>NW_005354829.1:4712883-4782532 GCF_000412655.1 Myotis brandtii
GCCAGAGGTGTCAGGCCTGGGCAGGGGACCCCCAGACCCCTTCCATTGCCGGCTTCGCCGCCTGCCCAGGCCTGACGCCTCTGGCCCAGGCATCAGGCCTGGGCAGGGGACCTTCAGACTCCTCCGATTGCCGGCTCCGCCCTCCCCTCCCCAGGCCTGATGCCTCGGGCCAGAGGCTCGACCTCCATCACCCTCCAATCGCCAGAGGTGTCAGGCCTGGGCAGGGGACCCCCATCTCCCCCCGATCACCGGTTTCTGGGCAGCTTCTGGGGCTTCTAGGGCAGGCCTGCGGTCCGGGATGGCGGCTTGCGCTGGTGGCTCGTGCTGGTGGCTGCGCTGTCCCGCCCTGCCTGCAGTATGCAAATTACCCACCATCTTTGTTGGCGGTTAATTTGCATATAGCGCTGATTAGCCAATGGGAGGCGTAGGAGGTATGGTCAATTACCATGTTTGTCTATTATTAGATAGGATAAGAACACACTTTAATTTTTTTAGAATTGTTTTCTCACTTTTAATTCATGTATAATTATTTCCAAATACCTGATGGTGTGTTAAAATGATTGTCAAATGTTTTGTACAACGTTATTTTGAGAGTATTTTTTTTTTCATAGCAGCTTACTGTTTGAGTCACCTTGGCTATTTATACACTAGGTAGTATCTTTTTTTCTCCCCATTGGATATACATACAAGAAATTTTGCATAAGAATCCAGTTGACTTGTAACTCTAAAGTGTTCATTTTTCTCAGCTTGGCAAGTAAACATAAAAGTCTTTTTTTTTTAGCTGTCTATTGAATTTTTTGATAGGAAACAAAACATAAAAACAATTACATGTTGCTCCAGGCAATTCTGAATCAGTTCCATTGTTCATTCAGACCTGAAAAATTCCCAGAACTTAACATGAGTAATCTACATCTAGATGACAAAGTTAAGTATCAATACTTTAAGAGTCAGTTTATTGAAATGTGACAAGCTATTGATATTGATCTATGCCTTAGATCATAACAGTTAAAAAACTAATTACTACAATACTTTATTGGTACTCATAGATGTTTTGAGAAACCTTTTTCAACTGGAAATTCTAAAATTTCTTCTCCCATAATATATTACAACAAACATCTCAAGACAAGACATACCTTCAACTACTTACATTTCACTTGGTAGTTAATAGAACTTATACTGATCACATAAAAATGAGTCTCTCTTTCTCTCTCCCTCCCTTCCTCCCACCTTCCTTCCACTTTCTCTAAAAATCAATGGAAAAATATCTTCACTCTCAGATGAGAATTTAAAAAAAAGGAATAGGGCCTAAGATATATCACAGTTTTCTCTAATTGCTATATAAGCTCCTTCCTAAATTACCATCTATTGAGCTCTTCTGTTTCTTCTGGCTTCCTGCTTAATGATTACTCTAAATTCTGTAATTTTACCTATTTGTTCAAACACTGTTAGAATTCTGGCATAAGAATAAGTAATTTGGAATAGTTCCAATATATGCCCAAGAACATAAGCCAAGATTACTTAAGGTTAACTTCTGGAAAAGAAAAATATTCTTACTTTGCTATCATATTAATCTATATAACTCCAGAATTAAATAAACAGGAAAACATCTCTCCACAGCTAATAAAAAAGATAAAAAAACAAGTTGCAAGTAATTCATAATGGTATTTTTATTATAAGGACTTGCACAGACTTCTGAGTTTATATATATATATATAATTTTTTTTTGGTAAGAAATCAGGAGGCAAGAGATTAAAAATGGCGCCCGAGTAAGTGGATGCGGCACAGATATGCTCCCAGGAACTATCAGTTTCTTAAACATAGCAGAGCATTTCATGCTTCCAAGCTTATGTTGCATCCTCTGCCTATACAATTCTTCCCTCTCTATTCCATTTAACCCACAGCCGTGTATCTGAGAAATAAAGTTCTTCACACCTGCTCAAGCAATCCAGAGTAGAAGAGCTCATTCTTTCTTAGTAAGACCCACTGTGCCCTACACATATGCCTACCATGGCCCCAATAGCCACTTACTGGATACTTACATGTTTTATCTTCCTCTAAGTTCTTTGAGAATGGAGGCTGTGTCATATTCATCTCTGCATCCTAAGCACCTGGTAAAGTGTCTGTATCATAGCACTGAATCAATGTTTATTGAATGAGTCACTGAATCAATAACACAAAAGTTTTTTCTATCTTTCTAAGGTGAGATCTATGTCAAATTACATATTGAAATATCTCTCAGAACTACTGACCAGTTCAATATGGAATGATATTGCCATCCTTTAAAAAAAAAAAATGAGTAGACAGCTCCGTTAAGTTAAACCATATTAACAGAGTCACAGAGTACAGAAATGCTTATCAAAATTGTTCCCTTTAGCCTTTTGGAGGCCTATGACCTCAGTCCTACACCAGTTGAATTAAAATGCCCTCTGCCTCATCTTTCCAACTTCTTGGTACTTTGAATTATCCCCTCATAAAAGCTTAAAATGTAGTAAAGAGTATTGTGTTCTAAAAAGGAAATTGATATGGAGTTGGGAAATCTGTGTTTCAGTACTGGATTTTTCTTAAACTTTGCTATTTTGTCAGGTTGCAAATGCAAATTAAAAACACGATGACATATCCTCTCACACCTGTCAGAATGGCTACCATCACATATTACTGGTGTCCTTATAAGAAGGGGAAAACTAGACACAGACACAGAGAGAAGGTGGCAGAGCCCAGGAGAGAGGCCTCTAAATAAATCAACCCTGCCAACACTTGGACCTTAGATTTCTTGCCTACAAAACTATAAGAAAATAAATTTCTGTTGTTAAACCACCTGGTTTGAAAAAACAACAACACACACCTGGTCCTCTGTTATGGCAGTCCTAGCAGACTAATACCATACACTGGTGGTCCAGATGTGGATCCCAGGGAAGTGAGCTAATTTTGGTATGTCTTACTAGTGACTCCACCCAAGAGTACCATCAGATGGGTGTACCCCAAGAACAGCGAAGAGAAGAGTGTAGAAAGTTATAAGCCAGATTGTGAAAGGCCTAGCTACCATTTGTATTTAGCTAGAATTGCCAATTAGATAGATTTGGCATAGTTGAAAGATTTAGAAGAAAGTCCACTCAAAGAGAGATGAACAAGGTGGGGAAAGGAGATATGAAGGAGGCAAAGTCAGTGGGACTAGATTAGTCGTGCATGGTTTGTGAGAAAGAGACACTGAGGCTCTAGCTGGTTTGGCTCAGTGGATAGAGCGTTGGCCTGCGGACGGAAGGGTCCCATGTTCGATTCCAGTCAAGGGCACATGCTCGGGTTGCAGGCTCAATCCCCAGTGAGGTGGGGGTGGGGGGAGGCGTGCAGGAGCAGCCAATCAATGATTCTCTCTCATCATTGATGTTTCTATCTCTCTCTCCCTCTCCCTTCCTCTCTGAAATGAAAGAAAGAAAGAAAGAAAGAAAGAAAGAAAGAAAGAAAGAAAGAAAGAGACACTGAGGATGATTCTCAGGTTACAAGTCTGGGGAAATGGAGGGATCAGTAGTGATGCTTTTAAGTGAATTATCAAATGCCAGATAGCTACAGAATTAAGATTAAGAAAGAGAGGGAAAGCTACACTGACAAAATCTGGATATGATGACTCTAAGATATCTTTAGAATTTAACTGACCCAAATATGAAAATACTACTCTGAGAATCCCAAGAGAACCAAAGACAGAACTCTAGGGAATATTTACTAGTAAAGTATTTAAAGAAGAATAAGAAGGAGAAGCGGGAAGGAGGAAGGAGGAAGAAGGAAGAAGAACCTAAGGAGACTAATTTGGAGGTCCTGACAGGTAGGAAAATACACAGAGTGTGGTGGCATGACGGTCAAGTGAGAGCACAGTTTCAAGAATGTAATCTAAAATGCCCTAGAGATGTTACATAAAACAGAGGGGAAACTCGTCATCAAATTTTCCAATTAGGAGATCATTGTACCCTTTATTCGTAGAAGTTTCAGCAGAATGGTGAAGGCAGATGGAGTCTGGTGTGTCTTACTCAACACTGTAGTATGGCCATTACCAAGCATACTGCCCAGCACATATATACATTCAGTAAGTATTTGTAAGGATAAAGTTAAATTAGAAACAGGGGAATAATTTAGAAAAGAAAAAGAGGGGATGGTGAATGTGTAAGTCCTGAAGTTGAGATAAAAAAGAGAGGATAGATTCATACTTAGAAAAGAAGGAAGAACAAAAGAAAGGTGTGTGTTCTTTAACTGTTTTAGAAAGGAACAGGAGCAACTTAATTCTATTTAGAGATTATTATAAGAAACCACTGAAAATGAAGAAGAAACAGAATTAATGGGCCAAGATGACTAAGAGGACCTTCATCTATTTGTTTTATCAGGAGAAGACAAAGATATTCTTAGAAAAGTAAAAGTGATTTAAGAATTACTACACTCTCACAATCACTAGGACAATAATAATAGCTAAGATTTATTAGTAGTTATTAAGTGTTTTTATGTATTAAAATGTAACACTATTACACTTTTTTTTATTATGCAGATTTTTAAAAAGCAGAGAAGTCAGGCAACCTGTCCAAGGAAAGCAGAAAAATAACTAGCAAAACAGGATTTGAATCCTTTCCTATAAGGCTACCACCCCTATATATTGCTTCCTTAAAGTACTAGGTCAAATGCAATGTGCTGTGACAGCCTGCAAGTCTACAGGCAGGTGCTGAACATGTGGCTCCCATGTGAGGTGCCCCTGCAGACAATAAATTTATTCCATGGGAAATACAAAACAGATTTATTATAATACTAATCATAATTATCACTCCCTCACAGATGTATTTTTTCCTAATAAGTAATTTTTAAAAAAAATTTATTTATCAATCACAGTTGGCATCCAATATCACATTAGTTTCATTTATGCTACCTTATGAAGTGGTCACCCTGATAAGTCTAGTGCCTATCTGACACCATACATAATTATTACAGTATTATTGACTATATTCCATATACTGTACTTTACATCCCCATGACTATTTTTAGCTGGAAATTTGTACTTCTTAATCTCTTCCACTTCTTTCACCCATCTCCTCAACCCCCCTCCCATCTGGTGACCATCAATTTGTTCTTTGTCAGATGTAGTTTTAAAAGAACATTTGTATCTACCAATGTAAATACCTTTGAACAATCTGATAATGCAGAAAATACAGATCACATTTTTATATCTCACAAGTAAAAATTTTGTTCATAACATCAGCTGGGCAGGTGAACTTGAGTAGATTTCAAAACATAAGTTTATCAACTAAAATTTTTATCCTAACAATAGAAAGAATGACAACATCTAAAAATAAAAGGTTAATGCCCCTAGATTTATGACAAATGTTTTTTTAGTATATAAAATTGAACAATGAGGTATATTTAAAGTTTGGTTGAAATGCTGGTAACATCAGACCAATTTATTGTATTTGATAATGTCTTTGTATTGCTTCTATGATTTGTGAATATGACTTTCCATAAAACAAAGTCAAAAAGGTAGATTTTTTTTAAATGAAAGTCATCAGTTCCTAGTCAGTTGTGTTATAACAATTTTTTAAAAATATAAAACACCTCTAATGTCAGTATGGATGCATAGTCCCCATACCTCCCATTTCTAGATGGAAAATATTCTATTAGAGTGATACTCTTGGCCTCACACACCCTTCCCTTGGTGGCAGAGTGACTTATAATTGAAAAAGAGGCTGAAAGCTTTTAGTTCATACCCTTCCTCTCTCTCTGGAGGTCCACTTGACTACAGGGAGAATATATTCTGTTCTTCTCCATGCTCATTGAAAGAGAAGAGGACTGCTATTGCCCAGCATTCCCTGTGAATGAGTGGGCAAGGTTTTCTAATTCAGGAAGAAGTATTAGCAAGCCCCATTTGGCTCTCAAAACAAGCCATGCCCTTTAGTATCAGCTTCATCCGTATTTAAATTGATATATTGGTCCCTATTTGCCTAATATCCACATCTATCTCTCAAATGGTTTCAAACTTGGATGAGAGAGCGGGGTACTATTTATTGGGCCTTCTAACACCTCCATATTTAAAATGGAGAGAAATAGGATTTGTGGCAAAAGTGATGCTTCAACAGCAAACTTCAGCAAACCCAAGGGAATACTGAAGACATTTACAAGGAGTTAATTAATAGGTGTACATATGGTAGCAAAAACACTTGGCAGGAGCCTGGTGTTTGAATATATCACAGAGCGAATCCGCTGTAAACTATGTTGATTTAGCTTTCAGAAAATATTTTAATGAAAGTTAGTCTTATTTAAGCTTTCCTATTGATAGCCCTAAAATAAATATGTTCTTTTAAAAATTTACACAACCAAAGATATTTAGATGGAGTTGGGTAAGATTTTTAGGCCACTTTTAAAAGACATGCCCTTCACACAACCTTTATTCCCCTCATTCTTTCTCTTAAGTCCTGAAAATATACTCGGACTTTCAGGCAATACTGTAACCAGCATATGTCCCAGGTGAACAAATTACACAATCTACCTGATTCTCTAGACAACCATGAACCCATTGCTCACTTAAGATAAAGGTATACTGTTTGAAGCTGCCTTTCTGACACAGAGTTTGAGTTCTGGCTTCGAAATAGTAAGCTGACACATTCAGTACCTTTCTTATTTTTCAAAAATATTTAACTCACGTATTTCTCATGAAAAACAAATACTCCACTCTATAAGGAAAAAAAAATTCTACCTATTCTCTTCCTCCACTTTTAGAGACTACTTTGATTCACTTCATATCTTTCTAGAATGCTTAATGTTTTCATCTTCGTGGTTCGTTCTCTCTCTCTCTCTCTCTCTCTCTCTCTCTGTCTCTCTCTCCCCCTCTCCCCTCTGTCTTCAATTATGTGCAATACTCTGTTATACTGCTTGTCAGTGTTTTCATTAAGTAACATAAGTAAAGACACTTGTAAATTGATATTTTTCTAGAATATTTCATGCAAAGACATGTCTGGGCTACTTTCAGCCATCAATTCTCCATATAACAATTTATATGACAACACTGATATATATCTTCAAGACCGCCTTACAAATATGTCTTAAAAATAATTTCCCAAAACATATATTTCCTAGACATTTATAATGTATTTGAAAATTAAAATATTGATTTAATTTATGTACCTTGATTATCATCTTGCTACATGGAATTGCAATTTTAGAATGCATAGATTATTCTTCCTCCAGAGGGGAAAATCCAATCAAGTAAACACCTCTAGCTGCACACAAATTCTCTTCTGCTTTCTTTCTATAATTTGAATAATAAAAATAAGGTATATGTTCTGAAATGATTAGAGTCCTAAAAAATAATATTTGAAAAAGTATTTTCTAAATGTCTCCTGTTTCTCAAGCACTTGCTATTACCAAGCAGAAAAACACGATGTGCCATTTGGCTTTATTTAAATCAATTTAAAATGTTTTTAAAACTGTTTTAGGAGGTGTCATTAATTTACTAATGGAACCACTTTGAGGATTCTCACATACAAGAACTAGAAGTAAAATATTTGGAATGTTAATGAAGTAACAATAACCTAGTCATTTTTATTTTGTATATTAGAAAACCAAGAACTCTTTTCCAGAAAGAAAAAAAAAAGTCACTTTCCATCTCTAATTATGGTAAGCCAGGCAAAGAGACAGTCGCAGTCAATGTGATAAGTGACAAGAAATCTTTGGCTCGCCATCTGCTAGAGTTTCTCAGTGATAGGCACCCATTTCCTCCTGAACCGCCCCAGCTGTACTGTTCACACTATCTCCCCTCAACCCTATTCTTTGTGTTCTCTTTGTCGCCTGAGGGAGTTTGCCTGAGGTTGCACCAATCAATCTTATCTCTACTCAGCAGAAAAAGCAGCTCCGCAAAGCTCTGTGCCTGACTTGTACTTGTGATCTACAATTGGCTTGTTTTCTGATAAATTTCTTGCTTGTCGGGGCCATTGTCAGACATTTTGTATTTATGGCCTCTGCGATGATCAATTCTAATGCAGTGTTTTATGCTAAACTTTGATTCAAGATCATTCCTGACTTTTACTTAAATACAGCCCTGTCTAGCAGGGAAGCTCACTGCTTTGGCTTTTGTGATAAAAGATGGAGAAGAGTGACACTTTATATTTGATTACCGTAACATAGGGCCACCATTTAAAGTAAGCCTCTCCACACCTGTGCCACCTCTTCTGTTTGTATTGGATCATAACCTAAATTATGCAGATGCTGTCTTTGATTCTGAAAAGACTATAAAAGAGACTCTGTCACTTATTTTTTTAAATGTGCATTAAGAACCTATACATATTGATGAACTGGTATTTAAACACATGCTTTGCAAAAAATAATACGAAGTTACTGTCAATCATGTAGTCTCATTCCTGTGTAATACATACAATACTTATGTCACACACACCCCTACACCCAGAGATAATCTATTTCATATTGTAAAAGCAGTTTTTAGCCAGTTAAAATTTATCCTTATATGAGGCATGAAATAGGTTAATATAGCCATCTGCCAAACCTGGATGGTTTGTCATATTTCAAAGAAAACTAAGTTTTCTTAAAATTCTAAATTCATTTTTCTGTGCTGCATTGATCAGTTTATTTAGACTTGACTTCATTTTGCCTCATTATAAGGCTATGGGAAGACATTAGACTAAACCTAAGAACACACAGTTTTTACACTACAGGAGTTTGAAGATGAGAAACCAGAATGTATAATAGAAGGCACGTATGTTCTTTATGCAAACAGTTCATCTTTTATAAAAATACATATTTTATGAATGTATTGCATACATCATCTGTTAAAAAATGATTAAAGAAGGCAATTTAGGTAATACAAACTTTATTTAACACGTTATGAAGCAAACAGCCTTCTTTGGAAGAACTGCTACATGGGGTGGGAGACAAGAAGCTTTTATAGAATAAAGAGTAAAGAACAAGGAAGAGACAAACAGAAAACACCTGATGGGCTGTGGCCACATGGTCATACTTGTTTGGAGTGTGAGGGCCCAGAGTTGGCTTGGCCTCTGGGGATCGCTGACTGGATATATTGCATTTCTGGCCAAGCGGAGCATTTCTAGGGACACAGAAGGTAACCAAGTTTCAGTTTGCTGACGGGGAACCCCAAGCAACAGCAGCCCCATCTTGGGCTTAGAAATCTTTTTCAACACATATATATGTGTGAATGTGTGTGTATATATATTAAAACAATAAGTATTTACAAGAAGATGAAGATTGAAGAATTGGACTTTAAGCCAGACTTTCCTAAATACAGGGTGGGGCAAAAGAAGGTTTACAGTTGTTTGTATGGAAAATAATGCAATAAGTAATAATAATACAGAAATACACTCTGTTTTGCATACTCACAACTATAAACCTACTTTTGTCACACCCTGTATATCCTTTGTTAACATAAAAACATTGAAACTTGTAAAGAATTTTTGTGAGTTTATTTGAGTGAAACTGTCGACAATTACCAGGAAGCAATATCTCAAGGGATTGGGATAGTGTTCCAGAGAATGACAGGTTTTCATCTATTTTTATAAATTGCAATCAAAGGAGGGGACATAGGTGGGTTACATGAAATCCATTGGTGATAGATTAGAGAGGCAGGAGAAAGCAAAGCAGGGTGGGTGGTGGGAGCGGGGGACCCCTGGGACTGGATAAAAAGTAAAAAGATAGACACATACTTAGGTGGGTACAGGACAGTCAACAGTCAACAATTAACATGATAACAATAACAATGAAGGAATTGTGGCATCTGTCCCGGTGCCCAGGCACATTAGCTTGTGCCCCAAGGGGTCCAGAAAAAGGGAAGTTACAAGTTACCCAGACATTTCAAGGGTTTGTTATCATAGATGCAAAACCACAGTACTAGTAGGCTCAGTTAAGGTAAAGGTTGACCTTGTCAGTGAGGATACCAGCCTAGAACATAACTACCTACCATAACTACTTTTAGTTAAAATTTAATTTCAGACCATCCTTTATGGTTCCTTAGGTCTCTGAGTTTGCAAGACTGCCATGCAGGCCTTCCCTGAGCTTGTCGGGTTAGCATGTGGCCCTTTTCATCCACACCTTTAATTTTAAACATTGTTCCCTTAATTTTTTTAATTTACTTTTATGACACATCATTTTTCTTGAGGTCATTTTGTAAGCCTAAGCAATCTAATTACATACACTCTGTTGTCTCTAAAAGTGCATGTAGTTTGAATCTAAAAAAAAGTATTTATTTAAATTCTTGAACAACACATATATATATTAAATACCCATTTATTTGCACAGTTGGTACACACACAAGAAACCTGAATTTTCATCATTCACTTTATATAAAGTTTTATTCAACAAATATCTACATTACATTATTTCATATATTTTAAATGAAGATAAACACTATCTCTTACCTTAGGGAAATTTAATTCCTTATATAGAGGGAAAAAATTTAAATTTGTTTATAAAAATTGGCATCAACTTCCTATAGTAAAATTCTCCTCATTGTGCTTTTACTGAGAACAGTATTGAATTAAGCGAACTTCTTCTCGGCATCGTTTGTATTAAAAGAAATTAGAAACCTAACAATTCTTTGAATACAATTAAAAGCAGGACAAAGCACTTAAAAATAAAAATAGTTTAGACCTACTTTGACTAGAAGACAAAATTTTCTTCTTTGCCCACATTTCATAAAGATAAAAGTCCTTAATTTTTCAAAATGTTTTCTGATGGCAAAAGAGAAAAAATAGCAGAGAAGGGATTTAATTTTTACATTTCTATGAGAAAAAGAAATTCATCTGTATTGAAAGAATCACTTCTAGTTTTCCCATTCTGTCTTGTGGGCTGGCTAGGCAGACGACCCATCAGTTGATAGAAAACTACAGATGGAATTGACCTAGAGCAGTAGTAATGTTATGTTATTCTTTTAATACTACCTGCTATAGTGCATTCTAATCCATACTGGAAAACTTTTTAAAATGTTAGTGCTTGGACCCGCTTCAGACTAATTAAACCTTGGAAGTAAGAGGGAGGCATCAGTATTTTTAAAAAAAACTTCCCAGGTGATTCGAGTCAATTGGTTGCTCCTTAGAGCCTCTCTTCAAAACTGGCAGAAAACCAAGGATCGAGCATAGACCTCTTCCCCAGGAACCAGAGCATGAGCAGAAGGGCCAGATCTGCATGGCTCCAGCAGCTTCGCAGACATAGTAAACAGAAGATACAGGGGATTCTGATGATCTTAAGAGGCCTCCAACTTCATTTTATTTCTTTCCAACAAATACCCAAAAAGAGTAAGGACTCTGCTCTGGGTGGAATAATTTGCATGCATACCTCTGCCCAACCAGAAAGGGCTGTATGGACTCTGTCAGAGTCTCATGCAGAAGGGGCTGCGGCTGCCCAAGTCCTTGAACATCTCAGAAGTGCCCAGAATACCTTCCCTCAGAAAGGACAGAAACTCACAGGGGGGCTGGGCGGGGGGGCAGGGGGCGGGTGAAGATCTACAGGGATTGGATCCAAATTGAAGAGTCAGGAACATTGACAATTAAGCTACCGGACATAAAGGGTGCCAGGAAAGCAAATCTCAGAGGCCACATTTTTAATATTTTGTGGTAACAACAGAGGAGAAAGTCCTTAAGCAATAAAATTGAGGAAGCTATCCTGTTCCACCTTGCCTCCTATACAGAAACCTACTCTTGAGAATGCAGGAAAACCCATCTCATTAAACATGAAAAGAAGAAAAGGATTGCCATTCAAACCCATGAAATTATAGCCTAAGAACAAAAGGAAAAAAGTCCTGATTAATGTGCTAACAGATAATGTAGTCTAATATTAAATATGAATATGTTAAGAAAGGGGTAGAAGTTTTGAAAATAAAGCATAAATCAAAGTAGGAAGATAAGGAAAAATTTGCTTATACAACAAGCAGTTGTCGAAAGAGAGTTGACAGAGCTCAAAAACTAATTAGGGGGCTAAAAAAATAAGTTATTTCTTAGATGCTTTTTAAGGTTAAAAAAATAACTGTTCTTTTACCCAATTGGAACCCATAAAATGCCTATATTGTGTAGCGCAGGACATGCCTCCAGGCCACAATAATGAAATTAAACACTAACCATGGTTACAATATTCTAATAACTCTCTATGTCACACACACAGATATGTTTTGCAAGGTTCTTTAAAGAGCTGACAATAAGGTAAAAAGCGAGGTCTGAGTAGCTGCTGACAGAGAGGCATCGTTTGTATTAAAAGAGTGACACAAAGAAAATAAATGTGATTTCAGATCTGAGCCCTAAATCAAAAGTCACAAGGACAGATACTCTAAGGCAATCACTTGCGATTGAGTTGCTTCCCAGAAGGAGTCCCCATGTAGTCCGCCCCAGGCTGAGCAGCCACAGAGATCAATCTGTGTAGAGATGACCAATGAGTTCCTGATGGAAGTCCAGTTAGGTCAGCTAGAAAATAAATAATGCGGAGGACAAGTGGTTACATACATATAGCAGTGGGTAGCTGTGGTGTTCTAACAGCTGCTACTCAAACTGTGGTCTGAAGGCTACCACTGTAGCATCACCCAAGTGCCTGTTATACTAGTAAAGGCAGAGTTTCAGGCTCTCCCACAGACCTACTAAAGCTGACTCAGCATTTTAACAAGATCCTCGGATGATTCAGATTTTATATACATCTGAAGATTTGAGAAGCTCTGTTTAAAGGATGTAGGTGATTTTGTTTTGTTTTATAACAGTGGAAACTTTGTAATAATGAAAAACATCAAGTTTTCATAATTTGGTCATTCATTCAACAATTATTCCTTTAAGTGCTTACACTGTGCCGTGAACTATGTGAGGTGCTGGCAACAAGTACCGAGAGATAGATAAGATTTTTGTTCTTATAGAGTTGATAGTCTAGGAGGGAATAACAAGTTTAATTTTAAAAAATCAGAAGGTTAATAAATGGTATGAAAGGAGAAATACAAGAATATATAAAAGGGCCTAAGCTTGGTTTTGCTCACCCAAATTTGAGAAAGTGATTGTAGCTTATGGCATGTTTTTTACAGGTTGAGGGGGGACTTTGTATAGCCCATTCGTCAGTAACTCAGTTTTACATCTCTTTTTTTTCTTTATTAATTAAGGTATTACATATATGTCCTTATCCCCCCCCATTGCCCCCCCCCCTCCACTCCCGTTCATGCCCTCACCGCCTCCTGGTGTCTGCATTCATTGGTTAGGCTTATATGCGTGCATACAAGTCCTTTGGTCGATCTCTCCCCCTTACCCCCGCCCTCCCCAAAACTGTGGTACATCTACACAATGGAATACTATGCTGCTGTGAAAAGGAAGGAACTCCTACCATTTGCAACAGCTTGGATGGCACTGGAGAGCATTATGCTAAGTGAAATAAGTCAGTCAGAGAAAGATAAATATCACATGATCTCACTCATTTGTGGAATATAATGAACAATATAAACTGATGAACAAAAACAGATCCAGAGACAGAGAAGCTTCGAGCAGATGCTCCCCCATCTCTTGACATCACCAAGACACCATCAGAGCAGAGCAGCTCAGAGGTGGGCTGAGAACATTCCAGGCAACCATTGGGTGAGCTTACCATTCTAGGAAGAATGACTAGAAAAACAATACAGGAACTAAAGGATTAGCCAGCTCTAGTGATACAGAATGAAAAGAAAAATGACTTCAGATAGCTCTTACAAATAGGTAGCTCAATAGCCTTCAGCAGCACTTTGATACTGAAATTTCCTTTGGCAGAAGTATTTGCTGGCTGCACTTTGAATGGCATCCCAACTAATGGAACAGGCTGTGTGCTATAGGCACTCTTTATAGATGCATGGTTCTAGTAAGCCAAAGAAGTAGCATGGAATTGAAATAATCTAGGCTCACTTGTACTGTGTATACGCTTTTAAAAATGATCTAAATGTTCTAGTGAGGAATCAGTGAATTAAGTGATTACATCAAATAACCATTTACATCAATTGCTTCCTTTCTATTGTTCAGCATGATACAGAAGGACTTTAAAGACAGACAGATTTTAGTTTCAAACCCCACTCCAGAAAGCTACTTATCATCTCTGAGCATCAGTTATTTATAATATCTATAAAATATCAATAATTGCTGCCTCCCAAGATAGTTGAAAAAAATTAAGTATGAATAGAGCACTTTGTGATTGCCTAGTACAAAGTCATAAAATCAAGGTGGCTTTCCATTGCCTGTAGCTCAAATTTCCAAGTTTAGCATCTCCAACCTCCCTAATCTAGCTATCTGTCCTTTCAAATAATTTTTCCAACTTTGTAAAAGTTCAGTTCAATTTGAGCTTCTATTATATGTCAGGCATTTTATTAAGTACAAGGAATACAGTGATGAATATTTAATATGACATGGCTGCTATTCTTGCACAGTTATATTTAGTGATGAAAACAGAAATGTCAATAAACTGTGAACAGTACAATGATAAAAATATAATCAAGTTCAATGAAACCACAAGGACATTAAACTTCACGGGAAAGGTTAAGGAAAGTGTTCTGCAGCAGTTGATGCCTGAGCCAAATTTCTAAAATGAGGAAAAAGTAACCAAGTTAAAATAGGTTTGGGGAGGACTTTTTTAGGTAGAGGAAGAACATTAGCAAAGACTATGTAATGCGAAACAGCATAGCCCATGCAGCCAACTGCTACAATATTATAGGAGCACAGAGTGTACCTTGTACAACAGGTGAAAGATGAAGGCAAAGAGATGGACAGGGGACAAGACTCTGATGACATGTTAAGAGTCATAGATATGATAGAAAACCATTGAATGATTTTTTTAAGTGGTAACAAAGCCAGCTTTTCATTTTGTATCTCCCTAGTGTCTGAGTAGAACAGCCATCCTCAGTTCTAGTATCAAAACTCACAAGTGTTTCTCCAAAAGGTGAAGGCATGTTGAAAGTTTTTCATTATTTTTTTTAAATATTTTTAATGATGTCAGAGAGAGGAAGGGAGAAGGAGAGAAACATCAATAATGAGAGAAAAATCATTGATCTGCTGCTTCCTGCATGCCCCCTACTGGGGAATTGAGCCTGCAACCCAGGCATGTGCCATGACCAGGAATTTAACTGTGACCTCCTGCTGGTTCATAGGTCGATGCTCAACCATTGAGCAACACTGGCTGGGCAAAAGTTTTTCATTGTTAATAAAATAGCAAAGGTTGTAAAATTTGTTCTTTAAAAATTATATTAGAGCAAGTTAACAGTCCTCTCAATTAACAGTAATTTACTTCTTCTCTGATATGCTTTTCCAATTTCAAAATTATTTCTATTATTTGTCATTATTTTCACTTTTTGGTATACTTTTCCAATAGGGAAAGAGAATGGCATACTCATAGCTAAAATGAAATTTGCATAATTCTGAGTAAATCCCTTAAACTATGCCATAAAAATGATGGTCTCCATTTGTCAAGGTGGTAATTGTTATGGAGAAAAAATTGACAATCTAGAATTCATCTCTATAGCCTCCTCTAAAAGAAGACATACCATCAATTTTGCATATTTTCTCCCATATCACCCGTCCATGTTGTAGTTAGTTATTGAAATTCTTTCAAGTTAGACAAATGTTGTGGATTCATAGACAGGAGGTCACATTTGGAAAATGCAAAAGGTAAACATGTGTTAATATTTTAGAAACCTCTCAGAGGAAAGCGGGGGAGGGTGGATGGGTTGGAAGAGATAAACCAAAGAACTTGTATGCATATGTGCATAACCCATGGACACAGACAATAGGGTGGTGAAGGCCTGGGGCAGGCAGTGGGGATGGCCTAGAAGAGGTTAATGAGGGAAAAGGGGAACATATGCAATACTTTCAACAATGAAGATTTTTTTTTAAATATATTTTAGAAACCATGATCCCAACTGATGGTCTTTTTCTAGAGCAAGGGTGGGCATTTATAAGGCCCTTGGGTGGTATAAGGCCCTCAAAATCATTTGGTCTGGCCCTGCCAAGGCAATAGGGTGAGTTAATTAAATGTTTGACCAAATATAGCAGGCTAATTTTTAAATTGATAATTTTGTATGGCCTGTGCAAATAATGTTATCCATATCCAAATGGCGCTTGGCAGAAAAAAGGTTCCCCATTCTGTTCTAAAGGCATTATAGACACTTTGATATTTTTCAACTAGCTGTAGTTCATATAGTAGAAAGGAATGGATTTTTTTAGTATTACCATCTTACCTGGTTATTTAACTGAATTTTCTAAATTCTAATTGGTCATTAATTGATTCTGTTGATTTTTTAGGCAGATAACATATGTTATGTCAAAGATAATGACAGTGTTTCAGTTTCTTTTCAATCTTCTTCTATTTCATTGTATTGAACAGTCATTTCAGTGGTGAATAGAAATGGTGACAATGGTCATTCTCTCTCCCTTCCTGTCAATCTCTTCTTTCTTTATCCTTTTTTCTGCCTTCCTCTGACCTTCAATGATGATGAGGCACAAAGAAACTTCTTTCTTCTTGCTTGGGAGAGGGTAGAAGTTCTGGTGGAAGCTCATAATTTGTGACCTAAGGCTTTCTCTATACAGCTGCTATGCTAGTCTGCTGAGTTGCCTCAGTGGAAGCAATGTATAAGACCCATCATATCTTCCAAATCTATGGAAGATGCTTACAGAGATTTATGATAACTCCAGATCACACAACAATATGGTTGCTATGTGCCCTTAGGGCAGTGATTCTCCAACCTGACTCATGACCAAAATCACTTATGAAGGATTATAAATACACAGACTCCCAGGTACCATCTTGGCCCTAGAAAATCAGAATCTCTGATGATGGGACTTGGGAATTTTATAAATTGTCTCAAATAGTTAAGATTGGAAACTGTTATCTACACTACTAATGATATGCTTAACATTTTATCAGGGCATAGAAATTAATTCTTCTCCCACTTTTCTAAGTTTTTCTGGCTGGAATCAAATTAACATAAGACAGATTAATGGGAGTAAATGTCCAAATTTAATACATATGTACATGAGGAGAATGCCATAAGAATATGAGACCAGAAGACACACTGGGCAGTTGAGGCTGTCATTTTGGAGTGGAGAAAGGGATGGGGTTTTTTACTTCAAAGGGCAGGAAGGGAATTCCCATGGAGATGGTAAACAAATGTTTGCTGGAGCAACCCTAAAAGTGGGACACAGAGAGGACTTTGATCCACTGTGCCTTGCTAGGTTTCTCCCTATCACACATTAGTTCATATTAAAGTCCAGTTATACATGATGATAGCTCCATTTGAGAGCAAGTCTTCTACCTCAATTTCTTTTAGGCAATTATAGGGAAAGGCAAAGGCTTTCCCTGAGTCTTTCATCTCTTAAAAATAACCAGCTTAAAAAAATTAATATCCGCCGAAACCGGTTTGGCTCAATGGATAGAGCGTCGGCCTGCGAACCAAAGGGTCCCAGGTTCGATTCCGGTCAAGGGCATGTACCTTGGTTGCGGGCAAATCCCCAGTGGGAGATGTGCAGGAGGCAGCTGATCGATGTTTCTCTCTCATTGATGTTTCTAACTATCTCTCTCCCTTCCGCTCTGTAAAAAATCAATAAAATATATATTTTTAAAAATTAATATCCCAAAGAGGCATATTTTGGGGAAGCAAACTCTGCTCACCCTCAATTTATTGTTAATATTCGCCCAAGGATATTTTCTTTTCCATTGATTTGTTTGTTTTTAGAGTGGAAGGGAGGGGAAGAGACACAGAGGGAGAAACATTGATGTGAGAGAGATACATCGATTGGTTGCCTCCCACATGCACCCCAGTCGGTTGGGGGCCAGGGATGGAGCCGGCAACCGATGTATGTTTCCTTTACCAGAATCAAACCCTCAACCCTTCAGTTTGAGGGCCAACACATTAACCACTGAACCAAACTGACTAGGGCACCCCCTCAATTTAAACAAAAATATTTAGAGACAGAAAATTATTTTAAGAAGTTGTTGGTAGCCCTAGCCAGGATTAAGAACAAAAAACAAACAAAAGTTATTGGTAAACCTCTAACCTTTCTTCTGTGTGCTCATTCCAGCCTTTGCTTATTCTGTCATTCATACATGCACTTTAAATGCTCTTACTTCCTCTCACCGCTCCAAGTACTATTGATCTTCAAGGTTCAGACAGAAACTCTCCTTCCATTATTCCAAACATTTTTTTTTATTTTCTTCCTTATAAGACAAGCTACAAAACCAAGCTTTTTATCATCATACAGCATATTTGCTCTCAATTTGTTCTGTGTGCTTTAATCTTGTCTCTACACCTAGGTTTGCAAGTAGTGTAAAGTAGGAAATAATATTTTTGCTTCATTTTTAAATCTTCAAAGAGCAGACATTATCCAGAATCAATGAAAACTCCATTTGGCCCTTTAATCCTTTCACCTTTCCTCATAACATGTTCTTATCCTTTTTGATATATGTCAGAAAAACAGGAAAAATGGATATAAGGAATTGTGTTCAAATCAAATATTTAGTGGAACCTTTTAATCAGGAATTCCCTTGAGAAGAAAATGGTATTCTTAGGGAATCTGCTTTGTTTTACTTTTGTTGCCATTCATCTGAGGTTGGGGAGGGGGAAATTTATTTAGTTTGTCTTGGCTGTTGCTTGTTTGTTTTGGCAATCAGAATGTCTCCCTACCACGTTCAAGGTTCTTCCCTGAATATCAGCTAAAAGCCTGGGGAATATCTTTCCCAGACTTCTTTCTTCTCAGGACTTAAATGTGAATGACGTTCTGCCAATGAGGTAACTCTTGTGAGATTTTGAAAGTAGAAGAGAAGCAGAATCCATTGCCTTTATCTTCCAGAAGAGTGGTGAATGGCTGCATGGGCTTCCGCAGGTATGAGGCTACAAGTGGCCTCCAGGTGTTACCTACTTTAAGTTCCCACCTGGCAATACCCACCTGGATGTGGCTGGGAAACAGAGAGTAAGAGGGAGTTTTACAACACATACACACACCATAAGGTTTCGAAGCCAGCTCTGTGGTAGTGCCTGTTTAGAGCAAGTAAACCCAAAAGGAGAGTCCTCTGATACCACCTCTGGTGAAAAACTCACCCTTGTGCAAGTCAGCCAACAATAAGTGTAGGCCAAGAGAAATTGGGGGAGTGTCTGCTGTTATAATCTAATGCAACTGAAAACTAACAACCTGCACAATAGAAAAGCAGTAAATTTTTGAATCCCGATATTTAATTCAATCTTGGCACGCACGGTCTCACCCTTTGTTAGAGGAAGATATCAATAGAACCATATCGCGTAATAATGGCTTCCTGCACATTCTTTGTATATTACTAATCTTCAAAGGAAGCACTTTTCATCATTCCTCGTATACTATAGTCAAGATGAAAAGTCTTGTGGCCCAAGAGCATCTGTCTGAATAAGGCATTAGTTCTTACAATTAAACAATGAGAAGTCATCAAAGTATTATAATCAAGGAAGTAACATCTGATTTACATTTTTGAAAAATCACTGCACTAGGTGAGTGAAGAATGTAAAGGGAAAAGCTGGGAGAATGAAGTCCTATTTGGAGAATTTTCTCATAATCTAGGCAATGAATAATGGTGCCCTGGATTAAGATGATGGCAGTGGAAGTGGAGAGTAATTTGTATTTTTAAGTAGAAATGACAGGACTGATTGTGTGGATGTAGAAGTCAAGAAAAAGGTTAACCAAATATGATTCCTAGATTTAGAATTATCCAGAAGATTGAATGATTTTATTATTTACCAGGATGGAGAAGAATGAGGGAGCAATAATAGGGAGGGCTGTGAAAAGAGAATATCGAGAGTTATTTTTGTAGATATACTACATATAACATGT
This sequence comes from Myotis brandtii, assembly GCF_000412655.1. Taxonomy (NCBI): domain Eukaryota; kingdom Metazoa; phylum Chordata; class Mammalia; order Chiroptera; family Vespertilionidae; genus Myotis; species Myotis brandtii. Next base: position 4,732,692 of record NW_005354829.1, read on the forward strand.
ATATTAGCAGTGCTGTGCTGGCAAATATTTAACAACATTTGTTAAACTCTTCAGGGGGGAAAAGATACAAATATATCACAAACATAAATTTATTATAAATTTTACTCACATAAAAAATAATAACATAATTTGCAAATAAAAAATCTTAAATACTCTTTATTGTAAAAAACACATAGTATTGTATAATTTTTATTTTCAAAAAATAGCTTCTCTAGGGAACAAAATAATTTGGTATAAATCAACTTTGGGATATTGATAGTTGATTTAAAAAGAGGAAGAAAGAGGCAATGGTGAAATAAAAGTTGAGATTGTTACGTAAGCCACTCAAGTAAGTGTGTGCTCTATGATAGATATTAAGGAAGCAAAGATAAGAGAAGGAGGATGAAAAGTAAAAATGGATATGAAGTTATAATTAAATAAAACATTTTTGGAATTGGAAAATACTAGGTAGGTGAATTGGAAGATCAGGAGCTGATGTAATTACTGATATAGCAAGGTCTAGAATATACACTGAGTGGCCAGGTTATTATGACCACCTGATGTTTGTAGGCAAATTAACTATAATTTTGTGCTGAAGTTGCTAGAGGGCCAGACCATTATAAATAGGAAAGCAGGTTGTTTACCACAACAGTAGAAGTGATTTTTTTCTGAAGATACAGGTAAACAACATGATTTAACAGTCTTTGAACGTGGGAGATATATATATATATATAGATAGATATAGATATAGATATATACACAACCATGGCGGTGGATGATCAAGGTAGGTGAAGAGCAGTTTTTTTTTAAATGAGATTTATGATTTAGAAGCCCAATACGTTGGATAAGTCATATATGTGAAAGTTAAATTTTGAGCATGAATAATGACTATAATAGGAGTAGAGAGGAAGACAAGAATGATCTAGGTTCTAGGAGGTAACATTTTAGTGAATGAGAGAGAGTGATCAGGAGGTTGATAGAAGTGGTGGATGGTGAGTGGTGTATACTTCAAAGAAGTTAAGATTTTTTTAAATGAGGAAAAAAGAAAATGAAGTGGATGTGGCATTGATAAACAAGGATAATATTTATTCTACTTCTTGGCTCTGGGAGTCACAGGATATGGGATGATAGATGATAGATGGATAGATAGATAGATAGATAGATAGATAGATAGATAGATAGATAGTGTTTCTCCTGATGGCAACTTTGTATTATTAATATGAGTGATTTTCAATGATGGTGATATATGAACTTGGTGGGTTACAACTCATTATTTGATGTGCTGAGAAATTTATAGAATGCTAAAAATATTTTAAAACCTACAGAAAGGCTTCAAAACTGTAAAATTGAAGAAAATAATGTTTGATTTTCAAAAGCAAAAGTCTTCTATAAAAAGATTATTTAAAACTGCTCTGACTTGAAGAATAATAGAAACTGAATTATAAGTGTCATATGTAGTTTATAAAATCAGCCAGAGGCACTATTATCATAAAAAGTTAGGAACCAGTAGGATAAAATACCAAAGAGAGTGAAATATGATTATAATTTGAAAGCATTTGAAAGGTAAACTTTTATAGACACACACAAGGTCATAGTGTTATGAAATGCAAATTGAATGTGAGATAAAAGATTAGCCTCTGGTACTTTTTTCTGTAGGTGTATTGTTCATTTCTTAGTTGTGTCTAAGCTCAGGTTGGGGCATTGATCAGTCAAGTGTTTAGGGTCCCCAGCACAATGGGGTGCACAAGTGTTTGCAGGAACAGGTTCTGCCCTGATGAGATGAACAATTCTGTATAAAAAGTGTTAGAAGAGAAAATGTCATGTAGCCAACTACTAAATGGTATGGTAAGACCACAAGCATAACATCAGAAAAAGTAATAATCAGTAGGAGTCAGAGTGAAAATTAATTAGATTATCTTTGCACTAAACTGCCTCTCAATCTAATCATTTATTTCAGTGACTATCATCAGTAAGAGCTTTTAACACATGAAAAAGAAATTAAATAAAACTAGAATAATGCAAATGAAAGCACACGTTTTCACCCTTCTCACAAATAGGTCACTCTGGAGAGTTTTCTGCCCATAATAACCACAGTAAATTATTTGTTTAAAACAGTCCGACTATCAAAACAAATATTAATGATTTTCACCTTATGAACTCTCTTGCCAATAATTGAGGAACCCTCTACAGTCAAGCACTTATTCATTCAAAAAGGATTTATTGAGAACCAATTTTCTATTCAGACAGTACTAGTATGAAGTGTTATTGGCAATATCCACTCAGTGTTACGATTCAGCCTCTGCCTTTAAAGAATTTACAATCTGACTGGGAAAACATGATTAAAACTGGTAGAATATTGCAAGATGGTAAGTAATTGAGTTCTCATTTTTTAAATTAGATGCTCAAAAAAATTGTAGTATATCATTTAGTGTTTTAAAAGCTAAAAAAGGGGAAGACTTATAAAACCTGAAGGACACCGGAAAGTCTTCAAAGAGAAAGTAGAAGACGGGTTGGCTTTATAAGCAGGAAGGCTGAAAAGCGTGGTACAAAGGAAGTGAACAATGTAAGGACCAGATTCTCAAACTGAAGATGAGTCCTGTATGAAATGCTGCTAAAGAATATCTCTGAGTTTTCAAAAGTCCACAAAATTAACATGATAAATATTCAAGAATATCATTCAATGGCACATTACTTGAAATGTTGTCTTTATCAGGGATGGGGAATCTTTTTTTCTGCCAAGGGCCATTTGGATATTTACACATTGTATATGGGAAACGTATCATTCCTTCAGAGAAATTACCTCTGCATACTTGTGTCTGTAGAGTATGGGATTCCAGGGAACATGCAGGAGCAGTAAAATTATTATGTGTCAAATGAGGGCATGAGAGTTAGCTGAGAGTACAGAGGGTTTGATATGTTGAGTAAGACAGAAAATTCTTGGACTGAAGGCCAGGCAGTAGTAAGACCCAGGACATTATAAAACGTATAAATACGTTTCCCGCATACAATGTGTTTATAACATCATTTCAGGGCCACGCAAAATTATCAGCTTAAACATTAGCCTGCTATAGTTGATCAAGCATTTAATTAACTCACCCCGAATGCCTTGGCAGGGCCAGACCAGATGATTTCATGGGCCATCTACGGCAGGAGGGTGGGACATCCCCACCCTGTCTTAGGTGAACACAAATATATAATGAAATAGAATGCACAGTATGTAAAAAAATTGCAAATGACTGATGAAACTTGTTCTTTCAAACATCTAAAAATATGAAATAGTTTCTATGAACATACGGGAAGTTGTCAGAAAAGATTGCAAATTTATTTATGAGGAAAGATAGAATTGGGCTTGGCAGTGGTCAAAGTATATTTTTTAAGTGAAGGAAATACAGTGATAGATAAGAAAAGAAAAAATAATGAGTTGGTCATTGAAGCTATGTAGAGGATTTTTATTTACTTCCTGATAACTGCTAACTATTACCAGAATTATGTGAGATTTAATGTAATAGAAATGTGAAAAATCTTGTATGTTCCCAAACAAAAATTATAAATATTAATCTGCCACTGATATGTAGAATGGGATAAAGTGGGAATAGAGGTGGGGTGTTGTAATGCTGTGAGTTAGAAGATTATTGCAGTCATTCAAACTTCTGGTGAAGACATGGCTTGAAAGGATGCATGTATGTTAACAACAACAAGAAATCTGGGCACTTTGAGATCAATATCAAGACTAACAATAATGCAAATTTTGAGTTTTATATGAACTTATCAATCTTATTAATCAAAACAGCTTCAGGTAGTAGGAGACAATGCAGGTAATTAAATGTTGTATTTATACTTCTTGTCTCATGAATTTCAGTAAGAAATGCATGAACTTACAGAGAAAGAGAAATACCATATGGTATCACTTATATGTGGAATCTAAAGAACAAAAGCAAACAAAGTGGAAACAGACTGATAGATACAGAGAACAGATTGACGGATGCCAGAGGGGAAGGGTATTGGGGGATGGGGTGAGAAGAGCTGATGGAATTAAGATGTACAAATTGGTAGTTACGAAATAGGCATGGGAAGTAAGGTAAAGCATTGAGAATATAGTCACTAATATTATACTAACTATCTATGGTGCCAGGTGGGCACTTGAATTATCCAAGGGAACACTTTGTAACCTATATGAATACCTATTAGCTGTGCTGTACACCTGAAACTAATACAAAATAGTGTTGAATGCAAACTGTAATCTAAAATAAAATAAAATAAAATAAAATAAAATAAAATAAATAAGAAATGCATAAACCCAGATAGCTCTATGTCCCCTTCGCACTTCCACTAGAGGTCACATGGACCCGTGTGTCCACACCTGGAAGCCAGAGGCAGGTGCAGGAAGCAGGCCCTGCTGGTGGGGGTTGGTTCCAGGAAGAGGGCACTGTCTGCACCGGGTGCTGCTGGTGATGCCAGCTCATTAGCAGAGGAAGGAAAATTCGGAAGGGCTCACTGGTGCAGAATCTAATGTATTCCCTGGTGAAAAAGAGAAAGTAACAGTGGCCTAACAGTTAACACACAGAAGCCAAGACTATGAGACTGTCCGCGTGCATAATGCTATTAATTTTGAAAGTAGGAGCCTAATTGACTACAGCTTACCACCTGTGGTTGATGTTAGTGCTTCCATAAGAAGAAAAAAGACAATCTGGGGCGAGTGATCTTAGTGACTAGAGCTGCCTCCAGCTGGGCCTCTTAAAGAGGGTGTTGACAATTTAATAAACCGCTCTTAGAGGGGTTTCTCATTTTCTCCTATAATTTGTCGTGTCCTCAAACTAGAGTGACTAATCATTTGCTTAAATCATTTTTGCCGTACTTTTAAAAACCGAGAACCCAAAATGGGATTTTTAGAGCAGCTAAGATCACATGCCTGTTTTCTTTCTTTGCATTATTCTAATATAAAAGCGGCGGTGGAGAACAGGGGCGGGGGGGTGGCTGAGAGCTATTTCAGCAGCACTTTTCAAGAGACAGCCTTCAATGGTGTGAAAGAACACTTTGTAAGAATTTTAAGATTCAGTGCAGTATGATTCCTCTTTCCTCTGTGACTCACAGATGTCACACTCATACTTTCTCTGGTGTAACAAAGAGAGAATCATGACCTTCTCCCCTCCAGCCATAATGAAGCGAAGATCATGGTACATAACAGCATTTACTGGAGAAAGAGTGAGGTTTAATCTAACAATAAATTCAACTTTCATGGAAAGTAATAACTCATGTCACATGAAGTTCAGAGGGACAGTAGGTCCAGAGTAAAATTGAATTCCAAACGTCTTTTACAAATTATTTGATCATTGAAATAAAGTGAACAAACCATTCACTCTTCTATATCTCTGTCTTTGCTCAGGATGGACCCTTTGCCTGAAAAAGAGACTCATACTTTACTCTCTCATCCCTAACTCACCCACTCTCCACCAAAGAAATAAGGAAAATTAGCAGATAGTATTATAGAAATGTCAGTTACTAGTTTATAATTATTATCTTTCATGGTTGTCTAAGAGGTTAGAAATAACAGATGTAAAACACCTATCATAGTAATTGCCACAAAGGAAATGATCACCATCATCATTATTATTATTACAAGCATATAACTGAGACAATTTATACGTCTGTCTCCCAACTAGACTATTAACTGCTACAGGGCAGGCATAATGTCTTCACTTATTCAGTTAATGAATGTTTGTTAAACATCCGCAATGTTCAAGGCACTACTATATGTACTGAGATACAATGGAAAATAAGCTAATAGCTACCTCAGAACTTCCTAGATTCAACTGCCTGCCCCAGGTATTAGTACCTCACGGCATTCTACATTCTCTACCACCTAGCACTGGTCATTCTATTTAAAATACTTATTTAAATGTTTGTTTTATGAAGTAAGAGGAGGCTTTCCTTGACTTATTTATGATTGCACCAGTTTAATAAATATAAATTGATCATTTTTATTTCTAGAAACCACAATTGTATTTATAAAGCATTAAAATTTACATGAAAAAATCTCCCCTATAGTCTAGTCTATGAGTTCCCAAATTTTTGAACAAATAGATAATATATTCAATTCATTCATTCATTCATTTTCAACATTTCACATACAGATTGACTAAGCACTGAAAATATATTTTATATAGACTTTTTTTTATTTTCCAGAGTACAAAAAGGAAGATACAAAACATATGAAGCTATTGTTTTTAGACTGAGATGTGAGATTTTCTTCAGTTCAAAATCTGAATATATTCTACGATGATAAAAAATGTAAAATCATAAACTCCAAATAATATTTAGCTGGTGAGACTTCTCAGAGATCTTTAGATCAAAAAATTACTAGAATATCACTCCAGGTTAGTCTCATCAAGATTAATTGCCCCTCATTTCTATCCCAGCACTCACACTGAACCTTGTCAAGCAGGTTTCCAACTTCAAGAATAGCTAATTGCTATACATTCATTATAAGAAATTCTCACATTTTTTTTAATGTAGAAGGCAAGGTACAATTTTGCTCAAATTGCAATCATAGGAAATTAAAGGTGAACTTTTAATATTTATTTCATCCCCAATTTCTATTCCAAAAGCCACTTTTATAAACAGGGAACTTGAATAGTTTTCAGAGAAAAGAATATATATTGGATTTTTAGGTGCTGAAATAAATGCAGGCATAGAAAACATGCCTATATATCAGCAGAAGTTCTGCACATACAGGGGTGGGCAAAGTAGGTTTACAGTGTGAGTGACATTCTATTGAGTTAATAAAAGTATAATAATAATCATAACCTACATGCCTTTTTTTCATACAAACAATTGTAAACCTACTTTTGGCAACACCTGTATTAAAAGATGAGTAAAAATTAACAATCTTGTAGTAATTAATTTCTATCTTTATTAGCTGATATAATAATATCTTATTGTAATCATCTTTGACAATATAATCTATTTTAAAGACTCTTAAGATATACAGGTAGTCTTAGCTTTTAATTCCTCCTGGAGTTTTCTAAAATTCAGCTATATGTTCTGCTCACACTTGCTCTGCATTAAGACAAAACCCATTTTCTTTATCTTCACATCATTTCCACTGACACACTAATGGATCCCTCTCTGTGTTACAAGTTTATAGCTATATGATTCATTTCTATGATAGTCTCACTTTCATTAATATAACAGCTCCAATTGTAGTACATCAGTTCCTGCGATCTCCACATTCACATCCTAATGACTTTTCCAACCCTTAATGTGTTTTAAAAGAGAAGAGTCACTTTGTTCTGTGGGGGGGGGGGGGTATAAAAGATTTCAACCAACTACAGAGTGTCCTCTCCATAAAATGATAAGACTATAGTAATTCAACATTTTGCATTCATGCAAAACAGCTCCTCAAAAAGACCTCCAAAAACACAGTAAGAAAACTGCAACTACAAAGAATAAAAATAAATTTTCAAAGTTATTCAACACATATTGCTACCTATTCTAGGTTATAATAACTGTACTGCAAGGATACTCAAACTGATAGGATAGGCTTGAGAGTTCATGGGTAGGCTTCATAAAGTAGGTAAAGTCCTGTTGTAGAAAAAGATGTTATATATGCATATATTTGAGGAGATAGTTCACAGCTTTCATCAGATTCTGAAAGTGGTCTATATGATCATAAAAGATTGAGACCTCATTCTTGGATATTGCTGTACCCTCGACTAGAGGAAAACAGATTGAGAGCTTAGAGCAGCCGTGGGCAAACTACGGCCCGCGGGCCAGATCAGGCCCGTTTGAAATGAATAAAACTAAAAAAAAAAAAGACCGTACCCTTTTATGTAATGATGTTTACTTTGAATTTATATTAGTTCACACAAACACTCCATCCATGCTTTGGTTCCGGCCCTCCGGTCCAGTTAAAGAACCCATTGTGGCCCTCGAGTCAAAAAGTTTGCCCACCCCTGGCTTAGAGTATACAAAGTGATTCAAATGTGAGTAGGATTTGGGGAGAAATTGAAATAGTACTTGTAACCCTAAATACCCATCTTCTGAGTACCAAAATGGATTTGGAATTATAAAAAAGAGAATTGACACAAAGTTATAGGTTTCACTTAAGAAGTCAAAAAGGTGTCTTAAAATTAGAATACAACAATAGAAGCTTACACTCTTTTCATAAGAAACATACCTGTTTGGATCAAAGACAGATATTTTCATGGAAATAAATTGAAAAGTCTATAATCAAGGATAAGAGGGAATGAAGTAAAAAAAAAAATCTATGTAAAAATGTAGGTGGAGAAATTTTTTTACCTTAACAGTTGGCATGAGAATTCTTTTTCTTCTGAGATCTCTCTTTGAGAAAAATAGCCTTTCTGGGGCCAAGTCCACATGGAGCACCAAAACTTTGGAGGTGAGAACTAAATTCATTCAAATGAGACAAATAGACAATTTTTGCTAAAAGAGAAAAGAAGAAAGTAGAAAAGAGAAAAAACTCAAAGATGGTGAGAGATTAGAAATATTAGGAAGTAAGGGCTAAGAAAAATCTATGGTGGAAGGATAGCTGAAGTTAATTAATAATAACATCCAGAAGCAGATCTAAATTTTGTAGAGATGAATTTAATTTTTGTGGTCTTTGCTAAGAAAAAAGAACCCCAAGTTTCAAAATTTTAAATTAGAAATGGATCTTTGGAAGAAAGATGTGCAAGGAGGAGCCTGTTTCATAGAAATTCATAGTTTTATTAGTTCATGGAAATCCATAATTACTCATATCTACCCATTTCATATAAAATTTCATACAATGGAATTTTATTGCATACTCTGCCATAAAAAGGTAGAAAATTTTACCCTTTGCAACAGCATGGATGGACCTGGAGAACATTATGCTAAGTGAAATAAGCCAGTCAGAGAAAGACAAGTACCATATGATTTCACTCATGTGTGGAATTTAATGAACATACTGAACCACCGCGCAAAATAGAGACAGACTCATAGATAGATAGAAAGCAGGCAGGCAGCTAGGGGTGTCGGGGGGAAGGAGGTGTGAGATTAAGAAAAAAAAAGAGAGAACTCATGGACAACAATGTGGTGATAGTGGGATGGGAAAGTGGGGGTGAAGGTGGAAGAGGGCATTGAGGGAATAAATGGTGATTGGGGGAAACAAATATAAATAAATAAAGATAAATAAAATTGCTTACTCTGTAACATGAAAATACTGTCTCAAACATATTCAATAAATCTCTTAAGCTCAAAATGCTCTGAATGAATGCTATTTTGTGGGAAGTCAACAAGGGAGCTAAATTTCTCATGGGCAGAAAAGGAGCAGGCTCAGGTGATCCTGAGGCGGTTACAAGGTGTGGTGTGGCATCTCACTGTGGCTTTGATTTGCATTTCTCTAATGACTAATAATGAGCATGTTTTGGGTGTGCTTATTTGCTACCCATACATTGAAATGCCTATTCAAATCCTGTGTCCATTCTTTACCTGGGGTGTTTTCTTACTGAATTATAAGAAGTATTTACATATTTTTGGATGCAAGTTATTTACAAATACATTATTAATATATATTTTCTCAAATTTTCTGGCTTGTCTTTTCTCTTTTCTTACTAGTGCCTTTAGAGGAGCAACACTTTAATTTTTAATTTAGATGAAATCCAAGTTACTTTTTCTTTTACAGGTTATGCTTTTTATGTCGTATCTAAGATCGCTTTGCATAACTAAATCTCACAAAGATTTTCTCCTGTGTTTTATACTTTAGGGCTTACATTTAAGCATATGACCTATTATGAGTTCATTTTATTAGTGATGTAAGAATCTAAGTTTCTCTTTTTTCTTTATTTCTTTTCTTTTTTTTCTTCATACGGTGTCCAATTAATTGTTCCAGCACCATTTGTTGAAATGATTATTACTTTCTAATAGAATTACCTTCCATTTTTGCCAAAATCTATTAATCATAATAATGCTGAATATGTCAAAATTATGGACACCTATATATTCCTTATTGTAAATATCAATTACTGATGAATGCAGGTTGTTTACCAGCAGAAGCATAAAAATGCATATGCATTCAATTTGTTCAATAAACAAAACTTTGGTATGTATATACAATGTAGGTAGTCTTGAAAATACAAAGGTAGTTTGTGGTGATCATGTTATAACATATATAAATATCAAATCACTATGATGTACATCTAAACTAATAAGATACTGTATGCCAATTATACCTTAACTAGAGGCCCGGTGCACAAAAATTTGTGCACTCGGGGGGGGGGGGGGGTCCCTCAGCCCAGCCTGTGACCTCTCACAGTCTGGGACCCCTCGGGGGATGACCACCTGCTGGCTTAGGCCTGCTCCCCGGGGGATTGGGCCTAAGATGGCAGTCAGACATCCCTCTGGCAGCCCGACAGCCCTCGGGGGATGTCCACTTGCCAGCGGGGAGCAGACCTAAGCTGCAGTCAGACATCCTTAGCGCTGCTGAGGAGGCAGGAGAGGCTCCCACCACCACCGCTGTACTGGCAGCCATCAGCCTGGCTTGTGGCTGAGCAGAGCTCCCCCTGTGGGAGCACACTGACCACCAGGGGGCAGCTCCTGCATTGAGCGTCTGCCCCCTGGTGGTCAGTGTGTGTCATAGTGACCAGTCATTCCCAGTCTTTCTGCTCTTAGGGTCAGTTTGCATATTACCCTTTTACTATAAGGATAGAGGCCTGGTGCACGGGTGGGGGGCCAGCTGGTTTGCCTTGAAGGGTGTCCCAGATCAGGGTGGGGGTCCCGCTTGGGTGCCTGGCCAACCTGGGTGAGGGTCTGATGGCTGTTTTCAGGCTGCCTGCACCCCCTTTAGGGTGGGGGTCCCCACTGGGGTGCCTGGCCAGTCTGGGTGAGGGGCTGAGGGCCGTATTCAGGCTGGCCAGGACTGAAGCTCCCAGCCTCTCCTTTTTTTCTTTTCTTTTTTTTATTCTGAGATTTATTTACCTTCTATAATTGAAACTCTATTGCCGTCACTGGCGCTCCCAGCTCTGAGGTCGCTGCCGGCTGAAAGCAGGTATCTGGGGTTTGTTTAGCTTCTATAATTGAAACATTGTTGCTTTTGGAGCTGTTGCTTTCAGAGCTCAGAGCCGGGCCGTGGCAGGTGGGGAACCTTGGCTTCCTCCATCACTGGAGCAAGCAAGCCTCCTGCTTGCTTCAGCTGCGTGGCTGCCGGCCGCCATCTTGGTTGGCAGTTAATTTGCATATCGCCCTGATTAGCCCATGGGAAGCGTAGCGGAGGTACGGTTAATTACCCTTTTGTCTTTTATTAGATAGGATTTGGAACAATACAAAGGTAAATCAGATATAGAATCTGCTATCAAAAACTTTACTATTTAGACAAGGGAAGGGACAAGGGTTTCAAGAGGGTAAACAGAAAGTGGATATTTAGGCAGGAAGTGATTACCTCTAACTGAGGCTATCTGCGTAGGCCTCATGGCAACATTGGCAATAGAGACAGAAATTGACAGATAGGTGGGATCTGATTCTGTAGAAATAAATTGAAGGGCATCCCAAAATGAAGGTAAAGCCTGGACGCAGGCAAGGAGGCACAAGAGTAGGGAAAGCAAGATAGTTTGGAGATATGAGGTGTATCCCAAAGAGACAAAAATGGTAAGATGGAAAACTAAATTTAAAAAGGTTAGAGCCAGACTAAAGAATTGTATTTTATTTTCTAAGCAGTAGGAGTTACTTAAGGTTTATGATGAGAAAAACGTCATGATTGACGCTCATAGCTATGCCAGTAACAATAAAGCAAAACTGTTCAAAAGCATTTACTATCATTTCTAAAATTATTTCATTTCACTTGGGGGATGCTGTAATTCCGTTCCTACTCTAAAATTTTCTGTGATTATTTTATCCTGAAACCAATTAAATTACAATAAATTAAATCTTTAGATTTGAGCATTATTTTTCATTAGGCTTGTCATCCACTCACTCAATAGATATTTTTAGACACCGTCTATGTACTATGTATATGTTTAAAAGAGAAAAAAAAACTATCCTCAGCCTTTATGAAACAAATTTACACACACAGAGATAACACTCTTGCATTAACATTATACATTGAAATACATTAACTAAATTATAATGATTGCTAAAGAGTGGTAACACCTTTTATTTAAATAGGACTTAATATCTTGAAGATTTATTTTGTATTTGTAAAAGCCATTTGACAACAGTATTACAAGTCTCCCTTTACCCAGAAGAATGTTAAACACAGGATTACCTCATTCACGATTGTAAGGATGGAACATTAGAAAGTCAGTGCTCTGACCCTAATTAGATCTCCTAATTCTAAACCCAGTAATCTTGCCATAGTGTTTAGAGGTTTTAAATTAAAGACTATTTTCTAAATTAATATGGAGAAATTTTAGAATCGGGCTTAATCCATGGTATGATACCCAGCGCTGGAAAAAAATATTCTGCTCATTTGGGAATGTTTCTTAAGTCATGTTATTCTCTCTACCCAAACACCCCTGCCCACCGCCCCCAACACACATACACATACGAACATATACACACACACACACACACACACACACACACACACACACATGCTTAATAAATGCCACTCTGGTCTAATTCTGACTGCTTAATTCTGGGGCACATATACAGCAGCTCATCCTCTGAGCAAAGGGGAGAAAATAGTATGATCTCTTAAAAAATCAGTTGCTTGCCGAAACCGGTTTGGCTCAGTGGATAGAGCGTCGGCCTGCGGACTGAAGGGTCCAGGGTTCGATTCCGGTCAAGGGCATGTACCTGGATTGTGGGCACATCCCCAGTGGGAGATGTGCAGGAGGCAGCTGATCGATGTTTCTCTCTCATCGATGTTTCTGACTCTCTATCTCTCTCCCTTCCTCTCTGTAAAAAATCAATAAAATATATTTTTAAAAAATCAGTTGCTTTTCAAAAGGTCTAGAAAGCTCAGCTTAAAGCCTCTCCGTGTAGAAAGATTTTTTAAAAAATAGAATAACATGATTTGAGAAATGCTGAGAAAACCTGGAGAAGTCTATAAACATGTCAAAGATTTTTAATTTCTTGAAAACTAGTGAATTTAGCCCAGAAATATATCCTGAATTCAGGAAGACTGGCCTCCAAAAAGATTCACTCTAGAATCGTGTAAGAGCTAAGATGTTGACATTTAATGCTTTCTTAAAATAAATGATTGTGTTCTAAGCCACGACTTTGCTGTTGCCATGGCACTGTGGTTCAAAGTTGGTAGTAGATAATTAGATGTATTTTTGAGGTAACCCAGTTACGTTTTGTTAGAAACTTATTTAGGAAATTTTTAGTAATACCAATGGTATTGTGTGAGAAATTTATTTTGATATAAAATTAACCTTTTCACAAAATATACATTAAGAATTTTGTCAAAATTGTAAAAATCTATAGGTAAGTGTCATGTGCCAGATGTCTTCATTTTTCATTCATACTATTTTTAGGCTTACAAGGAACAGGGATGAACAACATAATATAGATTAAGTAGGAAGAAAAAGTTATAGGCTATATCTCATCTATGACAAGGAAACATAATCCTAAATAATTTCAAGTAAAAACAGTCAGAATATCTATGACACATTAAAAGGTTTAAGAGGAGTAGATTCGTGACAAAAATTATTTAAATAAAATGTTTTTGCATTTAACACTTTTGTATCTAATATTTTTTATAATCAAACATATAATTATCATAATAAAAATAACCATAGCCCCAAAATAGAACTTAGTTTCATCTCTGGAAGATTAATATGGCATAATCTATGGGAGAAATAAGCACATAGGTTGTTGTTTTTTACTTAAATATTTATTTATAGGAAGTTTCAAAAATGTTCAGAGAGATATTATGAATCTTTTTTTATCCAACCTCCTTCAAATTTGACATGTTGCATAATTACAGTCATATATCACAAACAGGAAATTGGCCATGATCCAATTCATAGATTTTATTCAAATTTTACCAGTTTTGCATGGCTCATTTAAAACCACACCCTCTCCCCCATTCCTAGCCCCTTATGGCAACAATCTGTTTTCCAACTCTGAATTTTTTTATTTCAAAAATATTATATAAATGGAATCATTACAGTATATATTTATTTTACTTTTATCAGCATAATTCTCTGATAATTCACCCAGGTTGTTTAGTACATCGATAATTTGTTCCTTTTAATTGCTGAATGGTATTCCAGGATATGGATGTACCATACTTTGCCTACCATTCCCCCACACAGATACTTGGCTATTACAGATAAAACTGCGAAAACATCCATGTACAGGTTTTGTTTGAACATAACTTTTTATTTCTGAGATAATGTCCAAGAGTGCAATTGTTAGGCCATATGGCAATTGCATGCTTATTTTTATAACTAGGTATCAAAATGTTTTCCAGAGTGGCTATGCCATATTACATTTCCACCAGCAAACTGTGAGTGATCCAGTTTCTCTACAGTTTCATCAGCATTTGAGCCCGTAACTGTTTTGTACTTTAGCCATTCTGACAGGGGTATAGTGATAGCTCACTGTGGTTTTAATTTTAATGACACTCAACATTTTTACATGTGGTACTTTTTCATCTGTATATCTTCTTCAGTGAAATGTCTCTCATCCATTTTCTGACTGAATTGTTTCAAATCTCCTTATATATTCCAGTTATAAGTTTTTTTTGTCAGATACATAGTTAGCCAATATTTTCTCAAGCACAGTCTATATAATAAACAGCTAATATGCTAATTAGACTGAACAGCAGAACAACCGTCCAGGCGACCTTCCCGACAAAGCCGGGGCTGCGAGGGGTGGCTGAGGCAGCCGGGGCGGCGAGGGCCAAGCCCCTTGCATGGATTTTGTGCATCGGGCCTCTAGTAACTTTTATAAAAATGAAAATGAGGAGACTGTTAGACATGATATGTAATGAAATCATTTCCTCCAGGAAATATCAGATCTAATCAGTACTCATGACTTGTGGGGAGAAATACAGGGGATCACTGGGCATCGCACAGAATCGCAGGGTTGGAGACACTGATAAAGAGCGTTTTAAGGGTGGGACATGCTGTCACACTTCATCATCGTTCTCAAACTCAAACTCTTTGCAGCCCGTGGACTAAAAGCATCAAGCATCCATGGAAACATGTTTCTCCATCCCACATCTGTGAGACGCTTTTTCTCTTTTCACTGAAATGTGTTTATGTGATATAATTATTATATTACTTCAGGGTTCACATAATACCCTCAATCTAGAAAGAGTAATATTTCAAAAAATGTTCTTATGACACAATGCAAATATTACTGGTTCTGATGTATTCAGATTGTATTTGTTATCATCACTAAAAATAAGCCAACTTGGTATTTTTTTATCAGCTAAAATTATCTTTCAAGATGGCATAAGTTGAATTCAAGTTCTATCTGAAAATCCTACTATACTTAAAATATAATTCAAATTTTCCTTAGTCGGTTTGGCTCAGTGTGGATAGAATGTCGGCCTGTGAACTGAAGGGTCCCAGGTTTGATTCTGGTCAAGGGCACGTACCTCGGTTGCAGGTTCCTCCCTGGCCCATACCCTGGTCAGGCACATGTAGGAGGCAAACAATCAATGTGTTTCTCTCACATTGATATTTCTCTCCATCTCTCCTTCTCTCTTCCACTCTCTCTAAAAATCAATGGAAAAGTATCCTTGGGCGAGGATAAAAAAATAATAATAAAACATAATTCAAATTTAATCTTTTCCTTCAAATGTTATTGTGAAACAAAACTTACTTTTAAAAAGACACGAAAAGCTAATATTAAATGTCTGATGGTCCAGTTGAAAGAGAGCTTTCACTTCACGTTTTGATAGAGAATTCATGCATAAGGAGATATTAAGACATACTGCTAATGCCCTTCTGTCATTACTTTTGACATTAAAATTCATATTCCCTTCACATAAATGGTAGGTTAAGGCAAAATGTATATGGCATAAAAGTGGAGTTTTAAAAGAAACAAAATTAATATTTTGCTTATATAACAACATTCCATTGAGAAATAGCATGAAGTAAACTTGTTTTGTGTTTATATTCTAACATGTTACTTATAACATGCTAAATATAAGTCAAAACAAAATAAACAAGTGCAAGGCAACTTCAGAATACTTAGACAACCATTGAAAGGTTTTTAAAATTTGAAAGAACCAGCACCTGTGCTACCTAGTTGCTAAAAAGCAGGGACTTTTCTAAAGTTAAGAAAAAATAATGGTAGTGTGCCACCTAGAGGCAATGGGGTCATTTTTAACAGTTTGATATATTTTAATGGAATTATTCCCTGGCTGCAGACCCATATGCGTGGAAGACCTTCCCTGCGATTTCAACTTTTGCAACTTAAAGGGAGAATTTTTTTTCTTCTGACAGATTTTTTTTAAAAAAGCCCATCGTTGGTAAGGTGCCAGGAAGTGGACCATATTCTAATACATGGAAAGCATGGGAAGGAAGTTGCTGCAGGCTAAAAGGCAAATGTTATGGTATGACCTTGTGTGTCAAGCAAAATTCAGTAAAATAAAAACACCTAGATTCAGACATTCATGTGGAATTGGGTTTACAGATGTACTTTCTCGTGTTAAAGGTGAACAAGGTTGGAGATAAAAATGCAGCCTGGAGAAGAGCCACTATGTTGGACAAGCCTTAATCTATATTTTCACTTAAAGTGGGAATAGGAAATTTCCTTCCTAAGCCATCTCTGAGTAAGCACTCTCAAAATGCTTTTAAGATAAAATTCTATGACATGAAATGGTCTTTCTACTATGAACATATTATTTTTTAATTTCAAATTTCTATAAAAAATCATTTTTCACTATAATTTTGCTGTGATTTGCTTATCATTGTTTCAATTATTCAAATCAAGTAAAGGAAATAAGTTGAGGTAGAAAATGTGATTCAAAGTTTCATTGTTTGAAAATATTTAAAGTTTCTTTTTTTCCCAGTCTACTGCTTCTCACTTACTACTAAAGTATTGGAACAGAATATATGCATTCACACAAACTTGACAATTACACAGTGGCAAAACACATCTAGTGTGTCACCATTCAAAAAGAATTCTAAGGTGGTGTTTCGCTGAAAATTGTCACTTTAGGCAATCAGTTTAAAATATATAACATACAATGCTATAAAACTTTCAGGAGAAAAAAAACAAAACAGGAGAAAATTTTCAGGACCTAGTATAAGGGACGAATTCTTAGACTTTACACAAAAGCACAATTCATGAAAGGATACGTGGATAAATTGGACATCAAAATTAAAAACTTTTGTTTCATAAAATACCCTGTTAAGAAAAGACAAAAGATAAGCTACAAAATGGGGAAAAAATATTTGCATAATTCTAACAAAGAACCAGTATCTGGAATATGTAAAAATAATAATCAAAACTCAACAATAACATAAATCCAACATGAGCAATATGTATTTCACCCAAGAGAATTTACAGATGGCAAAGAAGCACATGTAAAGGTATTCAACAGTGTTAGTTAGACTTTAGGGAAGTGAAAATTAAAGCCAAAATGAGGTAATACACACATCTATCAGAATAGCTGAAATAAAAAGCAGTGACAGTAAGAAATGCTTGTAAGAATGTGGAAAACCTATATGTCTTACACTTTTCTGGTGAGATTGTCAAATGATACAGCCATTCTGTGTAGTAGTTTAGCAGTTTCTTATAAAAATAAACAAGTCATTACCATACCCAGCAAGTGCACTCTCGAGCAGTTATTACAAAAAAAATCAAAATGCATTCTCATGCAAAAAATTATAAATGTTCACAGCAGTTTTATTTGTAATAGTCAAAAACTGGAAACTGCCCAAATTTCTGTCAGTGGGTAAATAGGTAAACAAACGATGGTACATCCATACCATGAAATACTACTCAGGAATAAAAAGGAAGACACTGTTGATACATTCAACTTGGATAGATCTCAAGGGAATTATCTGATTAACCAAAACAAAAACAAAAATCCCAAAGGTCCTACAGTGTTTAACTAAATTTATATAACATTCTGGAAATAATGAAATTATAGACAGAGAAAAAGATTAGTGGTTATCGGGGATTAGGGAGTAGGGGGAAGGGTTAGGAGGAAGTAGGCCTTGCAATATACTAGTAAGAACAATGCAAAGAATTGTATAGAGATGGAATTATTTTCTTTCTTGATTATGGTGTTAGTTATAAGGACCTACATGTGTGATAAAATTGAATAAAACCAAGTACACACATATACACATCTGAATGCATGTAAAGCTGATGAAATCTGTAAAAGTTCTATAGATTGTACCAATATCAGTTTTCTGGTGGTGCTATTATACTATAGTTACGCCTGATGTTACTGTTGGGGGAAACTGGGGAAGGGTGCATGAGATCTCTCTGCATTATTTTTTAAAACTACATTTGAATCTACAGTTATCTCAAAAGAAAAGTTTAATTATCAAACAATGAATCAATAACAAAAGTAAACTAATAACTAACATAATTCAATAAAATAAAATATGTAATATACAAAGCAAACTCAACTTGCTTAAGAAATATGCAAAAATAAAACATTTTTTAAAAAAGAAGAAAAAAAGCCCTGGCTGGTTTGGCTCAGTGGATGGAGCATGGGTCTGCAGACTGCAGGGTCCCAGGTTCGATTCCCAGTCAGGGCACATGCCTGGGTTGTGGGCTCGATCCCCAGTGGGGAGTATGCAGGAGGCAACCGATCAATGATACTCTCTCATCATTGATGTTTCTATCTCTCCCTCTCCCTTCCTCTCTGAAATCAATAAAAATATATTTTTAAAAAGAAAAAGAAGAAAGAAATGTGCAGAAGTTGAATGAGAAACAATGTAGCAAGACTATATGTAACCTATAGTAAATATATATTTCCATCATCATTGTCTATTAAATCTTAAAAGACTTGTTCATAAAAATCCAAACGGACAAATTGCTTCTACTTTTCTCTCTTTGTTGTTTGAAGTTGACTATAATTGGACAAAATATTAATAATCCATAAAGGAAGGAGGAAGAGATCTTATATACAGGAAAGACTTAACGAGCAAGTCTGAGCTGAGATACATACCAGTATGCTTAGAAAGGTCTATTTGCAAGGTTGACCTTTGGCTGACATACGGGAACTTGGATTTCGAGAGCGTTCCCACCATCCTCTAATGGGGTACTGTGCCTAAACTGTTTGTACAAACAATATGGTTTAGGCTCAACACCTGTTTCTCCTGGGAGTCTAGTATTTGGGTATGTGCTAAGCAGAGGTGTCTATGTGACCAGCCCCCGACAAAAATGCTGGGCACTGAGTCTCAGGCAACATTTTACGTGTTGTCACCACTCATTGCTGGGGGAATTCAGCACATTCTGTGTGACCCCACTGGGAAAGGACCCTTAGAAGCTGGTGCCTGGATTCCTCTGGACTTTGGCCCAACACCTTTTCTCTTTGCTGACTCTGCTTTGCAGCCTCTGGCTGTATTAAATCTTAACCGTGTCTGTGGCTATCTGCTGCATCCTGTGGGTTCTTCTAGTGAACCAATGAGCCTACAGTAGTCTTGGGGACCCCTGACCATTTGGATTAAAAAGGAACCAGGATAATCATGGTTGAGAGGTAGTTATTTTCTGTCAATAAATCAGATTTTTTAATGCTTACTGCTTAAAACAAATCCATGTATAAGAATAACCTTTTGGAAGAAAATATATCAACATTCATGAGCTTTTTCTAACAAATGGCCATATTACAGATGAGCAGTTTGAGGAGGATGTCATAATGGGGGCAATCCATATGAAGAGAGAAATACACTCTGCCTATGATCTATAGCTCTCAGTCCAACAGGGCACTCTTCCAGGTTCCAATGTACTAATCTCAGATGACACCACAGGGAAGACTCACATTGACATTAAAAATGTGTTTGTGTAAATCTTACCAAGGCTGACTAGGGATTAAATGGAAGCCTCGGTATGAATTTCAAAATAGCTATGGCAACTTTTAACTTCCTACACAGGAATGCTATTTTATTACTTAAGCACTTGAATAAACACAATCTTTCATACATATCAGACATTCCTTTCAAGTTCCTTTCTTTGATCGTCTCTCCTCTTATCTCCAGGTAGCATGAACTTCACAGTCAGAAACATTTTTTTGAAAAAGAGGAAGAACAAAATACATTTCAAAATATATCGGACTATAGAAACAAATGATTTTTTCCCCTTTATGGTTAGTCAATTAAAAAATACGTGTTGGGTTAAAAGGAAAAAGGCAATGCACAAATCCTGGTGACTTCGTATACCGAGTAATAGAAAGAAAAACTGACCCATACTTTGACTTCATGTCTGCCTCAACATTGTAAGAAAATGACAGAAGTATTCAAGAATAAATCTAAAACTCTACTGGAAAAATAAGGGAAGATGGTATCAGCAGATGAAAATAAACAGTGGAGAAATGTGCACCCCAACACAGGGAAAGGAGGGAGCTTATGAGGATGCTTTCTGATGATTTGGGAAAATACCTGGGTGAGTGGTGCGTGCAGACCCAGGGAACGCTGCCCTCGCCACCCACTGCCCATGGTAGATAAACTTATAAACTGAAGTACCCAATCCAGTTTTAACAGCAAGGAAACAAGCATTTTGTTCACAAGTTAACTATTTTATATATTTCTCCTTTAGTTCAGAACCCATAGAAAGAATCCATGTGGTTGGCAATTACACAAAGACACCCCCCACCCCACCCCCATGTTTTACACTGCACCTAGGACAATGTTACACTCCCAAGAGAAGTTTAGTAAATGCTAAATGATTGACAAAAGGGACTTTAATTGTTTTGTCAACCCTTCAAAAGTGGTCACAATTAAAAGTTTATATGGTTGACTTGTCAATATGCATAAATAGCCAGGCCATGGCTTACAAAATATTTTTCTAAATTATTTTAAACACATGACTAGCTTACATGTAAAATAATTCACTCTAAAAAATAAAACGATTCTCTTAATCACTAAGTATGGTGAATAGCAATGATACAATTACAATTGTATTTTCCAGATAATTCTACTGAAAATCATTTTACATATGATAACATTTCAAAAAGCTATGAAGTCTTAGCAAAGGAAAATATATTCCTTTCCCTTTCCCGTATTCTTTTTCTTTTCTCCCTCCCTCTGTCCCTCTTTTCTTTTCTTTCTTCTTTCTTTTCTTCCTTCCACAAGTCACCCAACGAATATTTTAGCATCTTCTATACAGCAGGCTCTGTTCTCAGCACTGAAAAATGTCATAGAAAAAAGATAGATAATAGCTTTGATCCAGGGAAACTTACATTCTTGAGGAAAGTGTTTTAGGATTCCGTCTGGCCTTGAGTGACAAAAAAATAAAATAAAATAAAAATAAAAAAATAAACTAAAATTTGAAAGAACAACTTGGAAAATGTGTTTGTGGTCCCAGACCATGTATAGTGGCTCCATGATTATCAGGCAGCTTTACCAAGTATGGTTGCAAAGGTTTTGCACTACACAGTTCTAAAGAGTGTCATTCACATCATAGACATGGTAGATTTTTATTAACAATTTTATACAAATGGAAGTAAACTTCCAAAAAAGTGAGGAACACCTTTTATCTTTTTCACACAAACCACCATCTAGGAGAGTGAAGAAATCTCAACACCCTCATCTTGCAACTTTCACTCGTGGTCCTTAGTCCACAATTCAGCCCACAGGGAGAATAGGACATACTTCCTCCCTTTAATGGCACTCTTTACACGTTACACATGCTACCTGTGCTCATGTCATTATCAGAACCTAGAAGCATAACCACTACAAAAAGAGACTAAAATGCTCTTTTTGTTGGATTCCATATCTCCTTAAAGATTAGAAGGTTTTCTGATTCCTGTCAAAATGTGAAATAGAATAGCTGCTACTGTACCCCAAAAAATAAACCATGGAGAAACAATACATATTCAAATACTTGTACATGGTAGATAATCATGTTTTTAAAATCTCATTTGATGTGGCACACTTGGGGAGATCTTTATTTCTCTGTGTTGTTTATAGGATCACACACAGTCCTATGAAAAAATAAGCACTCAATAAATAGTTGATGAAAGACTGGCCAAGCCCACTTACTACTACAATATACTAGGAAGGAAGAAAAAATTACTCTGCCTGATGATTCTCTAAATGCTCGAAGATTGACATCAAGCCACCTCTCAGATTTATCTTCTGAACCAACTAATCACTATTCCTTTATCTCTTTTTATTGATTTGGGTGCAGAAACCTTAGTTATCTTCTAAGCATTATTATAGACCCGTGGTCGGCAAACCGCGGCTCGCGAGCCACATGTGGCTCTTTAGCCCTTTGAGTGTAGCCACGAAGTTTCAATCGCACTGTACGTGCGCACCCGCACGTGGTTTTTGTGGAAGAGCCACACTCAAGGGGCCGCAGTTTGCCGACCACTGCTATAGACTCTTTCCACTTTGACTAAATAAACAAATTTGATAAACCCAAAAGGCAATTACTTCATAACATAGAGTACCAGGTTCCCTCAACTGTCTCCAAAGGACTGAATATTCAGTAGGCATTTTTCAGCAATGCAGACTCTAGGTGAATATTGTTTGTCATTGTTTTAAAAAGCATACAAGTTCAATGAAGATTTTTGCTAAATTCTTCCTTAGATTTTGTTTTCATGTTTATTAATGTCCTAAAACAGCGTCATTTTTTTCTTTTTTTATTGCAAAGTATCTTTTTCTGATCAGAGCTTTTAGTGCTTTGTCTGAGTTCCCCATAACAAACTGGTAGGCCAGTTTCAAACCCCCTGAGAAACCTACAGCTTATGCATTTCTATTTTCATTTATTCTTTTACTGCACTTGAATATAGAATTCCACCTTTCTGAAAACGCTCCTCTTTACACTTGGCTCATAGCTACCAGTAATTTAACAAAACCCAGCTCAGTGGAGGAATTAAGGGATCAGGAAAGCTACTTAGCCCCTTGAGTTTGCTGTAGTCCTCTGCCATAAGTGTTGCATTTTCTTTTTTAAAAAAAGGCGATTTCGCAGAATAACAAGATAAAGCCCAGAAGTCTGTCACATTTTTTGTTTAGAATTAACAAACTTGAAAGAGAGTTTGGTGATGATAAAACATACCTTTTAATTTAAAAAGCCCCTTTAGCCTGCATCCTGGCATTTAATTTTCATTCATTCATTCATTCATTCATTCAATTAATTTTGGATTCCCTACTGTGTGTCAGGCATTTTTCTAGGTCCTTGGAAATTTAGCAATGAACAAAAGGCCCTTGCCATCGTGCAAGTTAAATGAAATTTCCGGTCATTCTTAGCCTATTTATTCTTCATAATATGAAATACTACTGTAGTTGAAGAACAAATACATACTTTGACGTCTAAGTTAGAGTTCCTGGTGTTTTTTGTCAAAGATTTTTTTTTTCTTTCCTCTGGGTCACTTATGGCTTTTGCTAAAATAATGTATAAAAGGCCATAAATATGACATTTCCAGTAGAAGTGTAAACAGGATCTTAATGTATTACTACTTTTCTTACAGTTGTAGGAAATAACCCTGAAATAGTGACAATGATATCACAAGCCATCACATATATATAACATTCACACCCAACACATTCTCATAATGTTAGTTTCCCATTTTATTAACTACTTAGCCATGTCATTTAAATGCATAGTTTGAGCCATATTATATAGTTTGAATTCATTATTTCTGTTCATTCAAAATATTATATTATACTATAATTCATAATAAACTGTTCAAGGGAATCCTGTCATATCTCATGGATGCATATGTGTGTGTGTTGAAACATAGATAAGAAAAGTAATATCAAATAAAGAGAATCAACATTTTAGTTCATTAAGTGAAATTACCCAAATACAAATAAAATATAGCTAAGGATACATATTAAAACTGTAAATACTTAAAGGGTCACTTGCAACATTTCTTTTTGTCCCTTTTTGTCCCTTGCATTTAAAAATATATATACCTACTGTTATAAATGCTCATTTACAAAGTAACCTTTTGAACTATGGTTATTTACTTTTTTTATTAACTGTAAGAAGCATTTATTTACATATTTAAACTGGAGTTCTTTTAAAATTTCACTACCAACAGTTTAAGTACATACTTGACTTTGCCAAATAAAGTCTCTTATCCCATTTTCCAAATTATAAAGTGTCATACTGTTCAACCCCAGAGCAGTCAAATCATATGGATTTAGACCTATTGTTTTCAAATCTGCTGCCATTGCTTTCTGCTCATCTATTCATTCTAACTGGTCGCTCTTAGGCAGTGTTTTTTTTTTCTTCTCATCTAGTCTTCATGACAACAGTTTGATGTGTCAAGACACTTGACATTCAAAGATTTACAAAACAATAGAATTGCAATAAAGAAATGTGTTTATAATAGGCAATCAGAAGCCAGAACGCCGGGGTTGAATCCCCATTTTTCTACTAAAAGCAAGTTTCTTGAGCCCTCCATACGTCTGTCTCCTTATTTACAAAAATGGGAATAATAAAAGTATATACTTTATAGTGGTATTACAATAATTAAATGAGTTAATATTTTTAAGTACTTAGGATAGTACCTGGCATTTAAAAGGTGCTATATGTTTCTTATATGAGTTAATACAGTAAGTTAAATTAAATTAATAAGTAGATTTAAATTGTAGCATTACCTTCATTTGCCTTACTTCCGCTTTAAACACACATGCATGCAATACAAAGTCAGAGAAGTGTTTTACAGGGAAAAAGGTACTTCTCTATCAATCTATATTACTTAAATATCAGTTAAGTAGCAAGCAGTACTTAGCAAAGTGTGTGCTACAAATTAATGGTGATCAGTTCAATTCTAATAAGTGGTACACATACTATTTATTGGCTAGAATAAAAAGTTTTATTGATATTTTATTGATAATTTTTACTGACATTAATTTAACAGATTTAAAGTGAACAAATCATTACTTATTATGTTCTTAAGATTTGTTTATTTCTGCATTTCTTATTAAGAATACAGTGGTCAGTTTATCTTTCTCAGCCAACACTGAGTCCCATAATGGCATTTGTTCTGATTAATTCATTTTCATATTTCTTGCATGCTATTGAATGTGTTTTCAAACACGCATTTTCTGTTGTTATTATTGGGTTGCAATATATACTTTGCAAAAATATATCAGTGACTCAAAAGCACTCTACTGAAGCATAAAAGGAGTTATAAAAGTGACCAAATAAATACTATAATATAGAATAATAGCATAAATGTTAACAGCATTCCAGTGGGAATATACAAAGGAATCAAAATGGACCAGGGCAAGTGGATCTGTGTGATGGTTCTCACAAGCAATGGGGAAAAGATGGGTCTTTTCATTCAAGATAAAAATCAAAACAATAATTTCCCTTATAGCCCTGGCTGGTGTTTCTCTGTGGTTAGAGTGTCAGCCCACACATCGAAGGGTTGTGGGTTTGATTCCCAGTCAAGGGCACATACCTGGGTTACAGGTTCGATCCCATCCCGGTCGGGGCTCTTCCCAAAGGCAACCGATCCATGTGTCTCTCTCACATCGATGTCTCTCTCTCTTCCCTCCCCCTCCCACTCGCTCTAAAAAACAAAACAAAACAATACAAACAAAAAAACAATGGAAATAATATCCTTAGGTGAGGATTAGCAATAACAACAACAACAAAAATACTTTTCCTTACGAAGTTGGTTATTTGCTTGATAATGACAGAAGAGGGACCAAATGCAACATTCAAAGTTGAACATCTTAGGCACAAGCAGGCACAAATCACACAATTGCTGAGAAACTATAAAAGCAGCCACAAAATTAATGCCAAAAATTAAAGTCAGAAAGAAAACAAAGCAAGTTCTTAGCAAAATTTCTTCCTTGAATGACAGTATTAATGACACATGATGACAAGAGCATGTAAGTTGTAAAAGCAACCACCATCCCCTGTGCATGCCAAAGAGCGTGGATAAAGCCACCAATGGGCAGAACTTGAAACATCTTCTCACATAGGCAGGAGGAATGTGTGAGAAAGCTTGCTAGCTTTTTTTGTTGTTGTTGCTGAAAACTTGTGATACAATAGAAGATATATTTTTCACTTTAGGTAATGATTTTTTGTGCACCAAAATGTAGAAAAGAAAAAGATAAAATATGTTATAATCGGTACTAACAGAGTAGCAGCTATGAATACAGCAATACAGAGTATAACCACTCAAATTTAAAAGTTTGTTTCTTAATGACAATTACCACACTCCATTAATCACAGATAACAGTTGGCCTTGCCCCCTAATCTTGATTCAACATGGAAGGAAATTGTGAAAAATGTGAATGTAATTATATTGGGCCCCAGAGCATAAGTATTTTGAGGCTGCCCAATAAAAAATAAAAAATAGGCAGTGATATGAGATCCTGCTTTTTCCTACTAGTGTATGCTGGCCATTAAGAGAAAAGATGTGCATACAGGTTGGGGAATGAGGGAATAAAACAGTTCTTCACCACCCTATTAATGCCAGGATATACATAGCAGTGATGAATTCCCTTGAATGGCCTAAAAGTTGTCACTTCAGAGTAGAAAAATTAATAATTTTGAAGTTAGAATATGCCAATAAGACTGGACTATAAAGAAAAATAATTACTCATTAGAGAAACTAACCAATGGCATGTTATTGAGAATATTTTTAAATAACTTCAAAATGTTTCACAGAACATGAACAAATGCTTTCCAGAGCCAAATCCATTATAGTCTGGGTTACAAAAGACTTGCTTATTACCTTCTATGTTGAAAAAAATAAAACAACAGAGCTCCAGCTGTGGTGTGATATACTCATTGCTTTGTCAGCTGGCATAGAACTGGAAGTATCCATCCAGGGCATCAAAACAGTTTGACTCAGCCAACTTCTGCCCTAAATGATGTCCTTCTAAGTTAGTTTTTCTAATTTAATTTTGTAGCAGTAACTACATGTGGTAGATAGATGTATTCGCCACAATTCTTCAACCCTCTCTGCATCCAACTCCTTTGTCATGGCCTCATTGTTGGGAGAGGAGGGTGGATAGTATATTCTTAGCTCTTGACTTTGAGTTCGACCTTGGGACTTGTTTTGTCAATGAGATATCAGCAACATGACACACGTGGGAGTGGGATAGGTGCCTGTCTGTGTTGGGCATTCTTTTTTGCATCCCTGCCGTCTTCACGAGGAGAACATGCCACATTGACCTGCCACATCAGGAGGATGAGGAACACATGCAGCAGAACCACCCAGCTGCCCCAGCAGAAGGGCACCTGAGCAGATCCAGACAGACTGGTGAACAAGGAAAGACACTTCAGAACACCATTGAGATTTTGTAGGGAAAGTTCAATAATAAAGACATGCAAGTGGAACATCCTTCAGCTCTGGCTATGGCTCATCAAGCAGAAGTGAATATTTTGATTGAAAGATTAAAAACTATATAATCTGATGAACAAAATAAACTGATCAAAATAGACCCAGACACATAGAAGCATGGAACAGACTGTTGAATCTCAGAGGGAAGGCGAGGGAAGATGAATGGGTGCGAAAAGATCAACCAAAGAACTTGTATACATATATACATAAACCATGGACACAGAGGCAGACAATAGGGTGGTGAAGGCCTGGGGCAGGGGTGGGGACAGGTTAGAATGGGTCAATAGGGTTAAAAAGGGGACATATGTAATATTTTCAACAATAAAAAATTTAAAATATATATATGTATACTAGTATATGTATTTATCCTTTTAACTGATAAAAACAATTATCAATATTTTTAATCTTGCCTTTAAATTATAATAACTTTTAATTTATCTTGGTTCACCTATGTGCCAAAAGCCTATTAAGTGGTACTTAATGACTCAAAGTATAAAAAACAAAACAAATTAAGTAGTTATCTCATATATAACTTTAAAAAGTATAAAAGTCAGGTACCTTAAACTGCTAAGTTAGCAAAAATTCCTTTTCATACACACACACACACACAGTCATACATACACAGTATTACCTTCGATTGTTAGGAGAAAAATATTCCAAGTTTTCTCCTATGCATATATTATCCCAATTTAAGGCATATGTTAATCTTATTCATGTGTAGATAAACTATTTTTACATAAAATGTGTCCTGGACAATTCAGAATTACTCCTTGAAAATTACACAAGCAATCAGATTTCATTCCCAGAACTGCCACTAGGGCAATGCTTTTCTTCTCCTTTCCAATATCTGCTTTAGAGCAAGAATATAATTGAATTTATTATCTCCACCACATGAGCCAAATTGGCTGTGATGGTTCAGATACTTTATTGAAGACACTTGATGTTTCCATATGGGATATCAAAAATAACTACAGTAACTGTAGACATTTCAGACACTTTAGATTTTGCTGTATTTTCACATTATTACCGATACAGCTGGAACCATGGCTCATTTTCAGGAAGCCTAATTGTTTTATAAGGGTTTACATAAA
This sequence comes from Myotis brandtii, assembly GCF_000412655.1. Taxonomy (NCBI): domain Eukaryota; kingdom Metazoa; phylum Chordata; class Mammalia; order Chiroptera; family Vespertilionidae; genus Myotis; species Myotis brandtii. Next base: position 4,761,135 of record NW_005354829.1, read on the forward strand.
AGTCAGAAGCCATAAAAATTATTTCTCAGATTTTGTTGTTTTCTTATATTTATTATGAGTTATTCTTGGTGAGGAAAGGGAATGGGAGCAGAACTGGTGTTGACAGAATAGTCACAGAGGTGTACATTACAGCATAGGGAATATAGTCAATAATCTATAATAATAAAAGTGTAATATGCTAATTAGACCAGACGTCCTTCCAGACGACCTATTGGATGAAGCTGGGGCTGTGAGGGAAGCTCAGGTCTCGGGTGCCAGAGGGAAGCCGGTGCCGGCAGCCTGGGGAAGGAAGGCCTACTCTTGCACGAATTGCGTATATCAGGCCTCTATTATCATAATAACTATGTATGGGGCTAGGGAGGTACTTGAAATTTCAGGGGACCACTCTGTAAAATACATGATTGTCTAACTACTATGCTATATATCTGAAACTAATACAGAATAATATTGAATATAAACTGTAATTGAAAAAAATAAAATATATAGATAAATGAAATAAAAAGAGGAAAGGGAAAGAGCAGGGGAAAAAAGTACAAAAAATGGTAGTCACAAAATAGTCATGGAAATGTAAAGTACAGCATAGGAAATGTAATAAGTAATACCATAATAACCATGTATGGTGTCATATGGATACTAGACTTATCAGAGTGATCACTTCATAAGTTATATAATGTATAATCACTGAGTTATACACCTGAAACTGATATAATATTGTAAGGCAAGTGTACTTGAAAAATTAAAAAATCTTCAAAATCTCTACTGCATAAAAATTTCAAAATATATTTTATAGCTAAAATAAAAAGTAACATTTTAAATGTTAAAAATATAATACTTGTTCTGAAAAAAATAACCACTCAAAATCTGACTTCACTCAATTAGACATATCCTTCATTAAAAGTTAACTCATCCCCAGAATTCATTCAACTATGCCCATGACCCTGACTTACTTTAGCCCTTAGTTTATTGCTGCTGTTATTGGAAGTCATTGTGGTGGTGATGTTTTTAATCAATGCAAGAGGGCAAAAGCTTAGAACAATTCCCATTTTAAAAAAATTTTGCAACCAGAACACATATTATCAAGTTCAGAAAACATCTAAAACAAATTGACTTATTATTCTTTGTTCTCTTATGCACAGCTAATATGTGTAATATCAAAAATGTTTTACTGAGATATATATATTACTACTATATATATGCTATATGATGTATTTATTTGGTATAAGACTGGTAGGCTCATAGACACATTCATCAAGAGATTTTTTAAAATCTTATGCACAAGTCACTTTCCCAAGCATTTTCACACTTCCAAAAAGCTATGAGCTAGTTAATTATCTTCATCATTACATAGGCAAGGGAACTGACACCCTGACAGGTAAATTTGCCCAAATTTAGATGGTTCATGGATACAAACTCTAGACAGTCTGATTTAAGAGATTATGTTCTACTGTAACATGCTATAATATCTCAAAAATAAAAACAAAATAACAATAACTATGTGATATGTTTAAGCATGATTCTGAGTGTAGAACATGCATTAATCTTGAGACAGTCTGATTTAAGAGATTATGTTCTACTGTACCATGCTATAATATCTCAAAAATAAAAACAAAATAACACTATGTGATATGTTAAGCATGATTCTGAGTGTAGAACATGCATTAATCTTCAGAGTAGGTACAATGATTATCCTATTTTACAGATGAGAAAATGAAGGTACAGAGTCCAGATAATTTGCCCAAATTCACACAATTGTAAAGATGGTTTGGGGGTATTAATTTGTGTATTCTCTTGTTTTTTTTTTATTTCCTGTGTTTTCCCTTATATTTCCCTCCTCCATCCGCCCATTTCCTCCCCTAACCTCCCCGCTGCCTCTTTTCTTTTTCCTTGATAAATTCACCTATCCTTAATGTGCTATGTTGGCTATGTTACAGGTTGAAAGTAGACTAACCCTGATACCTTGATGAGTGCAGGGAAGATTTCTTAATTTTGTGTGTCAGTGGAGGGGACGTTGTTGTTTTGTTTTGTTTTGTTTTGTTTTGTTTTGTTTTGTTTTGTTTTCAAAAGGTAACACCCTTGGAGAGATTATGCTAAGCAGTGCTTGAGGCATGGAGAAAGACAAGAAGAGATGAGAACAAGGGAGCTTTCCGCAATTAGAAAAATGAGGACTGTGGCTTCCCTGAGAAGAGAAAACCATCATTGCATTCCCACTCAGGGTCCTCAGACAGTGGCCAGTCCTCAGAGGGAAAAGAAATAGCTATGAGATCCAGTGAGGGCTCACAGAGAAGGCCTGACTGAGGCCCCAGGACGCTCAGCCCTGACAGATGTCCCCACTCATCCCCCAACACGTCACAGCCTCTCACCTTTAAGGAATCATGGTACTTGGACAATGAGTAGTGACAACTACGGTCTCAGGCCTAGAGGACCCTCCCCCACTGCAGTCCTCCAAGTAAGAACTCCACTAACTGTCATGTGATTATGGTGCGGGGGAGGAAAACCCAAAAACTGAGCCTGTGTTTCTTGCCACTTGAAGTTTGACTTACTTTAGTTTTAGGAACAGGATATGATGTAATAGGACTGGCCCAGCTGAGCTGCTGAGCTTCTGAGGCCCGCTGCACTTAAACTGTGTCCACTTGAACCCCCAGATAAGTGTTCCAGCCTGTGGGTCCAAGGAGAGTCTTCTCTTACCCAGAATTACTAGCATACATTCTAACTTCTGAACACGTTTCAAAAAATGTACAGAAGTCAACTTCAAAAAATCTTTATGTCAAGTTCTTAATTCAGGAGTCTCGTGATTTCTAATTTTTCAAAGTGCTCATATTTAGCCTCCCTAATACCACCTCAAGAGAAAGAGTTTGAAAGAGTCTGAAGCAAAGTCATGAACTGTTATACAAGGAATTCTGGACTTGAATCTGAGGTGTAATCGCATAACAGAGTAGAGTTTTTGTTTCCACCAACCCTAGAAATGAGGAAAATGCCTGTATTTCAGCTGTGTCATCCATAGGCATAATATCCTGCAGAAATAAAAAAGTACTCTGTTGTAATGTAGCCCCCAGTGTATTTGAAATTGATTTCTCGATAATTATCTTCTCATTTTCCTTAAGCAAAACATCTTCATGATTTTAAACATGCCAAATAGGAAGAAAAAACTTTGCTAGTATTGCCACTTGCTAGAGTTAGTTAAAATTATGTACACATTTTTTAAAATGATGGACAGATTATGCACACTAGCAGAGCATAATATATGATAGGGATAAATGCTTCTTTGTTTTCTTGTTGAAGATTTTGCTCTGTGACAAGGTACAGCTGTCAGGGCCTCAGCAGAACTCTGGGGGTTATTTTTGGCAGGAAAAACAATTACAATGTGAGTTTTCTGACTTCTTTCCAAACATAGCTCCCTTTTCCACAAAGGTAGCTGACAGACCATAGGAACTCTAACCAAATTGAAAACCAGGAAAGCACCTCTCGTTTCTGGAGATGGTATGTTAAGTCGTCAATTTTTTTTAATTGATTTCAGAGAGGAAGGGAGAGGGAGAGATAGAAATATCAATGATCAGAGAGAATCATTGATCGGCTGCCTCCTGCACACACCACACTGGGGATTGAGCCCGCAACCCGGGCATATCCTGATCAGGAATCTAACCGCAACCTCCTGGTTCATAGGTCGATGCTCAACCAATGTGGGGTGTGCAGGAGCCAGCCGAGCAATGATTCTCTCTCATCATTGATGTCTCTATCTCTCCCTCTCCCTTCCTCCCTCCCTCTCTCTCTCTCTCTCTCTCTCTCTCAAATCAATAAAAACATTTTTTTTAAAAGAACTTGACTTAAAGATTTTTTGAAGTTGACTTCTGTACATTTTTTGAAATATGGTCAGAAGTTAGAATGTACCACACTGGCAGGGCAAGTCATCAAATTTTCCAGGTAAAAGCTCACAATCTCAGTTATTCAAAGGGATGCTTTGAAATTCATAATAGGTTTTTTAAAGGCTTAAGAGACACTAGAGTTTCTGTTATAGTCATGGATCCATGAACAAATGTTTTATTATTTGTTCCTACGCGAAAATACACATTTCTAAGCCAAGATGACAAATCTCAATTGAGGGACGAATTATAAAATATTTCTGGTACATTTGTTGTCACAAATCCATCAAAGACCAAAAGTTATCCATGTGTGCGTCAAATCGCTCCACATGTATTTATTTCAACAATTTCCATTTTGCTATGGAGTCCTTATGTGCTGAATTTATTTTCAAGATAAAACTTTCATTATCATTTAGGTGATGGCTCCCTCTGTTCTTCTAAGTCAGAATCATGAATGCCTGGTGGGGAGGGAGTTCAGTGTTCTTTAAGTTTAAGGATGTTTGTTTGTGTTGTGTGTCCCTGTAGTAACATATTGCAGTGATTTATGTGCACAGTTAGGGACAAGTGGCTGGAATCTTGGCAGCAATTAAGGAACTCTAGGTGGAGGCCTGTTTATCACTGCTACCTACCACAGCAAGGTCAGGATGAGGAGGATGGAATTCTGTAAGTCACATATGTTATTTGCTTGATTGATTTTAGTTTAATGAAAACTTAAAGCTGAAGTTGGGGGCTGGGAGGAGAGGGGGAGATGGGATAAAAGAGAAGTTTTAAAACTCTACCACAGATTCCTTCTCTATTATAAGCAGACAGTTGAAGTTATTCTCCACTCAGACATTTGAGTAGTCTGAGCTGCTTCAATATGCTGTTGAACTGAATGTTAGTTAATTGAATTTCAGTGGTACCCGTCCTGAGAATTTTTTATTCTCTTTCAAAGCAAACCAGTTGGGAGACAGAATATGAAAAGATTGGCCTTTGGTAGTCTAGGAAATTCCAACATTTGAAGGAAGAATATATCTCATCATTTTTAACATCTTTTTTTCCTGATCCTCAAATTGGATTTGAGTTGGCTTTTAAGAGAAAAATATATTTATTATAAGGCTGTTAAAAAGTATACATATAAAATTCCAAGCCATTAAATATAGGTAGAAATAAACATGGTAACCATGAAAATTAATACATTAACCATGACCTAGCATTAAATTTAGCTTTGAACTTTCCTTGAAGACAAAGCAAAAATGGTAATGCAGTCAAGTCTGTGTGTTTTATTTATTATTTGATAGACAAAAGCATCATGAAACTGATTTCACAGAGTTCCTGCCTTTTAGGATTCCAGGCATCATACATTAGTGACCCTTTTCATGGAATCAATATGCAATTGACTTATGAAAAGGTTAATAATCTCTTTTATCATTTGAACATATCAGGTATTTGCATTGAAAAAGACAGCAAGATATATCAAAAGTGAATGTATTATCTTCTTAGAACATCACATTACAGGTGCTTATATTCACCTGCCCCGTGAGATGGGATGTACCTATTCCAGAAACAAAGTGAAAGTGATACATTAGACTATCACATTTCCCTAATGTGTTTTATCCATGAAGAGTAAAAATTCTGGTGCCACTTCATTGCCATCAGGAAAATAAAAATCGTGTATATTGCTAGATTGAACACTGATTTGGAAAGTAATGAAGCATTGAACTCTTAGTATACTGTTTCAGTATATTGTAAAGACCAAAATCAAGGATCATCATGGATACCTCACCATATAAGAGGGGTGGGGTGGGAGACATGGCAATGAAATAATATTTGTTTGCCAAATAAGAACTTTTCAGATACCAAAAAAGAATAAGACAGAACTGAGTAAGAAAAGAAAAGATAAAAGTTTCACAATTACTTTTAAGAAAGTGATACAATGTTTAGACTGCTCACAAATCTCTTAGCTGACTCTTACATGAAAAGAGCTCAGTAAATACCCATAAGTATGTCACAAATATACAGCCCTGGCATCTTTTGCTTACATCTTATGTAGTACAAGGTGAAAGGGTATAAACAGGCTTTTTGTATTAACAACAAAAAGTATAATGTAAATAAGAATGGCAAAATAAAGTGTATTATTTCCAAATTATGACTTTTCATAGAGCTACTAAAAGGAATAAGTGAAATCTGTATGTTACAAGATATGCAGTTAGGTTTAAAAGACAAGTTAGGGCATATGATACCATTTTTTATAAACACAGAACTATAAACACAGCGATGCAGGTTTTTATGAATACATATCAACATATATAGATGAAATTATTAAAAGGCTTTGGAATGTTTCACAGCAAATTTTAATAGGGGTTACCTCTCACCAGGAGGGGACATAGGTAACAATAGACAGCATTGAAAATCAATTAGCTTTACCTATACTGCTTAGTATATTTTTCAGAAAATGTACTTGTGGGTTATTAATATAATAAAATCATAGTTTTTAAATAGTGCCATAGGCTGAATATTTATGTCCTCCAAAAATTCATATGTTGAAATCCTAACCCCCAATATGATGGTATTAGGAGGTTGGGTATTTGGGAGGTGGTTATGTCATGAGGGTGGAGCCCTCACGAATAGGATTAGTGCCCTATAAAAGAGACCCCAGGAAGCTCACTCACTCTTCCACCATATAAGAACACAGCAAGAAGACATCTATGAACTAGAAAGCGGACTCTCACCAGACACCGAATCGACCAACAACTTGATCTTGGTTAGGTTTACCAGACTCCAAAACTATAAGAAATAAATTTCTACTGTTTATACACCATCCAGTATATGGAATTTTTGCTATAGCACCCTAACTGACTAAGACAAACCATAGTAAAAAAGGAGAATAAAAGTATTATAAAATTGTCAAATGGACAAGTTAGATAAGATTTCATTATATAACAGAAGTCAAATTCAGTTAGGAAAAAGAATATAGTTAATAGAGTTGGAACAACTTGCCAACCCTGAAATAGTATTTTGTCTTTTTGGAAAATGTGTGCAAAACTATTTTCAGGTAAATCAAATATTTAAATGTAAAAATGTGTGTGGGAGGTAAAATGGCCTCCTAGAGATGTCCACCCACTAATCCCTGGCCCTATGAATATGCTACATTACAGGCAAAAGGTACTTCATAAAAGTAATTAAGGTTAAACACCTCAAAATAGGAAGCTTATTCTGGATTATCCAAGTGGGCCCAATCTATTCAAATGAGCCTTTACAAGTGAAGAATTTTCTCTAGATGGAGACTTGTGGCAAAAGCAGACTCGGAGATTTTAGCAGGAAAAGAACTCAAGTTGCCCTTGCTGGAGGAGCCAAATGGAAAGCATGCGTTGATTGCAGGCAGCCAGCGGGAGCAAAAAACTGCAGGGATTGACACCAGCGAGGAAACAGAGCCCTGAATTTTGGCAAGAGCGTCAATTTCAGGCTAATATTTGCCCCCAAAGTATCTCTCATTGTGAAGGTGTCATGGGCTTTTCATATCACCAACAGACATCGCTCAGGTTTGAACAGCCCAGGGTCTTGTTGCCTAGACATTCCTACTTATTTACTACAGGGAAATAGAACTATTTGTATTTCCCATCTCTTTGATGCTTGGGATATTGAATCTATCATTAAGAAAATACTGTTTCATTTCATTTGGAAAAAATGAAAAGGGAAATTGTTTAAAAGGTATTCTAGTGACCTGTAAGGAAATGTACTTCCAATGTTGATATTATTTATTTCTAAAGACATACCTTTTAAAGCTGAGTCTATCATTAAGAAAATATCGTTTCATTTCATTTGGAAAAAAATGGAAAGGGAAATTCTTTAAAAGGTATTCTAGTGACCTGTAGGGAAATGATCTTCCAACGTTGATATTATTTATTTCTAAAGACATACCTTTTAAAGTCTTTTCCAGCTTCTAGAAGCCACCTACATGCCTTGGCTTTGGCTTTGGCCCCTTCCTGGCATCATTCTGATCTCCCGCTTTCATTTTCACATCTCCTGCTACTGACTTACCTGCTTCCTTTGCACAAGGACCCTTATGACTACATTGGGCCCATCCAGATAATCTGGGATAATCTCCCTTCTCAAGATCCTTAACTTAATGAGATCTGCGAAGTCCCTTTTTCCAGGTAAGGTAACATAGTCACAGGTTGCAGGAATTAAGGAGTGGAAAATCTTTAAAGGAGAAGGCATTATTCATCCTACCACACTCAATTATAAAAGATTTTTAACAATTTATATGCAGAAAAATCTGTTAAATTTTTTTTGTCTCTTTGCAGGAAACAAAAATGTTATTTATTCTAAATCAAGTCCCTCCTGCAATAGAGTTTTAAATGACTACAAAAATGAGTTTGGCTGCTTGAAGGGTTTTTTATTATAATAATTTACAAATCTCATTAAGCTTTGTTATTGTTTTCCCAATTCTGAATCCACAGCTGTCACCAGAATGACATGCATGAGTTAGAGGGTATAAAAAAACCACTTGTGGGAGGACTTCCGGATTCTTTTGTGATATTTATGACAGGACTTTTTTTCTTCTTGACTGCATCTTTTACAGTGATTAAGTGCCATAAATTATTCTGGCTAATGAAAAAAAAATATAAAACATAAAGTTCAGCTTCATTTCTCTAAGTCACAAAGGGAATTCTCCTATACCATCCTGGTATAACTCTTTTTTATCAAAACACACACACAGAGGAACTACATTTTAGTTTTCAGATTTATAATTCGAATTCTAAATTTTAAAAATACTAGGATCTTATTTCTCCCTAATCATGTCACAAATTGGCCCTTTGCAAATGAGTCATTTGGTCACTTAATGGCCACTGTAAAATTAAATCTAGCTGTAATAGTTACCATCAGTTCAACCATCTTTAACAAGTAAAGCATTCGACTAAAATCATGACAATTTTATATGAGATAATGATCATTGACAGTTGCTCTGAATTTACAATCAACCACAAATCCCATCACAGCTTTGAGTACAAGACTTTCAGTGTTGGTCCTTCCTCACAGACATAATAGTGAGAAATATAATTGAAAATTGTGAATGGTGACTACAAAATCACGAGATTAGCTTTATATATCCTGCCAACATCTGCCTCTGTATTTTACAGAAACATTTGATGTAATCTGAAAGATTATGGGAAAGAGCCATTCTATAACTTATTTTAACTACTAAACTGATTCATTGCTGTTGTTTACAGAAGCATGGAATAATTTTTGTAACCTAATATCCAATAGTTGAATTCTACATGCACATGCTAATGGACAGAGGATGTTCATCTAAAATTGTGCGGTGTATCAAGAGAAGTCCCATATTTGAATTAAAAAAAAATAGTAATACCCAAAAGGCACTGACTGTACTGATTTCATTATGGACACATTATGTAGTTAATTTCTAATAAAACCAAATAGGTCTTTTTAGTCACTACATGATTCATAAATAAATAATTTGAATGTTTGGATATATAATACCTAACTTATTAAATAAAAATACATCTTATTTCGGTCTGAGTCTTAAGAGAGATGTCATTAAATTGCATAAGGTTTGATACCTCATTTAATTCCTAATCTAATATACTCTCCTTATATATGTAATATGACAATACAAACAATTACATATGGAGGTATTATAATAAGGTTATATGAAATGCGATATTATTTTCTAGTCACTACAGTATTACTCAATTTACTTCCTGTAATTAATTTATCTAGGATTGATTTGCATAATAGGCCTATCTTTTTCAGACAAAACATCACGATTCTTTAGCTACTGTCTACCGTCTTGTGCATGGCAGTGCCCCTCACCACTCCAAGTCCATAGACCCATGGCTGGGCAAGCAAGGCAGGCCAGTGCCATCCTTCCTGTAGATTATATTGAACTGGAATCAAGGGTAGAGAGTGTTCTTTTTTTTCTAGTGATTAAACTGAAAAATATAAGCCCGTGTTTCTTCTGGTAGCCCAGATTTCTTCCTCATGGAGAGAACTGGCTGGGAAGAATGAATACTATTTGTAAAGTTAAGCACTGATAAACGATGCAGAGTGAGGGTTATGGCAGCATTTGCACCCTGGATTGCACTCATTCCAAAGATCCATCTTTATCCTTGTGCATCCTCTGCCTTGGATTGTGGAGCCAACCAATTCCATTCTTTGCTTAAATCAGTAAAAGCGTCAAGAAGACATGAGGCAGAGAACAGGTTTTCACAGAAGAGGTGACCTTATGATCATTGGAAAGATTGGTCAGGCTTTCATAGTGGAGATGGGAAGTGGTAGCAAATAAGAAAAAGCATAAGGAGATAGAATAGAAATTTAACATGTAATGGGGATGGGTCTGCCACTCTAGTCCCGCCGAAGAACAGGTGCTGGGAGCCTTCCTTCCACAAGACCACCACCACTCCGGATGCATATCCTCACTTGCCATTTTGCGCTGGGGCCTGGGCACTGGAAGAAGGGAATGTAACATGGGGAGTTTGCAAAATCTGTGGGCATGGAATGCATCACCTCTGCTAGATAGTCCACTGAGAGGCAAGACAACAGGCAGCAAGGAGCAGATCAGCTAAAGGGGCCGCTCGGCGGCGGCAGCAGCGGCATGCAGTGCGCATCCGAAAGACAGACATTGGTTTGCCTCCCTGGTGCAGGTGACCTATCATGTTCAGCAGTTTCTCCAAGCGGGTCCCACTTCCCTAAATGCAGGCACCTTGTACCAGATACCATTGAGTTCCTCAAGCTTCATGTCCCATGACCTTCTTACTCCTGCTCCCAGCACAAGTCCCTTTCATCTCGCCACCACTTATTCTATGTTAAATTTAATGCAGTGGCAGAAAGTCAGACCCCGGCTTCCTTCCAGGCTTCTCTTTGGTTCTTAAGAGTCTTTCTTCTTTGAACAGAATTAATATCTTACAAATCAAAGTTTGCTTTTTCAAAATCTATTATTTCTGGAGTGAGTTTCAAAAATTTAAAAAAAAAAACACAAATTGAACATTGTTTCTAATTCTTTGACCAACTTTGGTGCCTCTGGATGACTTATTTATTTACAAAGAGGTACAAATGTTTCTGGAGCTCTTTCTATATGTCAGGCACTATTCTAATGTCAAAAAGAAAAAGAAAAATCCTAATAATTCTAAACAGTGTTCCACCACGTTCTGCACTCTGGTCAATTTTACATCTCTGTCAACATCATTTTCTCTTATTCTAGGCCTAGTTACTCAGTGCATCCCATTTGCCTAAACTCAGTCTAGGAATAAAAAAAATTTTTTAGGTAACATTATGCTGCCTCTCTAATGTGACATTTGATGGCAGTTTCCTGGGAGGGTCGATGCAATGGAGGCAGGGCCTCTTTTTTCGCTTCAGTCAAGTTCTTGGTCTCCATGTGTCCCACTGAGCTGATTTTTCTTTATTTTGTTCATCTGTGGGGGTGACAACACCTCCTGCCTTCTCTAGTTCGAAGGTTCACTCGGGAAACCTCATCTATCCTTGCTCCACCTGCTGGTGTGGACTCATGTTATTCCTGGGCATGTTCTCCCACCTGTGCCATGCTACCCAGTTCCCTAGACCAGTGTGAGAGGCCCATCCAGTCAGACCTGCCTTGGGAACACCCCTAGACCAAAAAGTGGGCACCGGTCCCTCGCATTCAAATTGCCCCAAGTTTTCTGAAAGAGACCTTGCAGCATGCCTTTGGAACAGGCAGAGTTAAATGCTGCCCCTCATCCTCCAGAAGGGGTCACATGCTAACACTATTTCTCTGTAATCTCTGCTCTCTGGAAAGAACGTTTTCTTCTAACCCACCTTAGATTCATGCTCCCACTAGAGGAGAGAGAAATGGGAACAAACTTGTTGATCTTTCTTATTTGCTCAGGTTTCCTTTTTCAATTACAGTTGGCATTCCATATTATACTGAGCTTTATCTCGTGGCTCAAAAGGGGTCGCTGAACCCTGCCATCACTTATTTCGTTTATTTGTGCTCAGCAACTCGGGGTGGAGAATGGTCACAAGGAATTCAACCCAAACACACAAAAATTGTGATAGTAAATAGGCCATGAGCCAATTTATTTTATACCTTTATTAATATTTTTGAAGTCTCAGACTACTGAGGTTTTTGAACTACCATGTCAAAGAGAAGAAAATTTTGCAAAACCCTGAATGCCCAGTGATCACTCCTCAGACTTCTCCTCTTTTTTCTACATTTACTTTTCCAAAGTGACTTGTCCAGAATCAGGCTTTAAACCCCAACTATATAGCAGTGACTCCTGAAGGCCCACACTCTCCCCTGAAATCCAAACTCATGTACTGAAAGGCCTACTTGGTATCTTTCATCTTTTAATTAGTCCAGCAAGTATTTGTTGACACTGACTATTTGCAAATCACAATTTTCACACTCCGAGCAAAAGATTGATTGTTTTATAGTCATCGTAAAAAGCAACAACCAGAACGGGATTAAATTTGTTTGCTCAATCAATAATAACTCACCTCAATGAACATGCTTCTGAAAGCCAGCCAATCAGTGGCACTCTCCTATATTTACAGCCAGCCAATCATCAGCCTCACTTCAGTGAACATGCCTCTGAAATTTAGCCCATCAGCAACACCCTTAACCCCATGAAGAAGCTTCTCCAACTGAGTTAACTCATTCTTGCCAATACTTGAACTCCACACTTCCCAACAAACCAACAGAAGATCAGCAGTCCTCTATGTTGGAGAGACTGTGCCTAACAAACGTACTCCTCCCTTTCTTAAGTGAGTAATAAATCCAGCCTTTTGACTTAGAATTGATTGCTGATATCATATTTCGGGAGCTGAATACATGAGTAAATGATGACATATTTGCATAAATTAGCTATGTAAAACCAATATATAGGCCCTGGACAGTTTGGCTCAATGGTTAGTGTCAGCCCATGGACTGAAGGGTCTCATGTTTGATTCCTGGTCAAGGGCACAAACCTCCCTTGCAGGTTCCCCAGCCCTGGTAGGGATGCATGTGGGAGGCAACCAATCAATGTGTCTCTCTCATGTCCATGTTTCTCTCCCCCCCCCTTTCTTTCTCTCTCTCTCTCTCTCTCTCTCTCTCTCTGGAAAAAAGATCCTAAAGATCCTCAGGTGAGAATTAAAGAAAAACAGCACACCAACATATAGTATCAATAAAACTACTTTAATGGTAAGAAAGAATGCCACTAGTTAGGTCTCTCCTAACACTTACAACAAACCACACACACACAGAGTAAATTAACCTCAGAATGACTGATGACCAAAACCAAGCTTATTAGAAAAATTTTCCTATATGGCTGCATCTAGTGGATACTGAGTCAGTCTGCTAGGGCTGCCATAACAAAATATCACAGACTGAGTGGCTTATATAACCGGCCTTCATTTCTCCAGGTTCTGGAGGCTGGAAATCCAAGATCAGGGTGTTGACAGGTTTGGTTCTTTCTGAGGCCTTTCCCTTGGCTTCCATGAGGCCCCTTCTAGCTGTACCTCCACGTGGTCATCTCTCTGTGAGTGCACGTATCCAATGTCTCTCCTTGTGTCCAAATTTCCTCTTCTTCTAACGACACCAGTTATATTGGATCAGGGCCCACTCAAAAAAAAAAAATCTCATTTTAACTTAATCACCTCTTTTAAGCCCGTATCTCCAAATACAGTTCCATTCCAAAGTACTGGGGGTTAGGACTTCGACGTGGCCTGCATTTGAGGGGTGTGCAATTCAGCCCATAACACTGAGACGCACAGCCCGGACCCCATTAGTACTAAAAGCAATTACTCCACCAGAGGCTGGAAGTGCTGCCAAGACACTGCCTTCAGCTGTTAGCCATTTTCAGGAATTGCCTCACCTGAAAAATCTCCTTCCCCAAGATCCTCCTGTCACGAGCTGTTCATATTGCAAAAAAGGATCAACATGATGCTATAAAGACCCAGCCCCTAACCTCAACCTGGGACCATTCTGAAGGCCCAGCCCACCCCAAGGCAACCCATAGGCTTCTCTGGGGCTTCAGTTGCAAGTACATTACATTTCAATCTCTCCTCCTGCTTGAACCTGGTCCTTTCTGTCCACGGGCTGGATTCCAAGGGTACTTCGTAATGCATTTACTACTCATTAATCTCTTTCTCCAAGTCTGCTTCCTGGGGGACCCAGCCTGTAACACTGTTGAAACAGAATCCTGATTGCATTGGAAAAAAACTAGTAGAGGCAAATCTGGTTAGCCTGTTCTATTACTTAAAGTTCACAGAAACTAATATTCCACACAGGGTTATGGAAATAGGGTGGCAAATTTCGGTTTCCTTTAAATAATAGTACTTTCATAAGTTGTTTATCATAGGGCAGAAATTGGAGTCCCTTATGGGCTGTTTGCATAACGTTATTACATTTAGATATTTTTAAGAGATGATATTTATTTATCACTGAAGTATGGAGTGTTTAGCTTTTGGTAAATTTTCCCTTGGGTATAAGAAAATCAGGTCATGCTTAATAGAACATGAATTAAACAAGGAAAATGCTCAGGGATGTAAAAATTCTGGTCTGGTCAACTCTGCCTGCGTATCCAGAGGAGTGGGCGTGGTTGCTAGTAGAGGGCTGTGTTATGAAGAACAGAATGCAACGTTCTTGCCATTGCTCCTGCCACCTATTGAGACCAAACTTCTAAAGCATAAAAGCAGAAAGCTTTGTCTCTAGACCAAAATGAGAATCCAGCACTGCCAGGCATCCTATATAATAAAAGCCTATTATGCCAAGTGTCTGGTCATCTGCACAGCCATTCAACCAATCAAGCGTAATATGCTAATGATATGCTAAGGCCGCTCAACCTCTCACTATGATGTGCTCTGACCACCAGGGGGCAGACAGTCCACTGGTCAACCAGTTGCTATGACATGCACTGACCACCAGGGGGCAGACGCTCTGCCTGGTAGGTTAGCTTGCTGCTGAGGTCCGGCTGATTGAGACTGAGTGAGACATGGCCTGGAGCCCTTCCACAGTCCCTCCCCAGCTGGCCAACCTCCAGTGTCCTTTCCTGGCCCCAATTGTGCACCAGTGGGGTCCCTCAGCCTGGCCTGTGCCCTCTTGCAATCCAGAACCCCTCAGGGGATGTCAGAGAGCCAGTTTCAGCCCAATCCCACAGGTCAGGCCAAGGGACACCACTGGTGCATGAATTCGTACACCAAGCCTCTAGTACAGCAGTTCTCAACCTGTGGGTCGCGACCCCTTTGGGGGTCTAATGACCCTTTCACAGGGGTCGCCTAAATACATCCTGCATATCAGATATTTACATTATGATTCATAACAGTAGCAAAATTACAGTTATGAAGTAGCAAAGAAAATAATTTTATGGGTGGGGGTCACCACAACATGAGGAACTGTATTAAAGGATCACGGCATTAGGAAGGTTGAGAACCACTGCTCTAGTATAAGAGAACTAACCAGTAATCAACTCCCAAGGCAGATGGCTCACCAGAAACCCCTTTGTCCTAGGACACAGCTAAGCCTTTTAATGAAGAACCCCCACTCCTATCCCATCCCTCAGATCATAAGCATCTATTTCATCTATATATACTATACCACAATATGACATTCTGCTTGTATGGTGTTTGTTATTGTGACTTAATCCAAATTGTGATCTTGCTTCCAATATTACCTTGAAGAGTGTTATAATCAGGGAGGTTTGATCATGAGAGTTGTCCATGCTATTAGCAGGTCCCTCTATGCCCACTACCACCACAACACACACTCACACATATGACAATCACACACAAATGAGTTAGAAAAAAAAGAAAAGAAGGAAGGAAGGAAGGAAGGAAGGAAGGAGGAAGGAAGGAAGGAAGGAAGGAAGGAAGGAAGGAAGGAAGGAAGGAAGGAAGGAAGAGAGGGAGGAAAGCAGGGCATACACCCTAGGAGTGAGAGTAGATTGGCATGAAGTAGTCATTTATAAACTTCTCCTTGGTGACCTAGCTATACGATTCTTATATTGCTTTATGTTAAATTAAGTTTTTTAATGAATTTGGCCAGGTTCTTTTTGAAGTCACATAACCATTATTAGGCAATGGATTCATACAGGAAAAAGAAAAGCATTCAAGGACCTACAATATAGGGGCAAACTTAGGAGGTTGTCACTAACAAGTCTACCATTCAGATCTCCAGAAATATTCAACAACTATCCGGCACAGAGAACATATGAAGTACAGAGGACTCTCATGTTGAGGTCACGTATCAAACTAAATACACTCGATCAGTGCTTCTCAAACCATCTTGTGGTAAAAGACCAGTTGTGTTTGTTTTTATTTCCAATTCATTTTTTTACATTGGTGAACTAATGTTTTGGTCTATATCATGCTCAAAGGGATGAGTCCACTGAAGTGCTGGGGTGTTCTGACAATGTCAAGTTGCTCTAAAATGTTTCTATGCACTGACTCTAGATTTCCCCACTAATCCTGCAGAATTGGTAACAAATAGTTTATGGACCAGCACTGGTGCGTGGACTACACTTTGAGTAGCACAGTTCCGTGCGATGTGTGCCACTGAAAGGGGGATGTAAACCCCACAGCACACCATCCCTGTCTCATTGCAGAACAAAATGGAAATGGATAAAAGCAAATTATCTTAGGTGAGCTCAAATGCTTAAAACCTGTCTCCCTGACATTAACCCCTATCTCTCTTCCTTTTTTTCTAATGATACATCTGAAGTGAAAAGGGACGTAAATCTTTAACAATCAAGAAATATATTTTTGAAATTCTGCAAGAAGTGTTGCTAAGTCAGTAATTATTTATTGAGGGCATATTCCATGTCCTCAGTTCTGCACTAGACACTAGACTACTGTTGAGGAGTTCCCTATTTAAAAACCCATCTCGTGAAATATCAGATGAGCGAGTTTAGTCACTAAAGGAAGAGTCCCCAGTGGGTCTGTGAAGATCTTTCCCCTAGTGACACTACCAGTGGAGACCAATTTAAATTGCATTGCTGAACCAGAAATGATCAGTTCCCACTCACTGCTGCGAGCAAAGGCTTTATTGCTGGTATCCCGCAGAACCACATCCGTCACCAGGTGAAAGCTGCAGGCAGGGCCTGCCTCTGGTCTGTGCAATGCACGGGGTTAGACAATTAACTTGAGATTTCACAATGTCCCCCATCACATATCATGAGTTAGTGAAGAGTTTTTGCAATATGTATCTTTTTTTTTTAATTAAAGAAAGAAAAGAATTTTTCTGGCTGACTAGTTCATTTGCTTAAAGTCAAAGGACAGCTCTTTCAAAGTTGGTCAGTTTGCTGGTCAATAACTAGCCCTGTGCATGTCATAAAAATCAATTTTGACCCTCACAAGTTTTTGGAGTGACCAATTATAATCCAAACCTTTCCTCAGTAATAGGATGAGATATATGATTGCTAATTATTTGTTTTCATGGCAGTGTTCACAAGCTGATTATTCTTTTTTTAAAATAAGTTTTTATTGACTTTAGAGAGAGAGGAAAGAAGGGGGAGAGAGAGATAGAAACATCAATGAGAGAGGACCATCGATCGCCTGCCTCCTGCACACCCACACTGGGATTGAGCCCACAACCTAGGCATATGCCCTGATCAGGAATTGAACTAGCAACCTCTTGGTTCCTGGGTCAATGCTCAACCACTGAGCCACACTGGCCAGGCACAAGCTGACTAATCTTATGGGGAGAAAAAGATATTGGTATGAAAGAGCCAAAAGTGTCACTCCATATGCAGAAAGGTTTTAAAGGGGAATCTTCTAGAGAATATATAATAAATACACCTGGTTAAAGGAAAGCCATGTGTGCAATATATGCTTGACTAAAATAAAGGTTTTCAGAAGTGAGACCTCAGGATAGAATGCATGGGAGTTTAAATTTTTACTTTAACAAAAATTTTTAAATAACTTGAAATTGCATAAAGTAAGGGCACCCAATTAGCTACTTAAGAAAATAAAGGATGACCAAATCCCAAAATTTTTAATCAAATTTGAGTGGCCCAACATAAAGGCTCATCTACACTTAGAATGTTATATAGACATAGATATAGACATGTAGATATATAATGTTTGGTTGTTGAAAATACCATGAGAAGATTTTTGATACAGTGTTATGACGGAAAAGTATGATAAAAACACCTAACTCTAGGACAATTTCAATCATGCTAAACAAAGTGGCATGAAAAATACCAACTTGTTACCAGATGGTGATAATCTCTGAGGGAAGAAGTATTCGTGGGTTAAAATTGTTTTCCTTTTTCCCCCCTGATATTTATTTCCCTATGAAAATATGACTTTGACAATTGGGGGGAAAGAAGAGAAATGAACTTCATTGAAAAAAACACATGTAAATTATAAATATGTTATTCTAGAAAGTTGAAAGGGGCATGATTACATTTGTTTAAATGGGTTGGGCCCAGCCAACATGACTAAGTGGTTGAGCATCGACCTATGAACCAGGAGGTCACCAGTTTGATTCCCAGGTCAGGGCACATGCCCAGGTTGTGGGCTCGATCCCCAGTGCGGGGCGTGCAGGAGGCAGCCAAACAATAATTCTTTATCATCATTAGTATTTCTATCTCTCTCTCCCTCTCCCTTCCTCTCTCTGAAATCAGTACAAATATATTTAATAAATTACTAAATATGTGGGAAATAAAAACTAAGTGGATTACAACTTTTTTTTTTTTTTACAAAAAGCAAATTAACTACCATGTCTCCAGATTTCAGTGTCAAGCAGAGGAATCCAACCACCTTTGGACAGACGTTCCAGTAGCTCTAATCTCTCTCCTTGTATCATTTTTCCAAGTCTTAGGAGATTGCTAAGCAGTTTTCCTTTGAGCATCTTTGAATAAAAAAGCATATTAATAACTTGGATTTCTAATCCCTTATACTAATCAGCAAATTTGCCTTAACAGCCTTCAAATTGGCTTAGTCGGACTTCTTAGAAGAAGAAACTCTACTTCCCTTAGATTCCTCTCAACCAGAAAAAAAGTCTTTACACTGCTTTTTATTTTTATATTTTAACTAAAGAGAGATACATGAAACTAATAAATCTGAATTTAAGTTTATCGTTTATCATTTAGATTTATCTTCCCTGCTTTATAGCATGTTCCTAAATGTAACTTTGTAATCCTGATCCCCAAAGAATGCTTAATATATGTAATAAAGAATGCTTAGCACTATTCCCATAGTCTCTGGAAACCTTATCCTTATATTTAGATTAACTAACTTAAAACCACTTAGTGTAATTTCAATTTATATTTACATTTAAATAGAAAGAGACTGTGAATCATATTAGCACAACAGATCTTATACCAGTGCTCTAATATGGCATAAATAATACCTTGGCTTATGTTTGAGGTGTTAATAATAATAAAATCTATAGCAACAAACACTACCTACATGTACCAGATGTTCAATTAAAGGTTATCTCAGTCTCCTGCCAGAAACCTTTATGATATTTAATATCAATTATTATTGCAAAATTGTGATTATAGGAAATGGGAGGAAGAGGGATTCTGTCCTGAGACACTGAGCACATACCAGGCCTTGCTTAGAGGTGGTGATGTGTGCTGCCCGCTTATCTTTGAAGCAGAATCAGACTAGTGGGAGGTAATCCAAACACCTGTCTCCCATCTAAGAGCAGGAAACCATTTACATGCAGGATGGTGACTTTTCATAGAATATCCCTTTTTGAGCCATCAGAGGATTGCACTTGGCAAGGAAAGTGTTAGCCTAAAGTAGCAGTGCCAATAAGAAAATAAAAACCCAAAGTAATTTAAAGTAAAAATGTCTACCTATTATTTACATAAAGAAAAAAGGATCAAAAATCAAGAAACATTACTGCTCATAATGATTGATTTCTCAGAGTAGAAATGTACAATCAATTTTATGAACAAAAAAAAAAGTCTTATAACAGTCTAAGGCCAGATCTGGTGTAGTTTGTTAATTTAAACAAGTATTAATATCAAACAAGTACTATACATAAATAAATAATGAACTAACAAAGTTACATATATCAAATGTGTTATTTCCATAAGTTCTAATAACCTTAACAACAAAATATGCATACATACAAATAGATATATACAATTTTTGCTATTTCATAATAGATGTGCAAAATTCCTATAAGTAATTGGAATAAAAGTATTACTGATTTAAATTTGGCATGTTATCAAATCAATTATATCATAAATGTAAATTGGTAGTAGTAAAATTTTCCATTTTATGTCTTTTAAAGGCAATTATAGTTGACCCTTAAACAATATGGTTTAATCTGCGGTATCCCCTTATCAGCAGATTTTTTCAATAAATACTGAAAATGTATTTTTTTAAATAACATTTTCTTTTCTCTAGCTTACTCTCTTGGGAGAATACAGCATATAAACTTATAACATACAAAATATGTGCTAATCTACTGTTTATGTTATCCCGTCAACAGTAGGCTATTCGTAGTTAAGTTTTGGGGGAGTCAAAAGTTATATGCAGATTTTTGACTGTGCAGGAGGTCAGTGCTCTAACTCCTGTGTGGTTCAAGTTTCACACTTCCATCTAATCCAGTGATGGCGAACCTTTTGAGCTCGGCGTGTCAGCATTTTGAAAAACCCTAACTTAACTCTGGTGCCGTGTCACATATAGAAATTTTTTGATATTTGCAACCATAGTAAAACAAAGATTTATATTTTTTATATTTATTTTATATATTTAAATGCCATTTAACAAAGAAAAATCAACCAAAAAAAATGAGTTCGCGTGTCACCTCTGACACGCGTGTCATAGGCTCGCCATCACTGGTCTAAACTATATGACATTAAACTGATGGAAGCTGTTAGCAGAGCCCAGCAAGGACCCACGATTCAGAGTCAGAATGATGGACTTGACAATAAGCTAAGTGAGTGGGAGACACTGCCATTCACAGGATGTTCAGTGGTGAAAGGAACAAGAAATCAAGCCCACAGCATCTACTAAATGCAAAAAGATTTACACATGCGCCTTTTAGATAGCAGGCACACGGAACTTCCAATGGCGTGAGGTTCTCAGCAATCTTCCAAATGTAAACAAAAAAAAATGTGTGTTAGCTTATGTTTTTTGTACAGGTCAGGCTCTTCAAACTATTTTTCATGTATTAATTTGTTGCTATTTCACAGCTAGGTTATCAATTGAGAAATACTCTTTTCATATTTTACAGGTGAAAATCCATGACACAGAGAGTTTAAGTAACATTTCCAATGTCAAATGACCGTTAGTAAACTAAGTTGCTGGGATTAAATTCCAAGCAATTTAGCATCAGCGTCCATCCTCTCACAGTGGAAGTTCATCCTTATGGTCCACAATTCAATAAGTTGCACTTTGCAATATTGAAACCCCCTTTGTCAGTCAGGAAGCTAAGACTGGCTTACATGTACAAAGTCCTTCACCCTACATGATGCTTTTACATTTGATTTCCCAACAACCAGTGGGGAAGGGAGAACAGGAAGAACCACACAGCTTACATGAGTTGTCCAAGGCAAAATAGCTTGTTTCCCTCTAGTGTGTGTCTCTCTCTCTCTCTCTCTCTCTCTCTCTCTCTCTCTC
>NW_005354829.1:4782705-4788878 GCF_000412655.1 Myotis brandtii
ACATCCCCCGAGGGGTCCCAGACTGTGAGAGGGCACAGGCCGGGCTGAGGGACCCCTCCGAGTGCACAAATTTTTGTGCACTGGGCCTCTAGTGTACACATAATAACCAATGTAGTTTATCCTTTATAAAGTGTAAAGAAAAGAATCATGCAGTCAAATGGTCCCAAATTTTTATCAAGAATAATGTGCTTTTTGATAACATCTTTGTCTATTATATTTCACTCTGTCCATAATTATTTGTGTATATAATGCATGAAATGTTCTTGGATGAATAGCTTGTCCCTTCTCTTGTACTCTGCTTTTGTCAAAGAACATCCTCAATTTATCCTGTTTGGTGATAGAAGCACATGTTGTAGAACTCAGTTGCCTCAGTCGCATTAGCTAAGGCCAGCCTGGGTCAACTCCTGAACATGTGACAGAACCCAGCAAAGACCAGAAGAGTAGCCTGTTCTACCCTATCTGATCCCAGTGCATGAGAAATAAATGCATCTTGCTGTATGTATACCTCTGACCACTTATTGAGCAATTGCTAAGACAAAAATGAAAGAAAAAAGATAAACACTACAAAGACCTGATATTCCACAAATTTAATATTAAACATTAAGGAAGCCTTATATTCCAACAAATAATAATGAGCCACACACTAATTTTTTCTGTCTGAAGGAGAAATGTGGCATTATCTCCTAAAGAAGAAATAGCATTTAAATAATTCAATATCTCAATAATTACTTTTATGTTTCTTTCCAACTAATCACATTGGTCTACTACCTCTAAATTTTATTATTCTTTGCATTAGTTAAATGATGGTAAAGTAGGAAGGACATTACTTCTTAACTCCACCCCATACTTCCAGTCCTTAAGTCCTTGTCTATCCACATTCCATCTGCCTCAAACTATCTTTCCTACATTTTCATTTAACTTCCTCAGCGCCTACTTGTCTACCAGAACGCAACTAAAACATTACCTCCTCCAAGAAAACTTCCCTATGCATTCTTATTTATTTTTTATATTAATTTTTTTATTGTTTAAAGTATTACAAATAGTAGTACATATGTCTCCTTTTTTTTCCAATTGACCTTCCCCATGCCCTCACCCCCTCCTAGTGTCTTTTTTAAAAATATATTTTATTGATATTTTACAGAGTGGAAGGGAGAGGGATAGAGACTTAGAAACATCGATGAGAGAGAAACATTGATCAGCTGCCTCCTGCACACTGCCCACTGGGGATGTGCCCACAACCAAGGTACATGCCCTTGACTGGAATCGAACCTGGGACCCTTGAGTCCACAGGCTGATGCTCTATCCACTGAACCAAACCGGTTAGGGCCCTCCCAGTGTCTTGTGTTAAATGGTTATGCTCATATGCATGCATACAAGTCCTTCAGTTGGTCCCTTACCTCCCCACTGCAACCCTCCCAAACCTTCCCACTGTAGTTTGACAGTCTGTTCGATGCTTCTCTGCCTCCGTATCTATTTTTGTTCATCAGTTTATAATGTTTTTTATTATCTATAAATGAGTGAGATCAGAGGCACTCTCCTTCTTGCTCCTTTCAGCATCACAGGGGTGGGAACATCCATATAAGGCCAGAGAAATCATTTGGTCTGGCTCTGCCAAGGCAACCTCAGGAAGGACTCAAATTCAATAAATCTGGGAGCTTTCTTCATAGCAACATACATTTATATTAAGTAAATTATATTAAGCTAATGTTGTTAATATCCAAGTGGCCCTTGGCAGAAAACAGGTTCCCCACCCCTGCTCTAGAACAGTGGTCACACAAAACAGTATGTTTGAATGAAGGCTCTGAAGAATAAAGCATTACACATACAGCTTTTTATATAATTTTTGTTGATTTCAGAGAGAAATCAACAAAAGAAAGGAGAAGCAGAGAGAGATAGAAACATCAATGATGAGAGAGTATCATTGATTGGCTGCCTCCTGCATGCCCCACACTAGGGATCGAGCCTGCAATCCAGGCATGTGCCCTGACTGGGAATTTAACCATACCTCCTGGTTCATAGGTTGACACTCAACAACTTAGCCACACCGACCAGGCCACATACAGCTTTCTTCATCATAGAAATGAAATAGCATCATTATTAACACTATCACTTGTTACAAGGATATAAAAGCTAAAATAAAATAAATACAGCAAGGGCAGCAAAACAACTGTGACTGGGAACATGTACTATTTCTCAGGCACTGAGCTAAGTACTTTACATGGATTATTTAACTCTTGCAGTACTCCATCAGGTTTTACTATTATTGCTCCTACTTTATAGATTTGGAAATGAAGACTCAAAGAAGTAAACTTCATAATTAATCCAGATATGCAGTACAGTAGTCATTTCCCAGTAAAATAGTCATCAGTATTCCATTTGACATTTGCAAAAGACAAAGGTATTGAAATACAGATGAGTTACATCAATGTTTATAAGTAAAAATCAGATTTGTCATATTTGAGAAGTTTTTTTCAGTGCTGAAGACCAATAAGCACTTTTTTTTATTCTTTAGAGCTCAAGTTCCAACTATGTTTTTTTTATCAAGAATAGAACACATTAGCTCAAAAAATAAACATGCTACATTACAAGATTCAAAACATTTTTATCCTCAGGTAAGAGGGCCTGAGCTTTTGAAAACATAAATGGTATTTCAGTGACTTTTTTTGTATAGATATTTCACAAAATATTAAAATTTAGTGATGAGTTGTGGCATATGGGTCTCTATTATGACCTAGAAAAACTCTTAGTTTAAAAAACAAAAACACAAAACTTTTTGTTTAACATTTTCCAGATGTTAAATTTAATCAAAAGTTGACTAAGAGTCTAAAAACTAAGTTTACTTCAAGAAATACATTTTCATTATCTTACACACACACACACACACACACACACACACACACACACATTTTTAGGTTCTCCAACCTAAACATCATAGTAGAAGCTCTCATCAGGCTGCTTCATGCCACAGGCCATGTACTTGACCTTTGGTGCCTCAAAAAGAACAAGATATATGAGGTTTAAGAATTTGCTTCATCTAGCACCTTTATCATCAAAACTATGAATGAGTCCCATCATAAACTTTGAATCAACCTGCTGTTCAGTGAAAATGAATTATGAACAAGTTTGTCAATGGCTCAGAATGAGACATAAATCTCTGAACTTAATGCAGCTAGTTCTATATTTGTCTTAATTCTCAAGTAATATTTTTAAATAGGAATTTGACTACAATGTACAGTTGCTGCTCTATTCAGCCATCTGTATTTTATTATATTAATGCATTTTTTATTTATTTTTATAGTTATCTCTTCCCCTTTTAGTGTGAATACATTTAATTAAGAGACCAAAAAACCATTTTGGTTTTACCCAGTTTAGCTGAAACCCTTCCATCTGTTCTGGCTTTAAAATACTTCAAGTGTATTCTATTCAAGGTCAAGACACAGCAGAATGATATACCTCAGCCAATTAAGAAAAGAAAGAAAGAAAGGAACTGCATATCACATTTCTATTGTCAGATGCTTTCAATGTGATGAAAATATATTACACACTAGTGAGCTTCGAAAGGTCACCAATAAACAGAAAGCTCTCTTCTTCCTCGTCTGTTGAGTAGGACATTGCATGCTCACAACATTAAGGCTGCAGCACAGGTATTTTTTCTTGTGCTCCTCCATTCGTTCTTGACCATTCATTTAGAAAACTCCAAACCAGAGTGAGATCATCAGCAAATGAGTTCAGTAAGGAGAAGTGAGGCTGCCAGTTGAAACACTTGTTTTAAACTGCCCTACCGATGCTGAAGTGTCAGAAATTTAACAAAAGCTGCAGCTCCACAAAAGACCAGCTTAACGTCATCATTATGTTTTGCCTCTCTCGGTGCTCTCAGGCCCCATCTTAATGAAAGACGAGAAATAACAGGGCATTTCATGGGAAAGCCAGTTCTCATTTTTGCTCTGCATTTGAAAGCTTATCCAAGAATAGGCATTGGACGCTGGAAGTGGACAGATGAGCTCACATCACACTTTTGAAGTGCTCCAATGCTAAACCATCCTCAAACACCTTTTGATCAGACTAGACTCAGAAGTTCCTCGTTCCCTCTTCCTGTACTCGGTCGCAGTTTATCCAGGCTGCTCTGTGAACCGTGCGTCCCTCTTCTCAATACCTGCTGGAAATGAAAAGAAGCAATTGACTTTTTCATGAGTCAAAATGCCATCTGTTAAGGGCGCTCCTCCCCTCTCTAAATCTGCTTAAGAAGTCAGTTTCCTGCTTCCTGGTTTCTTCCCCAGGCTCAACTGGAAGCATTAGCTAAACTGTGAGGTTTAATAACTTCAATTTTATAGGCTGCCAGGACAGAACAGAAAGAGAACAAAAACAACAAAAAAAAAGTGAACAACTGCTTTCCCACAGAGCAGGAAAGTGGACAGAGTCCAAGAATAAAAAACCTTCCCCCGTTGGCCAGACCATTTAGATTCAGCAAGAATAGTTTATAATCACCATAAGAACAATTGCCATTGTCATGTTCCAAGCCATGCATGACAGCACTAGCCTTTTGTTATAAACTCTCTGTTGGCCACACTGTAGAAAATAATCTCCTCTAAATTTCCTCCCTCACTGCAGATGGCCTCTGCAAAGAGCAGGGCATCTGCCACAGCAGCTCTGCCCGCAAAGGCAAAGGGTCCCCTCGGAGCAGGAGATACCATCATCAGACGTCCGAGTGCCCTCTGGGGTGCCTTTGGCTTCTTTCCTACACCATAAAATCTCCTAGCTGCCCTATCCTGTTTTTTTTTCTTCCTTTTTTTTTTTTATTTTCTGAAACACTGAGGGAGAGGAAAAAGCAACATTCTAATTGAGACTTCCAAAGGGCATAAATATTTCACTGCAATTGGACCAGTCACGATTCATCTGCCTCATTTCATTCATTACAGCTATGAATGTCAATGCGCCTCATTTTTAAGATTTGAAACAAAGAATTTGACCTAAAATGCCTCAAGCATGGCAATGACCTCCATATGCATAAGTTAAATATCCAAAGCAGCAGTTCTATGAGTACCCCATATATTTTGATTTCCCAACACAAAACTTGTTAATCTGGCCTGAGAGAAGGCACTCCAAATCAGTAAAATACTTAACACCATCAGACTGTTTCTAAAGAAATGCTTGCTCTGTTACTTTCAAGTAATAATGTGACTAGAACTGAATTAATAGAAGATTGCTTAATGAAATTCCTGGCTTTATTGAATAGATATGATTTCCCACCAGACATCAGTTGTCTAGAATGTAAACATTCACTTCTAATGTCCTTAAGGATGCTTACAAAGCTTATTGACATTACATATTCAACAAATACACAGTGAGAGATAGTATAAAGTTAAACTCCAGGATGGTTTTTATCCAATTAGAAAAAATCTGATAGTGTCAAAAAAATTTTTCAGCCCATATTTATTGGGCTGAGCTAAGACCTAGAAACACAAAGATTTTATAATGTAATCTAATACTTCCACAAAAACATACTGTATTAGTCAAGGTTATCCCGAGAAACAGAACTGTATTATATATTTAAAAATTGCTGGCCCTAGCCGTTTGCCTCAGTGGATAGAGTGTCGGCCTTCAGACTGAAGGGTCCTGGGTTTGATTTCAGTCAAGGGCATGTACCTTGGTTGCAGGCTCTTCCCCAGGGGGCCCGTGCAGGAGGCAACCAATCAATGTGTATTTCCACTATCTCTAAAAATCAAGGGGAAAAAATACCCTTGGGTAAGGATTTTTTTAAAAATTGCTAAGAGAGTGGATTTTAAAAGTTCTCACCACCACAAAACAAACAAAAAAAAAAGTATCTAGGTGAGATGACAAATGTGCTAACTAATCTTATTGCGCTAATCTTTTTTGCAACATACACATATATAAAACCAATACATGGACACCTTAAACTTACACAATATTATATATCAACTAGAGGTCTGGTGCACAAAAATTTGTGCTCTCGGGGGGAGGGGGCCCTCAGCCCGGCTTATGCCCTCTTGTAGTCTGGGACCCCTCGGAGGATGTCCACCTGCTGGCTTAGGCCTGCTCCCTGGGAGATCGGGCCTAAGCTGGAAGTCAAACATCCCTCTGGCAGCCCGAGAGCCCTCGGGGTATGTCCATTTGCCAGCGGGGAGCAGGCCTAAGCTGCAGTCGGACATCCTTAG
>NW_005354829.1:4789417-4825134 GCF_000412655.1 Myotis brandtii
CCAGCCTGGGTGAGGGGCTGATGGCTGTTTTCAGGCTTGCCAAGCCCCCCGGCGACGGAAGCTCCCAGCCTCTCCTTTTTTTCTTTTTTTATTCTGGGATTTATTTACCTTCTATAATTGAAACTTTGTTGCTTTGAGTGGAGCTCAGAGCCAGGCCGCGGCAAGTGGGAAGCTTGGCTTCCTCCATCATTGGGGCAACCAATCCTCCTGCTTGCTCCAGTTCTGTGGCTGCCAGCCGCCATCTTGGTTGGGTTAATTTGCATATAGTCACTCTGATTGGTTGGTGGGCATGGCTTAAGGCATAGCGAAGGTATGGTCAATTTGCATGTTTGTCTTTTATTAGTGTAGATTATATCTCAGTAAAGGTGATGGGGAAAAGAAAGAATAAAATTACCTAGATGCCCCAAAATAAGGAATCAGCCAAGAACTAGTAAATTATGGCACATCTACACAGTGTTAAAACATTATTCAGCCATTAAAAAAATGCAGTAGGCAAAAGAATATGTGCACCCCTATGTTCATTGCAGCATTATTTATAATAGCCAAGATTTGGAAGCAAACCAAGTACTCATCAATAGACAAGTGGATAAAAAAAGTGGTGGTACATATACACAATGGAATATTATTCACCATAAAAAAATGACATCTTACCATTTTTGACAACATGGATGGACCTAGAGGGTATAACACCTAGTGAAATAAGTCAGTCAGAGGAAGACAAATACCATGATTTCACTTATATGTACCATCTAAAAAACAAAATAAATGAATTAACAAAACTGAAACACACTCATAGACACAGGGAACAGACTGATGATGGTTGCCAAAGGGGAGGAGGGCTGAGGACTAGGTAAAAAAAGGTGAGAGGATTAAGGAATATAAATTGTTAGTTACAAAATAGTCACAGGTATGTCAAGTACAGCATAGGGAATTTAAGAACACAGTCAATAATATTGTAATAAATATGTATGGTGCCAGGTTGGTACTGGAAATATTAAGGGAACACTGTAAAGTATATGGTTGTCTAACCACTGTGCTGTACACCTGAAACTAATACAAAACAATATTGAATGTAAACTGCAATTAAAAATAAAATAAAATAAAAACAATGTAATAGGAAAATAATTAGTGAAATACATGTTTATAGGTATTATTATGAAAAAAGCAGAATATAAAATCTGCATGAATAGCTCAGCTGGCGTGGCTCAGTGGTTGAGGATTGACCTATGAACCAGGGGGTCAGGACAAATGCCTGGGTTGAAGGCTTGATCCCCAGTGTGGGGCGTGTAGGAGGCAGCCAACCAATGATTCTCTCTCATCATTGATGTTTCTATCTTTCTCTCCCTCTCCCTTCCTCTCTGAAATCAATAAAAATATATTTTAAAAACTGCATGTATAGAACTACCCCATTTTCATGTCAATGTTTATTGCTAGTATATGTTTATATTTATATCTCTGTAAAATATTTAAACATATTACTCTGACCCAAAATAAAATCCCTGAAATAATCATGGTTAACTCAGAAAAGAAAATATCTTAATATAACACAACTAGTAAATAATGGAGCCTAAATTGAAACTCATAGCCATCAGATTTTAAAATCAATAATCTATGTGGGGTTTACTGGTTTTTAATATGAGAGCATATGATAGCAAGATTTTACTCTAGTACCATTTTTAGTCACAGGAAATGTTATCAGCAGAATCAGACCAAAGGCAAAAAAGAACAATAAGAATTTCACTCCATTGCCCGGCCCACATGGCTCAGTGGCTTAGTGTTGACCTATGAGTCAGGAGGTTACAGTTCCATTCCCAGTCAGGCACAGGTCCAGGTTATGGGCTTGATCCCCAGTGTGGGGGATGGAAGCAGCAGATCAATGATTCTCTCTCATCATTGATGTTTTTCTCTCTCTCTCCCTCTTCCTTCCTCTTTGAAATTAATAAAAAATATATTAAAAAAATAATTTCACTCCTAACACTTGTCAAAATTATCTAATGGCTTTTTAACCTCCATCATTTAACTCTCATAAGAACTAAGTTGACCTCTTTTATTAAACTGTTACTTATAAATGTAATCAAATTATATTTAAAGTTAAATCCATTAAGGGATTTAATATATTTCCACTTACAGAGTCTAGAAGAAATATTAATTTGTTCTTCAGTACTCCGTGCAGTCCTTTTGAAAAAGATTTACCGTGTTTGAGTTTATTTGAGCAATAGTCTGAAGAGATTTTATGGTGTGGAAAATAATTTCCTCCAACAAATTTGGGTCAGTAATTTCACTTGAAATTAGATAAACCAGCATGACATGCAGGGCTCAGATTGAGAACAACTTGTTCAAACGCAGTTTTCCCAAAGCAAAATATGATATAATATCCATCTCTTTCCCACCTATCTGTATTATCTATTTGAATGTAAAACCGCCAATTACATCAACTTTCATTCACAGACTATTTGTTTAGTTGAATTGTGATGAACTAGCTCTTGCTATAGCAGTATCAGGTTACTCAACCTTGAACTGTTATGACCAAACAGAGCTTTTCCTTGTCTGCATCATTTGCCTGACTCCCATAAGAGTTACCCACAGCCTTTTATTATCAGATTAAATGTCACAGCAACTGTATCCTTTCATCTTAAACAGCCAGAAGCTATTATTATTCTTTTCATAGCGGGATAAATTTGACCTCCTATCCACAAGTTTCATGTCCTAGGGAGCAGCAGGTTTATCATTTAATTTACAACTAGATGACTTTTATGTTTTTACTTGGTGGAGAGTGCAACAAAGTCTTTTGTCTGCTACCATCATGGAAAGCCCAGAAAAGGGGTTTTAAGATGAGAGGAAGGAAGAAGCAACTTTTCTCCATGTTTTGTTTGATTTGGCACCACCTTGGGTCTAGGGGTCTCAGAAGGAGGGCATGGCTGTATTACAGTTATAACAGCTACTGTGTGCAAGATATTCATGTATATTCTATTTAGTGCTCTCAAAATCCAATAAAGTATCCAGTTCTTAAATTATAGACAAATAAACTAATGCTCTGAGAGTTTAAATAGCTTATTCTAATTCCTTCAGTAAGTGGCAGGGCACGGATTCTAATCCTTCCCTGACTCCCTATGTATGTTATTTTCACTACTTCATCCTGTCTCCTTAAATATATCTGCCTCTTGTCCCCTATCCTCCCGGCTCCCCAAATTAGAACTAATAAAGGTCTGTTTCCTGGTGGCTGCACAAAGGTCAGAACAGCCTTAACTTAATATAAAAGGAAGAATATAACTAGTTCAACATCATGAGTTTCAGAACCTAAAGCAGGCAACTCTGTACCAATTTAAGCTGTTCCATTCTTCAGTGACAAAACCAATTAACTTCATCATGGGCTTAGGCTTTCAGATACTATTTTTAAGTCTAATTTTTTTTAAGTCCAAAGAGGAACTTATAGCTTTTTAAGAAATCCAATGTTTCATTAAGTTAATTGGGCTTGATAAAAATCGATAAAGTTTTGCCCTGGCTGGGTGAGCAGTTGGTTGGAGCAGGTCTCAGACACCAAACGGTTGCATGTTCAATTTTCGGCCAGGGCACATACCTAGGTTGTAGGTTCAATCCCAGGTTGGAGCAGGGGTTGCGGAAGAGTTCAATCCCTGGTCTGGGTGTGTATGGGAGGCAACCAACCCATGGATATTTTGCTCTCATCTCTCTCTCTCTCTCTCTCTCTTTCCCTCCCTCCCCTTTCTCTCTCTCTAAAATCAACAAAAACATATCCTCCCATGAGGATTTAAAAAAAATTGATAAAGTTTTATCAGGAACTGTGAAATTATAACTAAGTCATATAAAAAAGTATGAAAGCTGGGACAAGCTTTGTTTTATTTATTGCAAATACCCAGTACCTAACATTTTAATAATTAATAAATATTTGTTAAATCATCATTAATTATTGTACCTTTTGTTAAGCCTATTTATAATTTTTAGAGATTTTTATTTTACAGTATCTTAAAGTAAATAATCTATTTTGGAACAAATTATTGCTGACTGGAAAGAAGATTAGTTCAAGAATTTTTGGGGAGACTTCATCATTAGGAATAGTTTCATTTTAAGGCTCCATTACACAGCTACCACTGAAGACAATAGGTCTCTGATAACAATAATCAGCAACTTATCTAAAAGCTTCAGTTGAATATTCAACACATTACAGAAAGGACAAATGTTACAGCCAGATGTGCAAATACAGTATCTTCTCTATTCCAAGGCACCATCAATAGCAATGGACACCATTGGTTTAATAATAGAAATTTAGGGGGAAAAAAGAAAGAAAGAGAAAGAAATGGTAGTTAAAATAAATAAAAATAAATTTTATTGCCCGACAATAGAATATTCTAAAATAAAGATAACTTTATTTATAAATATCACAATCAGAGTTTGAGTCTAAGACGTCATAATTTATCTTTAAAAATACTTCTGAATGCTTTTTGGCCATTGCATGTTCAGCAAAGAATTATGGTGCCATGCAGTTTTTCATAGTATACTAGTATGATTGGAATCTCCACCACGTGACATCATTAGGACAGCCCTTAGGATATTTGTGTCATTAAAACAGCTATTAAAATGCTAAAGCTTATGAACTACAGCAGGACTATTATAGCCAGTATTGTTAAGCAAGATAATTTAGATTAACCCCCTACACCCACAGAAGACAAGAAAAAAGCTGGAAAAGTATAGGTGGGAGGGAGCATCCAGGAACTAAAAAGAGAGTGAAAAAAAGTTACCTGAACTGAGATATAGGACAATACAGAAACCCAGAGAATGGAAACCCTACTTTCAGGGAGGGTTTGTTCTAGGAGCATCTGCCAGTCCTAAAAAGTTGACCAAGAGACTGAGCAGTATTTTTTAATCCAGGACTCAGAAATAGTAAAAGAGCCAGGTTCCCTCAAATTCTTCTTTCCTAGAATTATATCTCCTTAGAATGAGTAGCATCCTATATAATAAAAGCCTGATATGCTAATTGTCCAACCGTTTGTTCAACTGTTCAACCAGTCACTATGGTGCACACTGACCACCAGGGAGCAGATGCTCCGATCGGTAGGTTAGCTTGCTGCTAGGGGCGGGCCAATCAGGACTGGGCAAGACACACCCTGGAGCCCTCCCATATCGGGCCTATCAGGACTGGGCAAGACACACCCTGGAGCCCTCCCATGGCCCCTCCCCAGCCCGATCTTGCACCCGTGCACCAGTGTGGTCCCTTGGCCTGGCCTGTGCCCTCTCGCAATCTAGGGCTTCTAGTTTTAAATAGAGTTTGCAGTGAGGTAGCATATTCATGGATTAACCTACATCTGCTGTGATTCATACTCACGATAGATTTCAAGTTAAATATTTCAAAATATTAAAAAGCGATCTCTAGTTGCTCTTTTGAAGTTCTCAATATGTGTTAGCCGAAGTTAATGATTCTTCCTGGTGCTAAAAAGTTCGTTTCTGACTGACTTACGTTCAGTGCTAGACGTACGGCGTACACTTAACACCTTCTCCTGTCTCACACGGCCACAAACAAACAGAGATAATCAATTATATTAGATTTTTTTCTAATATATATTTGAATAAATGCATTAGGACATATTCGAGAATTTCAAAAATATAATATACCAGTATACCTTCTTGCCCAGACACTTTATAATTGAAACACTTCTTTATCTTATACTCTTGATTGCATCATGTGGTCTGTTTTCTGAGGTCTGTGTAATATTAAAAGGTTTCTTGCCTGGCCGGTGTCGCTCAGTGGTTGAGCATAGACCTGTGAACCAGGATGTCATGGTTCAATGCCCATCAGGGCACATGCCCGGGGTTGCGGGCTTGATGCCCAGTGTGGGGTGTGACGAATGATTCTCACTCATCATTGATGTTTCTATCTCTCTCTCCCTCTCCCTCCCTCTCTGAAATCAAATATGAAATTGTTTGTACACAATTTAAAAAAGAATGCTCCTCTCACCCACATACTGTCAATGTCACCTCAATCACAGGTTTAGTTTCCATGTATTCATGGGACTGGTTCTGGGCTCAGTCTCTCTCTTTCTCTGAGTGTCTGCCATACAGTTCTATTTACTACAGCGTATAAATACTTTATATATACTTAAAAACTCTAGTCATTAAAAGATTAGTAATACTTAAATAATAGTAACCAGCACTAGAGATAAGAAAAACTATCTTCAAACAAAAAGGCTACTGTCATTTAAGCATTTTTAAATATATTTTATTGATTTTTTTACAGAGATAAAAAAACTTTATATATATAAAGTTTTCTTTCCATGCAAATAGTCTTTAAAGTTCAATATTGATCAAAGATAAAACCTGTTATATAAGCTTTTCAGTATTTTCAAACATCAAGCTGAGATTTCAAATTGGATGGGCAAAAACCTGTTAGCTAAAATCAACCAAAAAGCAAGGAGGGCAAGGAAGTAAAATGGAAATTGTCTTCACTGATATTAATAAATACCTTTGACATCCACTTCAAAATAAATGAAAAGGGCTAGTAAATGGAGTGAAAATTGGGCCAAGGTGAAGGAGAAATAAGAAGACAAGCTGCTTACCATTGAAGATCTCAAAGAGAGACAGGGAAATCAAAACAACCACCCCTAGTTTGGAACTTCTATAACAGAGTGGATGGAACCAGTTGCAGGAGAGTTTTGCTACATTATTTGAAATTAGGAATTTGCAAGGGAAACAAAGATAACTGAAGAAATACATAGACATGGTCTTTTTTAACTTTTTATTGATTAAGGTATTACAAATGTGTCTTTATCCCACCATTGTCCCCTCGTTCCCCCAGTCTTGCCCTCACCCTCACCCCCTGTTGTCTGCGTCCATTGATTAGGCTTATATGCATGCATACAAGTCCCAAGTCCTTTGGTTGATCTCTCCTCCTTACCCCCACCCTCCCCTACCTTCCCTCTGAGGTTTGAGCATCTGATCGATGCTTCTGTCTCTAATTACTGTGGCAAGATAGAAACCATGAGTAGGTAAGTACACCTACAGTCCCAGTCTTTGTCAGATAAAGATAAGACAAGGATACAGAGAGAGAGAGAGAGAGAGAGAGAGAGAGAGAAACAACACATGTTTTTGTCCTGTAGAACTTTACTCAGATCCAGGGAGATTTCCTGATAGCCCAGACTACATGCTGGTTCCTCCTCTATACTATTTACTTTGTAACAGTGAAACTTAAAAACTCTAGTCATTAAAAGATTAGTAATACTTAAATAATAATAACCAGCACTAGAGATAAGAAAAACTATCTTCAAGCAAAAAGGCTACTGTCATTTAAGCATTTTTAAAAAATATATTTTATTGATTTTTTTACAGAAAGGAAGGGAAAGGGACAGAGACCAGAAACATCAACAAGAGAGAAACATCGATCAGCTGCCTCCTGCACACCCCCTACTGGGGATGTGCCCACAACCAAGGCACATGCCCCTGACCGGAATCAAACCTGGGACCCTTCAGTCCACAGGCCGACGCTCTATCCACTGAGCCAAACTGGTTAGAGCCATTTAAGCATTTTTGAAAAGAATAAGATCAGAGGAACTACAGATTTATTTATTATGTCAAGATTTTTTTTTACGCTGTAGTAAATAGAACTGTATGGCAGTCACTCAGAGAGAAAGAGAGAGACTGAGCCCAGAACCAGTCCCATGAATACATGGAAACTAAACCTGTGATTGAGGTGACATTGACAGTATGTGGGTGAGAGGAGAATTCTTTTTTAAATTGTGTGCAAACAATTTTATAAAGGAAAAATGAAATCAGAATCCTGTTATCGCTTACACAAAAATCAATTTCAGGTGAATTAAAGATTTAAATATCAACATCAAAGCTACAAAAATTTTCAGAAGTAAAAACAGAATATTTATATGACCTAGAATTAAGGAAGAAATTTTTTAAACAATACCAAAAAAAAAAGAAAAGAAAAAAAAATACACCTGAAACCTGTATAATTTTGTTAACGTTTTTTAAACAATACCAAAAAAAAGAAAAGAAAAAAAATACACCTGAAACCTGTATAATTTTGTTAACCAGTGTCACCCCAATAAATTCAAAAAAAAGAAGGGAAAGACCAAAAAAATGCAAACTTTGAAGGAAAAAAGGCTAATACATATGGCTTCATTAACACTGAAATCATATGTTTATCAACAACACCATGACAAGAGTCAATATATAACCTACAAGCTATGAGAAGTTAAATGTACCACATAACTGACATAAAGTTAGTAAATACATAAAGAATGCCTCCAAGTCAAAGGGAAAGTATAATTAACCCAGCAGAAAATTTTGGGGAAATTTAAGTCTTGGCAATGCCAGCCACTTAAATGAAGAGAAAATAAATATGGAAATAAACAAGTTAAAAGATGCTCAACCTCATCAACAATCAGGGAAAGGCAAATTAAAAGCATAATGAGACAACATTTTATTCTGATCATCGTAACAAAAATTTATTTATCTGATAATGTCAGTGCTGGCGATGACATTATCATGCACTGCTGATGGGAATGTAAACAGTCATAACCACTTAGGAAAATCATCTCACATTCCCTGAAGCTATTCACACATAGAATCCAGTAATCTCAGATGGAGGCACATGGCCCAGAGCAACGAACTCAACTGTTTCTGTTGACACAGTTCCTTAATATTTTTGAAAACTCTATATCCCCTTGCCCATTTTTAAGTCAACTAGCATCAAGTCAGAAGTTTTTTGTAGTTCAAAAAAATGTGATTCCCAGTTTAATATAAATATAACAAGATTAAATAAAGCTGTTAGCTCTGGCAGGTTTGACTCAGTGGTTAGAGTGTCGACCCATGGACTGAAGGGCTGCAGATTCTATTCCAGTCACGGGCATGTATCTCTGTTGCAGGCTCAATCCCAAGCCCCCATCGGGATGCGTGCAGGAGGCAACCAATTGGCGTGTCTCTCTCACATCAATGTTTCTCTCTCTGTGTCCCTCCCCCTCCCTTCCACTCTTTCTAAAAATCAATAGAAAGTATTCTCGGGTGAGGATTAACAAATAAACAAACAAAAAACTGTTAAATCTATCTTTTTAAATGTGTCTAAGGAATATAAATATAATAATACATTTTTGCCAACCACCACTTACTTTTAAATGAATAATCAATCTTTTATTTAACAGTCAATTTATGCCCTAACCGGTTTGGCTCAGTGGATAGAGTGTCGGCCTGGGGACTGAAGGGTCCCCAGTTCGATTCCGGTCAAGGGCATGTACCTTGGTTGCAGGCACAACCGCAGGAGGCAGCTGATCGATGTTTCTCTCTCATTGATGTTTCTAACTCTCTATCGCTCTCCCTTCCTCTGTAAAAAATCAATAAAATATATTTTTAAAAAACAGTCAATTTAACATCTGGCCTTTTTCTCTTTGAACTCAACTCTATTCCACCTCCCTCACATAATTTTATCATAATGGAATATGTTTTATTCTTGAAAGTCCATCATTAAAAATATGCCAATTTAGAAGGTAAGAAAAGAGTAAAGACATAACATTAGTGAATAAAGAAGTAAACAAAAAAATTAGACTTCTGTTTCTAGGAAGAGAAAGTGGCATACTTCTTATTCCTTTCAAAAAGTACAACTCAAAACCCTAGGTTATATATAAAGCAGGCATAAGAAGAGTCTGAAGAGTAGAAACTGAAAAGGAGACGGCCCAGGACCCGCAGGACCCACAGAAAGACTCAGTGGCGAATTCCGTAGGTTATCTTATTGGTACATATATCCCAGACTTGGAACTGAAAGACATGGCGAACTGGAAATACCAACGGACACATAAAAAGAAGCCCCAGTAAAAGGAACTCGGAAAAGGGCAGCCTAGCAAGGCAGAAAACTTTTAGAAAATAATTTCTTCACTCCAAATACCACAGGAGAAAAACAAACTCTGGTTCCAGCCCAATCATGCCAGCAAGGGAGCCTAGACCAGGATAGGAGCCTAGACCTCCTTCCTTGTAAGATACAATAAGGCACCCCAACCCCTCCCTACCAGGATGGTTTCAGAGATGGCCAAGGAGGGAACCAAGACTTTCATCTTTGCCAGCCAGTAACAAGCCTGCCCCCTGCCGTGTGGGTGATGACCACATGGGGAACTGGAACTCCCAGCTCCCAGCCCCGCCAAGAAGTAATAAGGACCCCACCATGTGTCACCACGGCAACTGTTTTAAGGAACTTGTGCTTCTACTTTTCCATCTGGCAGTAGCAGCAAGGCAGACCTTCTCTTGCTAGAATGGTGTCACGTAAATCCAGCAAAAAGAGTTTTAAATAAGATATGGTCTCACAACATAATACAAAAGTGTCCAGATGTCGATCAAAAGTCACTTCTTATACCAAGAACCAGAAAGATCTCAAATTGAATGAAAAAAAGAATCAATAGATGCCAAGACCAAGATGACAGAGTTGCTAGAATTATCTGACAAAGATTTTAAGGCAGTCATGAAAAGAATGCTTCAGTAGCAATTGTGGAAACAAAGAAAACATAGAAAACCTCAGTAAAGACATATAAAGTCTCAGCAAAGAAATAAAATATATAAGAAATAACCAGCTAGAACTGAAAAAATACAATAACCTAAATAAAAAAAGGTCAGTATATGCAGGGGTCCTCAAACTACGGCCCACGGGCCACATGCAAATACAAATATTGTATTTGTTCCCGTTTTGTTTTTTTACTTCAAAATAAGATATGTGCAGTGTGCATAGGAATTTGTTCATAATTTTTTTTTAAACTATAGTCCGGCCCTCCAGTGGTCTGAGGGACAGTGAACTGGCCCCCTGTTTAAAAAGTTTGAGGACCCCTGGTATATGGTATCAATAGAAAAATAGGAACAACAGGGGAAAGAGCTAGGAAATCAAACAGTAGAGACTATTCAATCTGGATAATTAATAGACTAAAAACCAAAATCTAGCAAAAGATCTAATGTGTTATCAGAGTCTAGGAAGAAAGAGGATAAGACTAAAAATATACTTGAAGAAATAATGGCTGAGAACTTTGCAAGTTTGGCCAAAAACTAAAAAGATAAACTACAGATTCAACATTCTACAAAAACCTCATACAAGATAAGCCCAAATAAACTGATGCCAAAACATCATAGTAAATGTTGAAGGCAGTGAGAAATTGTTACAGTAGGCAGATAAGTTGATATTAACAAAAGAGGAAGGAGCCAAACTGGCTAAGCCTAATTAGATCTGGAAACTACAGAACCAGTAAAGGGGCAATTCCTTTGCTGGGCGCATGTGCAGTAGAAGCCAAGATAGCAACATAAAGGGGAGGCGTCTAGCCAATTTTATCAGTAACCTTAATCTAACTTTAGTTCATTTTAAGAAAAGTCTCTGTCACCAATAATCAAAATTAAGCATTCTCATAAGTCTGTTAAATTGTTTCTTTTGAAGCTATCAAAACATAGTCTGGTAGGACTATAATTGACAAATGTATCAAATTAGGTATTCTACAAATTGAACTTTCCTTTAATTTGTTTTTTTGTGAATCAATTTGTGAACTGTATATTAGGCTAATTGTCCATTTGGGAAAATTGAATATTGACCAATTTACCTGCTCTCACTAAAACCCCAAACATTAGAAACAACGGAAGCATCCATCAATAGGGACAAATTAGCCACATAGAGCTCAAGTTTGGGAAAGAGAATGATGCAGATTCAAACACGCTGGCATTAACAAATCTTCAGGAGTTAAGGGACAAAGCAAGTTACTGACATTTGCGTAATTTAGTGATTCTAGAAGTGTGATACCCAGGCCAGCATCGTCGGCATCGCCTCGGAACTTGTTAGAAGGCAAATTCTCAAGTGTCAGGCCTATCCTAATGAATCAGAAACTCTGGAGGGTAGTACACTTAAGCCAAGTGTGCTTTAACAAGCCCTCCAGGTGATTGGGAGGCATGCTAAACCTACACAATCACTGACATAATAAAAAGGGAGATAGTGTGCATATTCATGCATACAGACACACACACACACACACACACACACACACACACACACACACACACACACCCTAACACACACACACACATATGCATAACATCACTCTGAATGCGTAGAGTATACAGGAACAGTGGGATCTGTTCTTTCTGGTCAAGAGAACAGAAACACTGGGACCCCAGGATGGGAAAGAAGCTAACTTTTTATCTAAGCTTGTGAACTATTAGAATTTGTTTTCTATATCTTTGATAAGAGTAGGTTTAAAAAGAAATCTTCAGGTTTAAAGTTGAACCAAATGCTCACAGCTACTGTTCATGTGATAGTTTTTCATTAAATGTCCATGTTGAAAGGAAGAAAAATTAGAATTAAGGCAAGTGAAAGGAAAATTGTTTTAAAATATTTTCTGCCTCTTTCTCACAGTAACCATGTTAAGTTTGAGAAAAGGTAGCAGGTTCCTGTCAAGGTACCTGTTAGGAACTTGAAACAACTAAAATAGCAAAGAGTGACTTTAATTAATTGTCCTATTATTACCTTACTAAAGATACTGCCACACTTTTAGAAATGTCTACACAAGGTAGAAAATTATTTGCAAAATATAACCAAGTGGGTGTCTATAGGCCACAACTTTAAATGGAATACAAGGTATCATACGCATAATTCATCTCCTTCACATTGTCATGAACTTGGCAGTAACTTCAATTGAAGCTTACAGACACAAGCTTATATTAAGTCTCTGAAGACAATAGATTGCAGGTTTTTTATTCTATAAGGTTTTCTGAATTTATATACAATGTTTCAAAATGTTTGAAATACAGTCTACCACTGTATTGTCTTTAGACATTTTTTCATTCCTAAAGATTCCTAAAGCAAACCAGACAATCAATCAACTAATTATTACCTCCATAACAAAAAATACATTTATTATATTAAGGGTATTTCCAAAGCTCAGTGTGATTGTCTTTTTCAGATAATAATATAATTCTATTTTTTTTAGACCACAAGATAGGTAAAATTTATATGTGATGAACCAACTGAAAAAAATAAATAAATAAAATAAAAAACCTAAGTCTTTGTGATTATTGTAGTTTGTAAGTTCTTCTTATAAAAGTCCTGTGGTGGTTTTAAAAATATGTCCAGAAATATATATATTTCTCCCTTCAAGAGATAAAACTTTAAAACTTAACTCTTTCCCTTTGAGTGAATATGGCAGAATTCATGTCATATCATTTGTGATAACGGTTATAAAAGCCTGCATTCCCCGAGAGTGAATGATCTAAATGATCTAGCTTCCATCTTAGGTATAAAGGAAAACCTCGTTTAGATCATTCACTCTCGGGGAATGCAGCTGTCGTGGAATGAGCTCGCGGGCAGCTTATAGAAAGCCCTCCATGGTGAGGAACTGATCTCCAGCCAACAGCCAGCAAAGACCTGAAGCTTGCCAATAAGCCAGGGAGTGAGTTTGGAAGTAGATCCCACCCCCCACTCATCCCTGTCGAGCTCTCAGATGAGAGCAGCCCTGCCAAGAACTGACTGCAACTTCAAGAGAGGCCCTGAGCCAGAACCATCTAGCAAAGGATGGTTCTGACTTTAAAATCCCTGACTCACAGAATCTATGATGTGATAAATAGTATTCTTTTTTTTAAGGTGATTCATTTTGGAGCAGTGGTTCTCAACCTTCTGGCCCTTTAAATACAGTTCCTCATGTTGTGACCCAACCATGAAATTATTTTTGTTGCTACTTCATAACTGTAATGTTGCTACTGTTATGAATCGTAATGTAAATATCTGATATGCAGGATGGTCTTAGGCGACCCCTGTGAAAGGGTCATTCAACCGCCAAAGGGGTCGCGACCCACAGGTTGAGAACCACTGTTTTGGAGTAATTTGCTATGCAGAGATAGATAACTAATACATGCCCTTTAAACAACATCATCAGCTAAATATAGTGGACATTCATTTTGTATTTCCTCAGCATCCCTTGCTTTGTGGAGTCACTCCTTCCCCACTCTAAATAGTCCTGTGTAATCCATGACATTCCTAGTGTAGTTGACTTTTATGCCCTTGGCAAGGAGGCCTAACCCCAGCCCAGCAAGTGAGAATATACTATACCTGGACCAGAGCAATCGCTTCAGAGTTGCACGTGTATGTTAAACTGGGCCAATCAGAATCCCCTCAAATAATGTTACCAGAGTTATTAGGAAAGATGTTCACCCTTCTGAGATCAGCATTCTAAGTCTCACACAATATTGAAGCTGCCATATTTTCAATCTGTGGAAAGAGGTTTCCTGAAAATAAAGCCAAGCAGACATAACAAAGCAAGCAAATATAAGATGGAGAGAATGTGTGTTTTTATCACACTGTTTAAACCTTTGTATATTACTATCTACCTTTTACTTTTCACTCTTTCATGTTTTATTTTATTTTTATTTTTTGTTAATCCTCACTTGAGGATATTTTTCCATTGATTTTTAGAGAAGTGGAAGGGAGGGGGAAAAGACGAGAGAAATATCGATGTGAGAGAAACACATCGATTGGTTGCCTCCTGCACGAGCCCCAACCAGGGTCCAGGTCAGGTCAACATTTTAACACGCCTGTATGATATCTATCTATATAAAAAGTTAATATGCAAATTGTCCGCTTGGGTGAGACCTGTCACAAGCAGCGGAACACTCCCAGAGGTGTGACAGCCTTGCTAGATGGAACGGAAGTGCTTTTGGTGTTTCCAGCACTCCTTCATGTTCTCCCTCCCTTCTAGTACATTCTATCACATTCTCTCTTAAATAGATTTGCCTCAATCAACCTGGTTTTAGTTCTTTATATTTCACTGGGACTTTAAGACAAAAGGTTGCCACGCTCCGTTAGCCACACTGAGTGTTACTGGGCAAACGTAATTATAAATTTACTTTGTCCCCATGGGGGTAACTTAAAGCATCAGTGAACAGTTGTTTTTAGGGAGCAGGAAACTTCCTGGCACTTCGGAAATCAAAGCACGCGCAAAACCTCTAGGGGCCTACACTTAGGTTTGGTCTGTTCTACCTCTGGGTCCTGAGTATTACTCCTTTGCTGTGTAAACACACTGTGTGACCTACAATTTTACAGGAAACATCTAGAACAGCGGTTCTCAACCTGTGGGTCGAGACCCCTTTGGCGGTCGAACGACCCTTTCACAGGGGTCGCCTAAGACCATCCTGCATATCAGATATTTACATTACGATTCATAACAGTAGCAACATTACAGTTATGAAGTAGCAACGAAAATAATTTTATGATTGGGCCACAACATGAGGAACTGTATTTAAACTATTTTATTCAACATTGTACAGGCAGTCCTAGCCAGTGCATTAAAGAAGAAAATAAAAAACATAAGATTGGGGGAATAAAAAGAAAATTGTATTTATTTGCAGCTGACACTATCATCTATGTAAAAAAGGAATCTGTAATAATCTTAGAACTAATAACAGGAGTACATAGTTTACAAATACAAAATCAGTATAGTTTTACAAACCAGTAAAGAACTATCACTATCATAAATTTTTTAACTATACCATTTACAATAGCATGAAAAATTTGAAATATGTAGGGCCAAATATGACAAATATGTGTAATAACTATACACTGAAAACTTTGAAACATTGATGAAAAAAAATTTAAAGATTTAAATAGAATAAGCATACAATATCCAGAGGGTCACATCAATTATTGTTAAGATTGCTTTCTTCCTGAATTGATATATAAATTCAGTGCAATCTCAAACAAAATTCCAGCAGGGTTTTAATAGAAATTGATCACCTGACTCTAATGTTTATATGTAAATTCATAAGCCCTAAAAAGCAAAAATGACTTTTAAAAGAAAAGAACAAAGTTGGAGAAATTATACTCCAAATTTCAAAATATATCACAAAACTGCATTAATCAAGAAAGTGTGATATTGGCAGAAAGATAGACATGCAATTCAATGCAACCAAATAGAGTCCAGAAATAGGCCTACACACATATGGTAAATTGATTTTAACAAAGGTGCCAAAGCAATTCAATGGGGAAATAATAATCCTTTCAACAAAAAACAATTGGATAAACCTTATTTTAAAAATAAATAAATAACAGGAGAAAAGCCTCAATCATTCCCTGACACAATACTTAAAAACAATAAAAATGTTAATCATAGACTGAAATATAAGAGCAAAAATTATTAAATTTTTAGAAGAAAGCATAGGAGAGAAGTCTTAGTAATCTTGGGTTTCACAGTGATGTTTTCAATAGTATATGAAAAGATATTAAAGAAAACAATCAATAAATTAAAATTTAAAACTTTTGTTCTTCATCAGATATTGTTAAAAGAAGAAAAGGGCAAGGCACAGAGTTGGAGACAATATTTGCAAAGCATTTATCCAATAAAGAACTGATATATGGATTATATAACTTCTTAAGACAGTAATAAGAAGGCAAACAATTATAAAAAAAATAGGCAAAAGATTTGACCAAAAAAATACATATATTTATTTACACATGAAAAAAGTCAACATCTTTATTATCTAGGGAAAACAAATAAAAACCACAATGAGATACCAGTACACATCCACTAGAAGGGCTAAAATTAAAAAGACTGAGCATAGCAAGTGTGAGCAAGTCTATGAAGAAATGGATCTCTCATGTCTCTTTTGGGAATGTAAATGATTTGGCCAGTTTTGAAAACTGTGGGCAGTTACTTTAAAAAGTTAAACATAACCCCACCATTGATTCAACCCTTCTACTCCCAGGTTTTCACTTAAATAAATGAAAGTATATGTCCACACAAAGACTTGTACATAAATTTACTTAGAACTTTTATCTGTATTAGCCCCAAACCCAAAACAGATTAAATGTCCCCCATCCAAAGGTAAATGAATAGACAGGCATATATATCCATACAATGGAAAACTGCTCAGCAATAAAAAGAAATAAGCTAGTGATATATGCAACATCTAGAAATCTCAAAATAATTACACTGATTGAACAAAGCCAAAGTAGAGTACCTACTATATGACTCCATTTATATAAAA
The DNA here is from genome assembly GCF_000412655.1 of Myotis brandtii. Taxonomy (NCBI): domain Eukaryota; kingdom Metazoa; phylum Chordata; class Mammalia; order Chiroptera; family Vespertilionidae; genus Myotis; species Myotis brandtii. The sequence continues at coordinate 4,806,416 of NW_005354829.1, forward strand.
GTAAAAAGAAAAAAAAAAGTGCTAGCCAATCTATAATGACAGGAAACAGGTCAGTGGTTGCCTTGGGGATAGTGGAGTGTTGGGAGGGAGGGAGGAATCACAAGGGCACAAGGCAACTTCAGGAAGATGACTGATATAATCATTATTTTAATGGTACTGATGCTCTCACAAATGTCAAAATTCATTAATTTTTTTTTTTTTACTTTTTAACTAGAGGCCTGGTGCACGAAATTCATGCCCTGGGCGGGGGGGTGGTGAGGGGGTGCCCTCAGCCCAGCCTCCGCCCTCTCACAATCCATGATCCCTCCCTCCTTACCGCTGGCCTGCTTGCTCCTTACTGCTCGGTTCACTGCTCCTTAGCGCTGCTGCGGAGATGGGAGAGGCTACCACCACCGCCACTGCAGCCGTGAGCCCAGCTTCTGGCTGAGCAGCACTTCCTGTGGGAGTGCACTGACCACCAGGGGGAAGCTCCTGCATTGAGCATCTTCCCACTGTGGTCAGTGTGCATCATAGCGACCGGTCATTCTGTCCTTCTTACTGCTCGGTTCACTGCTCCTTAGCGCTGCTGCGGAGATGGGAGAGGCTACCACCACCGCCACTGCAGCCGTGAGCCCAGCTTCTGGCTGAGCAGCACTTCCTGTGGGAGTGCACTGACCACCAGGGGGAAGCTCCTGCATTGAGCATCTTCCCACTGTGGTCAGTGTGCATCATAGCGACCGGTCATTCTAGTCGTTCCACCATAATGGTCGCTTAGGCTTTTATTATATAGATATGAACAGTTTATTGTATGTCAATTATCCCTCAGTAAATCCATGAAAATGTTCTTTTTTTGTTTTTGACTAGGACTGAAATGTTATGTCTATAAGAATATATAGTTATTTTACCAAGAACTGTACAGGTAGTGGAAGAATCTCAATGACAAAAACAGTTCTTGCTACACATTTTAATCTGCGGGCACGTTTTACCCCCGTGAAGACTTCAAACCATAATGATTAATGATCACATTTAGAGCTAAAATGGCCTGTCAGCTCTGGATTTTGTTGCAGCATTTGCATATTCCCACTGATCTCTGAAAGATCATTTAGTAGATCACTTTCAAGCCTACTAATGATTACGCTCCAGCCACTCCTACTTATCTGAAACACAATGTGGAGGGAAAGGAGCAAGTCCTTGGCTTGGTAGATCTAATCTCCCTTGAGAAGGAGAGAGATTGTTGGTGAATGACCCTGCCCCTCACCCAAATTCCTACCACAGAATTCAGGGGAGGTCCTTAGTCTCCTCGTAGTATCAAGAATCAACAACTGAGGTCCTTAATAAGCTATGTTGTGCTGGTCCTGCTCATATTCATCTCTCTGCAGAAACCCAATGGGGAAATGGACCAAAGAAACTAAACTCTTCTTTGATAACTTTATAAGAGCATAAATACAGCACCAAAATTGTACCTTCCCAAAGGACAGCCTCATTTCATCCCCTTCTTGCACTGGAACATAATTAAAAAATAACTCTAACTCTAGAACTTACCAAAAAAAAATAAAGCAAATTTGTGAAGGAACCTAGTATTCCTTAGCTGTGGCTTTACTGTTTTCTTATCCTCAGTACCACGGAGGTAAAGGATGAATGTCTGGATTTCTACTTCACTTACCCTCTCCCAGCATCCAAAGCATGCACATACATAAAAACACACTTTCCGCTGAGTTCAATATATTTTAAAATCTCTAAAACTTTGTAATTAAATATTTTTGGAACTGAAGTTCTCCGTGTGAACGGTAATAGCTCAATTTGTTGCTCATGTTAGAAAATAGATTAACTAGCATTTACTGAGGACTGTACCAGGCATAGTTCCAAATGCTTCACCTGTGTCATCTCATTGAATCCTCCTGAAAACCCTCCATGAGGGAGGTACTATTATTATCCTTTCACTTTTGAAAAGTGAAAATGAAGCACAGAAAAGTAAAATAGACTGCTCGGAATCAGAGAATCACACAAGCTAAACAACACCACAGCCATGTTGACATCCTGGCCCTCTGAAGAAATAAGCGAGAGCGCTAATGTATTCAAAACCCAGACACCGGACGTATTCATAACCTATGTCAGTTGCTCTGACTTTAAAATACAAGGGTACAATCGAAAGCTCAAGGATTATTTTGTCAAATCAAACTGGAATCCATGAAGGAGTGAAAGCACCTCACAATGGTGAGCACTCAAACTTCCCTGGGGAATGTTATCCATCGTGGCTACCGAAGGAATCAGACATTACACGTGTCCTGGGGGCCAATACTCCAAGCCTCCGAGCTGTGTGAAGGCTTTTGCTGTGACCATGGCAACCCTCGCTTTCCAGCTGTGTCACACCTGCTTTCCATCATCACAAGAATATGTTGGCCCAGCTAAGGAGCAGCATATTTTTGCAAATGATGATTTCAGCAAATAGTTTGTCTCCAGGTTGTAACCCAGCTTTTCAGGTGAGTAAATTTAAGCCATTTCTTGGCTGTTCTTCAGAAATGCAAGAAGGAAGGAAGAAAAGGAGAGAGAAATACTTTCAAAATGACACAAATGGGATTTAAACTTATATGTCTGAGATTCAAATAAAACTTAATCTGAGCATACATGTTTTGGTTCAGTCACTTAAGTCAATCTAATATTATCAATTCAAGGCATTTATATTACAAAAGGAACAAATTAAAGTATGTTATCATTAAAGTTTTAAAAAAGCTTTTACACCTTCTGGGGCAATACTTTGCAAGTTTGAGTGAACATGAGAGTGTGACAATCATCTATTTAATTATTTGCAAAACAGAGTCCAGGGTTTCTCCTCCTTGATCATGATTCTTTATGTACAGAGTGGAGCACACATAGTAATCATTTTGGAATTTGGGATTGCCTTCTATGACAATCCAAATTTTAACAATTTGCCCCCTGTTTGTTATTAGTTGTTCAGTATTATTAATCTCTCCGTGTTAATTATGTTCTTTCATGTAATGTAGGAGACACATACATGGCCCCACACCTTAATAGCCGTATGCTCAAAGCCAGGAATGCAATCATGATGCCTCCTTGCTTTCCCACTTTAGAGAGAAGCTTTCTCCTCATCATGCTTTCCTGTGGGATACCTGAATAGCATTTTCAAGTATGTAGAGTTTAGGTCGGCTCAGCAGACTTAGCAGTTGTTGAGAAACGACAGTGGAGATCCAGATTCAGGTGGGAGAACAGACTGAATCAGGGAATCTCCCCCACAGAGAAGAGAAAGAAGGGATCTAAGAGAGACTGAGTGGGTGGGAGAGGGGACCTGTCTTTGATTGAGGTTGACCTTCACAATAAGCAGTGTAGCTTGGAAGAGCACAGCTTCTGCTGTTTGAATCTCTCCTTGCAGCTGTGACCATGGATCATTTACTTCTCCTCACTATGCTTCCTTTTTCTCATATGTAACAAGGGGATAGTTGCAGGACTTACCTCGAAAGGAATTTTGTGAGGTTAAAATGCACTAGCACATGAGAAGTGCTTAGTGGCATACCTGGAACTATAGTAGTGATAGGTATTGTGATGTACAGTATAAAAGAGAAGGAATAGGGCCTGTTTGGCTCTGGATAGAGTGTCGGCCCACTGAAGGGTCCCGGTTTCAATTCTGGTCAAGGGCACATACCTCGGTTGCAGGCTCCATCCCAGCCCTGGTCAGGGTGCATGCGGGAGGCAACCAATCAATGATGTTTCTCTCTGTGTGTGTCTCTCTGCCTCCCTGCCACTCTCTCTAAAAATCAATAAAAAATATTCTTGGGTAAGGATTAACAAAAAAAATAAATAAATAAAAGAGAGAAGGAATAGGAAAACTTCAAATACCAAAATTTTTGGCTGACATCAGGAAATCATATCATTAATTTTTCTCACACCTTCCAGCTGTATTCATAACAAACCTCTAGTTCAGCGGTTCTCAACCTGTGGGTCGTGACCCCTTTGGCGGTCGAATGACCTTTTCACAGGGCTCGCCTAAGACCATCCTGCATATCAGATATTTACATTACGATTCATAACAGTAGCAACATTACAGTTATGAAGTAGCAACAAAAATAATTTTATGGTTGGGTCACAACATGAGGAACTATATTTAAAGGGCCAGAAGGTTGAGAACCACTGCTCTAGTTGTTGACTAAACCTCCCTTTTTTAACTAAACCTTAGTCATGCTTCTCTGAGCCCTCTTCTAAACCAGGACTTGCCCTTGGTCAACTGAGCCTAGTTTTAGAAGAATCCTGCTAAGCCAGGTTAGCAAGAATCTCTTCAACCCTTGATATCTGATCAGGAACCTCTTCCCCAACCCTTGATCTGTAACCAAGTTCCTCTTAGTAATTCCCATCCAGTGACTCCCTCACTCTGCCCACTCACTATAAATCTCCAGCTGTCCTTGTTGTAGTCAGCATTGAGTTCAATCTTTCTCCCTATTGCAATAGTCTTTTTTTTTAATTTTATTTTTTTTAGAACATCTTAAATTTTTAATCCTTTCTTTACAGGTTACCTAAGACCACTTTTGATTAAGAAAACTGTGCAAAGTTAGTAACTGCCACAAGCAAACGCCAGGTGGTGGCCCGAGTCAATTTTCCACAGAGTACTGCTTTGCGGGGTGTCTGAATGCACTGCTCAGGGTCTCTGCTCACACTTGCTGGAATCAATCGTGGCAGGTTTTAGTCCACAGGTCGCTTTTCCCCATATTTCTTTGTAAACTCTTCAGCATTCTTACAGAATTTTTTACGGTCCTTAGAGTATTCTTCAGCTTGGTCGGTTTTCATTGCTGGCTTCCAGTTTTCAGCACTAATTACTGGCAGACAGACCTGTCCCTTTTCATCGATATTGGGGTGATAGATCTTTGTTTTAAATGTAATCTTCTGTGGTTTGAATGAGTATTCTGCTGGAAAACTGATTTCGACTCTGAAGGCCTTCTTATCATATGGAGGGTTGTCAGGAACAATAAGCCCTTGCCAAGTCAATAAATTAGCTTCATCAACCTGGATGTTACAGAGGTTTTTCATTCCATATTTGCAGATTTCTTCAAGCTCCTTCACCAGCCTCCTGCTGGCCGCCATCTTGGATCTGGTGCTGCTGCTTTCCCAATGTGCCTTGCAATAGTCTTGACTCCTATTTCAAAAGTCTTGAATAGAGTCTTCCTTGCCTAACTCCATCCAGTGCAATTTTTTTCTTAACATTAGTCAAGGAATAACCAACATTCTCTTTGGAAAGTCTCTGACTGGAGTAAAAGAAAGAGAAACAAGGAACACCTCATCCTCAAACCTCTCCTTGTCATTCCATTTCCCTTCCACCCCAACATGGTCTTCTGTGCTCAGTTAAATGGTTTTCAATGAAGTGCAGTCACTGGAATTTATCTGTAGTAAAATATAATTTATCACCCATCACATTAAAAGAACTTAAAATTTAAAAAGCAAGGGAAATGGGCAAGAATTGGGGCACTGAACCCATGAAAGTGGGGGAGAGGGTCTATTATGAGGTAAAGGGAACAAGAATGGGGGGCTGAGTATTTGAATCACAAACTGACCCTTTTACAATTGTTGTCAAATGTGATTCCTTGATCTACAGCAGAAAATTTATTATTGTGCAATTTTTTATATGAAAACATACAAAAATCTGTAGAATAGTGAAAATAACCTCCTAATATCATTCAATTCATGACATGACCTTTGTGGAGGCCAACCACTAACAAATAGTTATGTCTTTATCATTGATAATCTTTCTTTGGCCCCTCATTATTCCTACAGTGATAAGTATTTATTTTATTTTTACCTCTAACTCTGACTGCAGTATTTCCTAGTAAGAGATTTGTCTCTCCTACAAGATCACAAACTCTCTGAGAGCAGGAAAACATGATGATTGTGTATTTTAAGCATGCTTACTTAATAAATCATCTTGTAGGCACTGAATAAATATTAGTTGATCATATCAAATAATTTATTCTTTCAAAATTCATACACAACATACAACTTAGAGGCCAATTGAACTCCTCCAGGACATGGAGGTAGAAGTCTTGGCATTTCTGCAATCTGATCAAAAAACAACTTCACTGACTTTTCAATAAGTATTAGCACACGAACCACAGAGAACTGTGGCATTTCACTGAAGACTGAGAATTCAGGAGAGCAAATGAGGCATCATCACACCTGTGATGATTAACTTTGTGTGCCAACTCAGCTGGGCCATGGGGTGCCCAGGGACTTGGTTAAATGTCATTCTGAATATGTCTGTGAAGGCGTTTCTGGATGAGATGAACCTTGGAGTCAATATACTGAGTAAAGCAGATGGCCCTCCCCAATGAAGTGGGCCTCATTCAATCCTTTGAGGACCCAGTTGAATCAAAGGCCAAGAAAGAAAGATTTCTCTCTCTCTGTCTGACTGTCTTCAAGCTGGGACGTTGGTCTTCTGACTTTAGACTCAGACCCAGACTAAAATTTATACCGTTGGCTCCTCTGGTTCTCAGGTCCTCAGATTTGGAATGGCACTGTACCATCTGCTCCCCTGGATCACCAGCTTGCTGACTATAGCTTGGCCTTCTCAGCACAACATCACATGAGCCAATTTCTTAGAGTAAATTTCTCTCTCTCTCTCTCTCTCTCTCTCTCTCTCTCTCTCTCCCCTCCCTTTCTTGATAGATACATGGAGATATAGCCTATTGGTTTTCTTTCTCTTGAAAACCCAGATTAACACAACACAATAAACATTTCACTAAAAGAAGCTTTCCACTAGCTTCTCTATTTTTTCTAATTCTCACCTCACTGTCTTAATTACCTACTCTATTTTTGCTCTTTCTCCCCTCACTCTTCTTTCCACTCCTTTCTACGGTAAATGTAAGAAACATCTAAGCCTGTAGATAATTTATAAGAGTTTATTTGAGCCAAACTGACAACATATACCAGAGAGCAAGGTCCCAAATGTTTCCCAAAGTAACAGTTTTGCTGCTTCTTTTATGCATTTGAAATTAAGGAGGGAACATAAGGAAGATTGGAGAAAACAAGGTGGGGATTGAATTACAGGATAGTTAACAAAATTATGTGCTTTTTTGAGAGTTAATACCACCTTTGAGGGTTAACCTAGATGCACAAGAACAATGAGAGGGCTGACTTTAAACATTTCACTGTAGAAGTTTATAGGCCTGGGGCATGACTATCCACCATAACAGGCCCAGTTAGGAATTTATGATCAGATCACCCTGTGAGGTTACTTTCCATAGAACCACTTTTTTTTTTCATCCATACTATCATACATACCCTCTATTACATAGAGAAAAATTACTCAAACATGTGTGGACAAAATCATTTGGGATGGGCAGGACCTTCTTTAAAATGCAGACTCCTAGGCCCAACTCCAAGGATGGTGTCTAATGTGGTGACCCTGAATGCAGTTGAACCTTGGACATAGTGTTTTGTGTACAAATCATAATCATCTGTGAAGAACAGGACCCCTGCTCCTTGGAGAAAAATTTTTACATCCCATCTGTTTTTTCTGGGATGATGCCTAGCACTTAGGTGGCACTATGTGAGTATAAACTAATATGTGTATATAGCCCAACTGAAAGTCGCTTTCAAAACGTCCGGAATAATATTATCTTTATCCCTATTATTCTTTACAAGTCAAAATTCAGGGAAAATGTAATTAACCTTTTTTTTCCCTCCTTTTCTTGAGCTACTTGAAGAAGCTTATGTAGAGTTTAGTGACACTGAAGGAAACATTAAGACCCTTTTGGTTATCATCTTTGTCCACCAATAGTTACAGAGAACTTGTTAAGAACACAGCCCTGGGTTAAGAGTTTCTCCACACTTTCCCTTCATTGCCTATATCACCCCTCTTATCGCCTCTTTATCAATCCCTGAGCTGGAGGACGGAGATTAGCTGTTACACACCCATGATTACAAGTATCTTGAGAATAAAAGTGAAGTTTTGGGGATTTCTATTCAACCAGCAGTAGTTTAACTTTTCAAAGGATTATCTATAAATTTTGAGCCTTAGAGATCACACACCATAAAATGTAAGCCCTTCCTAAGCATCTTTCATCAGTGGAGCTAGTTATCTCGACTGAGTCAGACAGCCTTTGACTTGAGCTTTTTCAGGTGTTTGTATAGATAGTGCTACCAAATGTCATACCATTTTGTGGAAAATAACCATCTCAAGTGTAAAGAAACCTTAAAAACTGATCTTAATCACACCTCTAATTAAACTAGGGGTAAGAGAAATAGGATAGAAGGCAGGAATTAAATGAGCAGGGGTTTGGATATGTGCTCATGTGTCTGGTAGACTGGGCATCCTCAAGGAAAAGTGAGCTCTGAGAGAGAAAATGATGTTTGTTCCTTAGGGAAAAAAGAATAATCAAGGATGACCATCAGGCTTGTATTCAGTATATTGGACCACCCCTTGGTTCAGCCAGCCCCTAAAGGTATAGTAGAGGAATGCTTTCTCCCAGGGCTGAGCCTGAAAGGCAGTAGGTGCTTTCCTACTGGCCAGAGAGAGAGGAGAATGGCAGGAGTTGATGGTCCAGAGGAAGTAAGCAGCAGCCCTAGGCTCTAGTCCAGTGATGAAAGTGGGTGGCCTGGAGGAAGTCAGCAGTAGCATGAGCAGGTATGAACGGTCATGCACAGCATTCCCACAGAACAAGCAGCAGCCAGGCAGCGACCTACAGGCCGCCAAGTAACAGCGGTCAGTACAGAAGAAGGACAGTGAGACCAGCAGGCAGCAGAGCTGGTGGAACCCAACGCTGCCGTCTTTGGTTCTGAGAAAATGTAAAAACCTTCCCTCCTTGTGGGTTCCCTCCTCCCAGCAGGAAAATGATGTTACTCAAATCTTTAGTTGATGATAATAACCATTGGACAACAGAGATGAGGATTTATTTTTAGCATTTAAGGAGGCAGATTTCCTGGGAGGAAAAGACTGATATCCTTCTCTTCAAGTGCAGACCATCAAGATTTAAATATTACTGTAAATGTGACACCTTTTTACTTGCTGGAAATTGAATCCTAGAATGTGAAATTTAATTCTAAATTACCAATGAAATTATTGCAATTTTCAGTTAAGAGGTTTCAACATATCTCTGGGCACGAATCGGCCTCTGAGTGTAGAAAAAATATTTTATGTTTCCCTCGTTCTCTCTCTGTTTTTTTTTCAAGCACATGAATAGATACACATGCTCACAGAGTCCACAGGTGTTTCATGTCTATCTCTGTGGGAACATAAGAGTTAATTTCAGCATTCCAAATGAGAAAACACTGGATGGGAAGCATTCAAAGTTAGAACATGTGCTACACAGAACATTTTGTTCAAATGATGACAGGGCAGAAAACGTGTGCAAGATTTAAAAAATACATTTCTTTAAATGTGTTTTCAGACTTTTTAATTTGACATCGTCTTCACTTTTTTGGAATGGAAGACATTAATTTGACTTAAATTTCAAAGCGAGGATTTTGGTTGCCAGTGGACAATGTGGTTACAATTTAGTGTTATTTCTTTATTTGTTGATTTGATTCGCTGGTGGTTGCCGCAGTCTGGCACCTCAATCAATATACTTTAGGAAACAGGGTGTGACCATATCCATGGGACTTGGCCCTGTGTGATGTCATGTTTAGTTGTCCTCTTCAATTTATTACCGTGACCCCAAAAGTGACCTGGGACTCTTGGAAGCTGTTAAGAAAAGAGAAAACCTTTACCATCATTCATATAACCAGGACAATGAAAATCTGAGAAAACAGAGAAAGGTTATAGCTTTGAAAGTTGAAACTTTTCTTATAGGCATGGAGACATGATTCTTCGAAAGCCACAGTTTCAGAAAAGAGCACCCAGGACCAACCTAAGCACGTTCCTCAGACCACACACCTTGGAGAAAGCCATGGGGCACAGGCTACATCAGCACTTAGTCTGTCCCTTTGAGTTCTGTCCAAAGCTCCTGACGTAGCTATGGCAGGTGACTAAGGCGGCATGCCAAAGGCCCCCAGCAGCATTTCGCTAATGTCTGCATAAATGGAAATACGTGGCCTTCCGCAAACGAAATCCAAATATCTCTTTAGCCCCATCTCCTATTCTTCACCAAACCCTCAATTCTAGCCCAGATTGTTCTCTGCTAAACCTTCCTCTTCACTTTACCTCCATCTCTGTCCAGGACTCACTGGCCTGAAATACCTGCCATCTTTCTCATCTGAATCTCACCCGTTTTCCAGGCTCTGTTTATACATCGCTCTGAGCAAAGCCTTCCTCTACTACTGAGCCTAATGATTCCTTCCTTCCCTAAATTCCCAGAAAATTGTGTTAGTAATCATATGAGAGTGCCTTTCTTATTGTCTTGAATTATTGTTTAACTGCAGTTACATCTAACTCTCTAGTGCTTTTAATATGTCTTGTAAACGTGTGTCATGAAATATAACCTATCCCTTTAAAGCGTTTACAATAAACAAGCTCCTTAGGGTCAGAAGCCGTGTCTTGCATCTTCATGCCTGCCACAAGTGTTTAGTCTTCTGATGCATAGAGAATACACCAGATGCCCAATCACCATCTGGGAGTGGCAAATGTTAATAATAAGTCCTGGTAATCGTTCCTCCTTTAAATTCAACATCTAAATCATTTTAGACAGATAAAGATCCATCGAATTTTTTAAGATTTCCCAAAGGTGAGTTTTCAAAGCCTCATGTAATCTTTGCTATTCATTTAAAAATCGCCTCCACATTTGGCCTGACCCCAAACCCCCTGCTTATCCCGGCCACTTCAGTGGTTCTCAACAGAAGCAATTTTGCCCCCAGGCCAAGTTTCCCCACATCCCCCCACTTCAGTGGTTCTCAACAGAAGCAATTTTGCCCCCCACTGGGTAATTGGCAATGTCTGGAAACATTTTTGGTTTTCATAACCAGGAATGAGCTGCATGCATCCAGTGAGTAGAGGCCAGAAACACTGCTAAACATGTCATAATGTACAAGCCAGCCCCCGGCCAACAAAGAATCATCTCAGGTGTCAAGGTTGAAAATCCCTGCTCTGATTAAAGTAATCTCCGCCTCTTCTAGCTGCTTAAAGTACTTTGTCTCTCCCTTCCAATGGGAACTACTAATCTTTGCTTTGTAATTTGGTGAGAGAGGGTCATGGGCTTCACCATCTTTCAATCCCCCTGCCCTCAGCTCTCAGCACCAAGCCTTCTGCTCCCATCTAGTTCCAAAGACTGCCAGCAGACCCCAAGAAAGAAAAGGCAGATCCTCAGAGTAATAATACCTAACGTTGATTAAATGCATCCTCTCTTCCAGATACCCTAAGTGCTTAACCAGGATGATCCCAATTGATCCCCTAACATCCCTATGTGATAGGTATCGCTATTTTACAGATGGGAAAACCGAGGCGTTAGAGAAGTTCTCTTGTTCAAAGACACACAGTTAACAAATTAAAGATCCAGGATTCAAACTCAAATGCTCTGATTCCAATAAACATCTTCTTAACCGATGAACTGTGCCATTTGCACTCTACTAATGTTTGAACCGTAATTCTCAAGTATAGACCTCAGAAGATTTGGGGTAACAAGGTTATGAAAAGTATCCTTTCAAATAGAAGCAAACAAATGGAGGAAAGCAGGTTATTTTTTCAAAAACATTAACCAGATGAGCAGTGTCAAAAAATAAAAACTTGTTTCTGATGAGCTGCACCTACCGTATGCCTTCCATTGTCCAGAAATTATATTAATTAAGCTCTGCCCCTGTAAAGATGAACAAGACACAGTGCCTGGCAACAGGGTGGCTGGGTCTGCAAAGTGGAAAAGAAAGGACAGGCCTATGGGTGCATAGGATCTTCATGGAACTGCAAGTAATCCATCTGGCTCAGTACAAATTAAGCATTAATCAGTTGCAAGGTAAAAACTTTTAAGAAAGGAGTCAAATGATGATGCACCTTGTTTGTAAATCTGATTGTAACCCTCAAGGCAATGGATTGAGAATTCTTAAGCCAGAGCAAGACGTGGTGGTCCGATCTTTCCTTTTAAAAGGTTACAGAGAACAGACTGACAGCTGTCAGAGGGGAGGGGTGTTACAAAGATGGGTGGAAAAGGAGAGGGGATTAAGCAAACAAACTCATAGTTACAGACAATAGTATGGTGACTACCAGAGGGAAAGGAGGGAGGTAGATGAGGGTAAATGGGGGTAAATTGTGATAGAAGGAGGCTTGACTTAAAGAGGTGGACATACAATACAGTATACAGACGGTGTATTGTAGAATTGTACACCTGAAGCCTATATAATTATATTAACTAACGTCACCCCAATAAATTCAGTAAAAAATAAAAGGTCACCCAGGCACCAGAGTGGAATACACAGTCAAAGAAGAGAGATTAAAGGAAATAAAAACAGTTAGGCATTTACTGTAACGATGTAGACTAGAAATGGTAGGTACATGCACAGAGTGGTCGTGGAGGTAACAGGAAGTTCCCTGCCAGTAAGTAGGTGTTCCTTATCTGAGTGATTTCCTAAAATTTACAACCCAATACACACCACCATCAAGGCAAAGCACTTAGGCACCCTCATAAATATCTTGCTCTTCAGCTAAACATTTAGCACTTCGGTGATTGCCCTTGGACTTCTTGACAAAAAGCTTCGACCTTGCTCTCTAAAAATCCCAGTCCAACCAGCATTTCATGAGAGAGGTTGAAGATTTTAACAGTGGGTAAGGTTCTAATTTTTCAAAGAATAATAAGAAATCAGCAACAAATCCTAAGTTCCACACATACACTTGCCCTGTGGTAGTCCTTCCATAACATGGGTTGAAGGAATGATCGAAGAACTTCTTCCTGGAAGTTCTCAATAATGTTCCATCTCAATCCTTCATATTGAAGTTAGAGTTCATTTGGCTTTGTTTTGTATTATTTCCTCATATTCTAGAAGTCACACATATATTTATCTACCTTGATTTTAGTTTTTTTACAGCAATTTCTTTTTAACCCCATATTAAACCTTTTTTATTTCTGAAAACATAAGCCTTACAAAAAAGAAACAAATAAAACAAAAAAACTAATTCACTTTAAAGCCTAATAATGCTAAATGTGCTCACAGATGTATCTGACAGAAACAGGTGCTAAAACATAGGAACTGCTTAAATTGGACATGACCACATAACATTCTCTCTGCCTTCAATAACCTAAAATAGATGAAGGAATCTGTTAAAGCCATTAGCTCTCTTCCCAGCTCTTAATATACATATCATTTTCTTAGGAAAGCCTTTTGCAACCCTCTAGGTCAGGGGTGGGGAATGTCTGGTCCTGGGGCCATGTATAAAGCCCACAAAATTATCTGGTCTGGCCCTCCAAGGCAACCGCAGGCGGGACTCAAAATTCAATAAATCTAGGAGCTTTATTCGTAGCAGCATACATTTATATTAAGTGAATGATGTTATAAATATCCAAATGTCCCTTGGCAGAAAAAAGGCTCCCCACCCCTGCTCTAGGTGCAGTTAGGTACCTCTGCAGATGCTCACCAATAAGTCCCCTATATTTCCCCTACCCTAACACGACTTGCCTTTAAGAAAAAGCTTATTTAATCACTATCCCTCTTTTCCCACTTGCCCCAGAGATTCGATGAGGGCGGATTCTTCAGTGGCCCGTTTCAGAACCACATCGCCGCCACCACCAAGCATAATGCCTGGCACACAAGGAGCGCTCAATAAATATTTGTTCAGCATATGACATGATCTCCTCTTTCATCCAAGGTGGAAAAATAAACATGAATCTTTGCCGAAGGGGAGTGAGTCTGTGTTCTGAGTTGGGAGGAAGACTTACTCTTTCTGTACATAGTTTTTCCATTGTTTGGCTTTTGATATTGTTTTCAGGAGTGTTTTGTAATGTGCAGCCCTTTTTAATTAAAATTTGTAAAATATTTTTAAATTCAATAATAAATAGATTTATTCTTCTATTTAACAGAACTCTGAGAGGGAAACCATGCTTGGGAAACAGAAAGATCACTTATTGATTCATAAATACTAAGGACCTCTTTATTTCCTAAGTATAATTAGACATAATTGTTAAAAATATTTCTTCCTTGAAGATATTTCAGTTTTAGAATGATCACAGCAGTCATTTCTATTCTCCTGTGTTCTGGAAGTAGACATTCATTTTGTATTACTAAATAGAATAGGCAGGGGGAAAAGCATTACCTTAAATTGCATTGCCTCATTGAAAATTCTTCCTAATACATGAAAAAGGATGGTTTCAGGTACAGATAAAGGACAGCAAGTTGAGGGGTTCCCTTTGAATGGTGTTGGGGGGAAAAATTCCCTTCTTCCCTTCCAGGTTCATGGCTGGCCTAATAATTAACTTGACATGAGACAGATCAACAAAGAAAAACAAATTTAATTATGTACAAACAGACCCCCACAAAGACATGAGACTCCTAGGCACTCAGGCAATTGAGGTTTATATATTGTCCTGAGCTCAGGAGAAGGGGGAGGAGGCTGGGGCTTCAGAAGGGGAGAAGACAATTCGCATATATTTGATGGACAAATGTTTGCCATGCAGATAAGTTTTGCTGATATAAAAAGGTCTCTCTGCTATTAGCTTTCTGCCTCTTGTGGGCCCCCTGTCTAAATTCTTTTTAGGCCGATAAGGAGAAGGTAAAAAGCTTTTCCTAAGTCTGCTGGTCTTAATTGCTTTCAGCTCAAAGCAATATATACGCCAAAGGGGCACCTTTTGGGGTGGTGCATTCTAGTCCTCTTAATAGGTTCTATCTCTCTGGTGAAATAAGGCATTGGGTGATTCACCTGAGTATTTTGCCATTAACAGAGCCCAAGACAAACCCATTAAAAAGAAAAGGGCTGTGGGGGAGGGGAACTGCACAACTTCTATCTTTCAAATTCTCCGCTGGGAATCCTGTAACAAAAGAGTAACAGCATACAAATTTATTTAATATAAAAGGAAAAGATGCAAAGCCATCTGATATACTTTTACATGACATGGAAACCTTCATTGAAAATAAAGACCTGAGGAAACAGTTCAACTTGAGTGATCTGATGCTAGCTTTAATGAAGAGTGGGGAGGCCTGGGAAGACATGATAGGATAAAAGTGAGCCAAGTGTAGCAAACTGGGAGAAACTTATTTATAAGTCCTCAGATCCCTCTCGGTTTCTTTTCTTTACAAATAAGGTTGCTCCTTTCCTCTGGTACAGGGAGGGCACCTCGCACCTGAGGGTTTCATGACCTGCTTCAGGGGATGGTCAGAAAGTCCTTCCTGCACCTGTCATGTCTCAAATGCCTTCAGCTAGATATGCTATATGTCAAGGTGCCAGATTTTGTAGTCATTTGTCCTGAACCCCATCATTCCTGTGGTAGCCACAGAATGAGAAGTGCTATGGGAAACCAGGGCAGCCCTAATGACTTGAGGGAGTAGAGCTAGGAAATGAAAAGGTGTGAAGACTCCCTGGGCATCAGCTTCACTCTCTCACGCTCTCTCCTAGTGAAGTGTGACATTGCTGTACCAGCTCTACAAGCAAAAGCTTACAAGCCCACAAAGGAGAGAAAATGGATCTGTCACTCCCATCCAAAAAACAAAACAACAGCAACAAAAACAGCTTGGTAGCTCCCTAAGTCAATCACTGTGGCCTAAGAAATGGAGCACCGTTATTGACTCATTGTGCCGTGCAGGCGGGGATCTGTCATCCAAAAGGAGAGGAGAAGGACTTTGGATACAGGGCAGTCATTATGTTGCCAGAGAATCAAATCCCTCCCTCGCTCGTGGGAGTGGGGTTGAGGCTCTTGGGGTACCACTGAAACAAGAATTTTCAGAAGCCCCCATGGGAGAATGAGGTGTGGTAAATGGCTTCGTTTGTGTGGAGTTACGCTCCTTGGGTTCCAAAGTTCCATCCCCCTTAAGAGCCAGTCCTGGAAAAGGTGCAGCTGGGGCTCAGTGGAGACAAAAGCAAGGCCAGTGTCCAGAGCTTCCGCTCCGTGTTGCAGCCGGGTCCAGTTCAGCACTCAGGTTAAGGGCCATTCGTCCATCGTGTGGAGTCCCAGAGCTGTGGGCCATGTGGGTGCAGGGGAGCACAGCGCCTTGCAACAGGAGTCAGGAGCCCGGCAAGCAGGCAAGAGAGGAGAGAGAGACAGAGAGAGGGAGAGAGAGATAGAGAGAGGGAGAGAGAGAGAGAGAGAGAGAGATACTTTGTTTTTAAGTTTAAATATTCAGGTTTTGTGGGTTTGCAGTGGCCACACCTAGTCTGGCCCCTGACTCGCTTCCTAGATGTGATTGACAGACAGGAAGGCACCTTCCCACATCACACAGACCTTACTGGGCATGCGTCCAAACGGCCTTGGTCTCCCTTCCTGTGTGGAACAGGCTTGGGGAATGTTAAATTAGCAAAGCTGTATAAATGGCATGCCTATATTTTCTAGTCTTCCCTTTACTCCTTTCCTGTTAAATAATAACCAGGTTATTACAATGGCATCAATTACATGCAAGCTCTTCCAAAAACACTCTCAAGTGTGGCGAACTAAATCTGTACTGTATTTTAAAAATCATTTACAATTAATTTATATAAGTAAACTACAAAAGTTATCTGCAATTTCAGTATGGAAGTTCCAACCCGCCTCACAAAGGAAAAATCAATAAAGCCTTAAAGCCAGTCACAGCTTGAAGAAAAGGTTCCTCATACCTATTTAGAAACTTCCCTCACTGTGCCAATTCTCTGAGGCTAAGGGATCTCATTTTGTGTTCTAATTTATTCCATATCCCACAGCAGACCCTGTCAGAATTTTCCCTCCTTGTGTCTGTCTGCTAATGCTCAAAAGTTCACACTTGGATTTTACTGTAGCTATTGTTGCCCCTAATTGGTCACTCCACACATTTGTACAAAGATGGAATAGGACAAAATTAGACGTCAAGTCATGGAAATGGTCAACTTTGATCTTTATCACAAATCAGATAATCTGCATGCAATTCACTTAGTTTTGATTTAAAGTATTAGTTGACTGGCCAGTGTGGCTCAGTGGTTGAGCGTCGACCTATGAACCAGGAGGTCATAGTCTGATTCCCCATCAGGGCACATGCCCGGGGTTGAGGACTCGCTCACCAGTAGGGGGCGTGCAGGGGGCAGCTAATCAATGATTCTCATTGATGTTTCTATCTCTCTCTCTCCCTTCCTCTCTGAAATCAATAAATAATAAAGTATTAGAGGTTTTCAAATAGAAAAAGAGCTTGTGACTATCTATAAAAATCATTTTCAATTCAGATAGCACCACCTGCAGTCATTATGTAATTCATAATCCAAGCAAGCATAGCATTTACTTTGAAGAGTAGCAGACAGAACTAAGGGGTCAGATTCTCACTTATGTTTTTCTTCAGCCCTGCCTTTACCCACTATATTACAGTTTTCTATAAGCTTATTTTCCAGAAAATTTCAATGTCTAGGACTTTAACCTTTCAATGGTATTCACAAACCTTGAAATATAAAAGCTTAGCTTAAAAAATATAAAATTAAATCTAAAGTTATTAAATACTTTACTACTTATCTTCTTATGTTGCATGACTTCCTTTAAAAGTTATTATTTGCACATTTGGAACAATATAGAAAACATGTAACTACACACTAGAACGAAGAAAAACAAACTTCCTTTCTCCCTAATCATCGCAAATTCACAATGTAGCTCCAGCCAGTCTCTGTAAACGGTTAAACCTTTTAGTTAAAGGAAGTATTTATTACTTCTTCTCTGGAGTACATTAAAAAATGGTTTCCTACAACAACTTTAACTGTTAATTAGCTCAAGTATCTGGTTCAGAAACCACAGCCCTGCTTAGTGTGACCTCGCTGGTATGGCATCTGGGCAATTATCTTTGAGATAATGAGCCTTTTCATCCATAACAGAACAACAACCTCTCACTTGGATTGCAAAAGATCAGAGGCAATCTGCTGCACACCAGGGCGCCTGCCATCCCCTTTGTATCATACCTTATTTTCAAACTAACCTTTCACATTCTGAATTAATTAAAGTATTTTCAGCTTAAAAATTAATGAATTCACTTTAGCATCATTTGGGGGGATAATAGCACATAATATCATCTAAGCAATGTTTTGGATCCTATTACCACAGCCCGCAAGGGAAGAAAGCTACATCACTTAAGGCATTTTCTGACGCGTGTCACAGATCCTGGCTTTGGTTACTCAGGAAAATAAAGCCTCAGAAAGGATTTGGTGATGCAGTGTGGTAAATGCTCAATGGCGTTTTTTTCTCATTTCATTCAAAAATTGATTTGGAGGTTACCAAGTTTTCTATCAGGTTGTGATGATGAGATTCCTAATCTTTAGCATCAATAGCTCCTATGTATCCATCTCCTGCCTTGATAGCTCACCTATTCTTTGACATTAAAGGTGTCTCACCCTCTTAAGTCAGGATCACCCACAAAGGATCAAACACTGCTTTTCAAAGATTTGTTAGAACCCCATTTCTTTAAAAGACTGTCTACCTGCCCAGCCAGCATGGCTCAGTGGTTGAGCATCGACCTATGGTTCAATTCCTGGTCAGGGCACATGCCTGGGTTGCGGGCTTGATCCGCAGTGTGGGGGGGAAGGGAGTGCAGGAGGCAGCCGATCAATGATTCCCTCTCATCATTGATGTGTCAATCTCTCTCTCCCTCTCCCTTCCTCTATTACAAATAGTAGTACATATATCTCCTTTTTCCCCCATTGACCTTCCCCCGGCCTCCCCTACCCCCGGCACATGGCCTCACCCCATTTGCCAGGGGGT
>NW_005354829.1:4825170-4847809 GCF_000412655.1 Myotis brandtii
AAATAAAAAATAAAATATAAAATAAATAAAATAAAAACAGTCTTCCTGAAGAAGTTTCAGGTAGATAAGATTCTGTGGGGGAGGGAGAAGCATTACCCTTCAAGGTTCTTTCTGCTGGTCTAATAATTAAATCTATGTGAGATAGATTGACAAGAGAACGTAACCAAATTTAATTATATATATATGAGGGGAACATGAGGTACTGATGACATTCTGAGCTAGAGATGAGGTAAGGCCCTGAGGCTTCAGCGGGGAGGAAGGTCACTGCAGGATGATAAGAGAGCAGATGCTCAGTAATTAGCCGTGTGCTTTGCCCTATAGATAGGTCATAAAAAGTCATCTCTGTTATTATGGTCAAGGCCTCTAATTTAAATTCTCTAAGCGAGAGGTAAAAGTTTCTCCTGAGCCCACAGGATCTCCTTTGGCTCAAAATAATCCGAATGCCACAGTAGCACATCCTAGGGAGGCCTGTTCTGAACTCCGTAATTCCAAGAATGTATTGTGGGCCAAAAAGGGGCTACACGCTACACCTGACACACTCAGAGGAGGCCTGCATAGTGGGCCTTACAAACTCAGAGACCAAAAGTAACCACATAGGATGGTCGGAACATAAAATTTCCTAACTAAAAGCGAGTCATGGTGGATAGTCCTAGGCCTGTGGCTTCCTTGACAAAGGTCAATCTTTACCTTAAGTGAGCCTGCCTATTGTCTTTTTGCATCTAAAATAATGGAATATCAGAGTAATCCCCTTTTTCTAGAATCCCTCAGAGTACAACCTCCCATGAGACCACAGAACCCCTCATTGTAATCTTGTTCCCTAAGTACCATCTCTATGTACTGTAAATATTAAATGTTAACTATCCTATACTTGTCAGTGTAAAAGAAGTACTTGTCTCTCTGTTTTACTCTTTATCCAGTCTCAAAGATTTCCTCGCTTTGCTTTCTCTCATATCCCTAATTTACCACATATGGATTTCATATAACCCTCCTTACACCTACTCCTTTAATTGCAATGTATAAAATAAGCTGTAAAACTACCATTCTTCAGAGCATTTTCTCAATTTGTTGAAATTTTGCTTTCCAGCAATTGTCAGTTTAGCTCAAATAAACTCATAAATATTATCTGCAGGTTGGGGCATTTCTTAACATAGTTAGTATATTGTTAAAGAAAAACTTACTCAGATACTTGTTAAGAACCATAAGGGAGGCTGTATTCAAGAGGGACTAGAGATTGGTCTCAACTCTGAATAGACAGGGACAAGAGGAGATTTATAGCCAAAAATCAAGGTGGGAGTCAGTGGATGGAAAATTACTAAGAGTAAATATCAAGGAGAGAGGGATTCTTGCTGAAGGCAGGTCAGAAATGATAAAATATAAAGGGTAGGGGATGAAGAATTTAATCAGATATGGAAAGTGAGGAATTTTCAATGAACTGAATTAGCAGGATTCTTGCTCAAACTGAAGTAAGCCAGCCAAGGACAGAGCCCAAATTCAGGGCCTAGTCAAAAGAAGACTCAAGTTATGGAAGCCTGATTCAAGTTTGGTCAAAGGAGAGGGTCTTTGTCAATATTAAAATTCCTTAATATAACCTTGAGCTGATACAACCATACTTTTACTGTTTTATGTTTGACTTAACTTACTAAGAAGGGATGGATGCCAGAAAAGGGATGCTAACTACCCTGTCACCATTTCCTTTGTCTTAACCAAGTTCCTTTTGGTTTCAAAGAACAGAAATCCACTCAAATTAGCTCAAGCATAAAGGAGGACTTTTTTAAACAAGAGGACTTAGTGTAACCAAGCCTCATGAAGAACAAGATCCATGATCTTTTCTCTTCCCTTCCCTTCCCTTCCCTTCCCTTCCCTTCCCTTCCCTTCCCTTCCCTTTCCTTCCCTTCCTTTTTCTTTCCTTCTCTTCTCTCTCTCTCTCTCTCTCTCACTCTCACTCTCTCTCTCTCTTCCCCTCCCCCTCTCCTTTTTCCTAATGACTAGTTTTTGTTTCTAACAGTGAATTGACTTGATCACTTTGGTGTGCAATGCACTACTGTGCTGTGGCCTTTGCAAAGGGAAGGAACAACATAATATGAAGAGGATTGCTGTGGCCATATCTATGAGCGGGAAGATAAGGATAGTTCTCTGAGAAAGGGGTCTTTGGCATAGACCACTATCAAAACAAGCTATTCCACCTACATATGCACATCACATTGCCCAGGGCTGAATGCCTGCAAATGGCCCTTAGCCCTAACAGATTTAGCATAAATAATGAAAATGTAGGCATGTCAGAAGGCAAATCAGTAACAAATGACCATATACATGGCCTCGACTAATACATCTTTATACCACATTTAAAGTTATTTTTTTCTGTACCTGAACTAGAAAAATATCTAGCTCTGACTTTGCCATTGACCAGCCTTAAATTTCTTAAGGAAGGGAATTGGAAAGAGGGGATGGAGAGAATATTTTTCTCTTTCCATAAAGAGGAATATTGCTATTAGTCTCCTAGATGCAAGCAGGAATTAGGAATTAAATTCAGCTGGAATAATGATAATGCATCTTTAAAATCACACCTAGAAATCTGGCTGATTAAGTCACATAAAATTCATATAACTCCTTTGCCCTTTTAACAAAACTTGTTCCTGTCATCAGCTAATCTAATAAAAGGTTTTTGCTCACATTAGAAGTTATTTATATGCTTATTTTATAATTCTAAAACATGTGGCAGTAAAGTACATGCATAACATAAAATAAGTAGAAAATGTTAATAGTTGGTTAACCCTTAAGTTTAAAAAGAGTCTATGGAAGATAGATTCCATTTTTATGCAGTAAATTTAGAGATTTCTCTCAGTTTAATTTCTTCTTGTCTAACAATAAATTCTTGCTTTTGGCTGTTATTTCTAGAGCTTATTAAGTTAAACTTTGTAGGGGTTATAACTTGGTATTTTAAGGAACTTTCTTTTTGAGGAGGTCAAAGTACGGTTTTTAAATGTTTCACTCACGTACATGAATCTAGGCAGAAAAGAAAAAATACACACTGAAGTCTCAGAAAATTCAAGATCTGTGGCTGAAAGCCATGTACAAGTGATACTGGGAACAGAACTACATCTGTTTAATACATGATACTGAACTTTTCTACAGGTAACCTTAGGTTTCACAGGAAAAAAAATGAACCTATGCAATATTAGGTCAGATTAACATTTATTCTGCAATATTTCCACAGTGGGAAATATTGAGTCATTATTCTTGTGCCACCTTCTACATCTCTCCAGCCATTTTCTACAAACCCTCAAGGGAAACCTGAGCCTGAGATCCATTACGCTTGTGAATAACACCAAAATGCAGGCCCCATAGTTATGGGTGAAAAGCACAGTGTACAGATCTCATACTGAACAGCTAACTCCTGTAGTTAATAAGTAATTAGCACTGTACTTAGATTTCCTGGCCTAAGTGCAATGCCCACTGAGAGACGCCGGTTATGTTAGTATGCTGAATAAGCCATAAATAACACCTCCCAGGACTTTCCACCACCTATCAAGAAACCTGAGCATGACCATCGCCTGCTCCCTGGTGCTTAAAAGCATGCCTTCACTCTGTCCACTTCCCTCTGCCCATTGTCACCATTCTAGTGCAAGCCCCCAGCACTGCCTCCTGTCACAGCTCACCTTGCTCTCCCTTCCCTCATTATCTGGATGCTAGAATGATGCTACATCCTTATTGACCTGCTAATTCCCAGAAAATAGTCCAACCTCTCTGTAGCTACGAACATCATTTCTTATTTCCTTACTTCCCTGAATTCCTTTTTTAAAAAAAATAAATAAATAACCACCAGCTTAGACAATGCACGGTTCTACTTCTTTTCATCTGGAAGAGTCTACAAGGGCTCCACGTTACAGAAAGGCCCCTCTTCGGCTCAGGGCTGCCTGAATTACCTCCCTCTCCGCACGTTCTCATGAACCCACTGGCATTTCACTCAGCTCATACAGGCGGGCTGATCTGGCAGACTGTGATGACATTTTGTTTTCCTTATTGAATTAGAAAATCTTTGCCCAAAAAAGAGTCTCTACATTTCATGAGTGTGGTGTTAGAAAGGCATAAAACTTCTATAATAAAAATGGCAACTTTGGAAACAGTGTATCGTATATTTAATCATGACGATGCAATCTTAGCAATGTAAATATTTGCAATGATTAAAATAAAACTATCCCAAGCTCTGAAAAAAATCTATTTTTTTTTAGGAAAAAAAATTATTTTACTTTTTTGGGGTACTCTTTAAGCAATCAGTATTTAGGACGCCCTTTGTCAAATATGTTGCTAATATTAAATGTTTGATTTCATTTACTTGCAGAGGTAACTCACTGAGAAGGCATTTCACCTTCAAGTTAATGATAATCAGATCTATTCCACAGTGTATGTGCCTCCAATTGCTTTCTACAGCACTGCACAAACTAGTTACAAAGAAGGGTTACTCTTTTTTTTGTTTTAGTTTTTAACTAATCTAAGTAGTTAATTTATATTACTTTCCACCTGCAGGTATTTCATTACCACATTGAGAAGTGAGATAGTAAGACATTAATATGCATAGTTGCTTTCCTCAAGCAATTTAGAAGGGTATATACAACAGGAACTCTTTCTAGAGCTCCATCATTGCAAAGCTAAAAACTTACATTGAAATTCTGCTATTTAACCTTCATAAATGAGATAACCTGCATAGCTAACATTACGTGTTTGATTTCATTTACTTGCATAGGTAACTCACTGAGAAGGCATTTAACCTTAAAGTTAATGATATCAGTTCTATTCCACAGTGTATGTGCCTCCGATTGCTTTCTACAGCACTGCACAAACTAATATGAAGTTCTCGTTCTAGTAATATCCATGGGCAGCAGGGAGACATTATCCTCAATTATGCCTGCATAACATCTTTGTCAGCCTCAGACGCCTTCCACTTCAAGAGCAGTAGGTGAGGAGAGTAGGGGCAGAACCCTGTTTGCACCAGATAACCTTGCAAGGCAGATTCTAGGAGAAGCCCTTTAGAGCCAAGCATCAGTGTGTTTCCTGTTGTGTCGAGGCAAGAAGGACCTCATTTTCCTTTTGGTATTTCTACCTTGACCACCTTTAGGATGATTAGGTAATGAGTGTGTGTGTGTGTGTGTGTGTGTGTGTGTGTGTGTGTGTTTCTAAAAAGAGGGAGTGACTGTAAATTACTAGACGTCATTGGAGAATTTACCATAATTTCAGCAGGGGAAGGCTTTTCAAATCCTGATTTAAAAACCCAGAAGTCCCAAGATTAAAATGTGGATAAATTTAACTAACTATATGCCAAACATTTCTGCATGGCAAAATTCACTGAGCAAAGTCAAAATACATTACAAACTGGAGGAAAAGACAACCATGTCATAAAGTGCTTCTCTCCCATTTAATGTATAAATAATTTCTACAAATCAGTTTTAAAAGTCTTAAAGCACATTAGAAAAATGGCAAAGAATATGAGCATATAATTCACTTTAATGAAATAAATATGGCTCCTACATGAATGAGATAATGTCCAAGCTCATTCATGGTAGGAGAAATACCATGGTACCAAGACATCAGTGTTCATTGTTAGATTGGCAAGAACCCGGAAGTTTAATATGATACTATAGTTGATGTCTTAGAGCAACAGACCCTCTCATGCAGTGTTGGTGAGTATACAATTTCAAAACTAATAATGGAAGATAATTTGTCAATATCCAGCAAATTTATAAGTATATACACCCAGAAATTCCACTTCTGGGAATATATCCTATAAATTTACTCATATACGTAGAAAAAGCATTTATTATAACATTTTTATAAGAGAAAAATGAACAAATAACCTAAATATTCACATACAATAAATTTTTTAAATTAAGGAATATATGTAAGAGAATACAATGTAGTCATTTTTTTAAAAAGAATGAAGTAGCTCTTTATATATTAAAATAAATTGACCTTCAAGATATAGTGTTAGGTTAAAAAAATAAAAAAGCAAAGTGTAGAGCAGTATGTGTAGAAATAGTATGCATAAATTTGTGTTAAAAATAAGGGTGGAAAGAATATTAAATAATAAAATTACCCCAAAATAAAAGACACATAAGAAACTGGTAATATAGTATGCTGCACTGAGAATTGTGTACTTGAGGGACAAAGTGGGAGGGAGAATCTGTGATGAATATTCTTTGTATTTTTAAATTTTAAAGCATATAATTACTACCTATACAGAAAATAACTAATTTTAATAATTAAAAGAAGGAAGCAAGTAGATAAAGCTCTTCCTAAAATAAGGCATGTAGATTGTCTGTGAATGTCACTTATTTTAAGTCTCTTTAACTCTTATCACAATGAAACAAAGATACTGTAATCAAAATTATTTAGGGGGAAAAATTAGGGATGCCTTTCTGAGAACAACTATTAGAGTTGCTCATGGAAATTCTCCTTGCTGCAGACTTCCAAATGCTTTCTTGCCAGTTTCCCCACTCCATGCCTCGTCCTCCTTCACAGAATGAGACAGTTTCTCTAAAAAATATAGGTAAAGACCAGCCGACATGGCTCAGTGGTTGAGCATAGACCTATGAACCAGGAGGTCACGGTTGGTTTCCCTGACAGGACACATGCGTGGGTTGCGGGCTCGATCTCCAGTAGGGGGCATGCAGGAGGCAGCTGATCAATGATTCTTTCTCATCATTGATATTTCTATCTCTCTCTCCTCCCTTCCTCTCGGGTTTTATATTTAAAATATATATAAACTTACAACCTTTGTCCAAGGTCTACATGGAATTAGCCTAGGCCTGCTAAACATCAAGTTGTAAGCCTTCTTGGAACGTGATTCCCATATTTCTCAAGTAAGAAGGCCTTGTCTGACATGGTCTGGCTCTGTCACAGAACTTTTTAAATGGGGCCACTTAGAAAATTGGGGCCATAAAATAGAACAATTTTTAATATCAGGTTAGTGATTTGACATGAAATTAAATAGTCTTAGGTGGGGTTTTTTCTGTTATTTTCTGTTTGATTTTCATGGGTTGTTTTTTGTTTGTTTCTTTGGTTGTTGTTTTGGAGGGTTTTTGTTTGTTTTTAATATGAAAGCTCTTTTATTATTGGCCAGAGAAAAATGGTCAGTCCTAACACAAAGAGCCATGGACTCTTCCCCAAGGTTAAGCCATGGAGGGAATGGAATGCACAGGAAGAGGCAGAAGTTGGTAGCAAAGGCAAATGCGAATGAGGCAGGTGCTTGATTATTTCAATACTGAGCATGGTTCAGAGATGAAGGGTGTCTTGGAGGGTGAGAAATAAAATGTGAATCTAATAATTACTAAAAATGATCACTAAACTGCTTGGCTATTTAAAAATATTTTTATTGATTTTTAGAGAAAGAGGAAGGGAGAGAGAGAAAGAGAAACATGAATGTAAGAGGAGAACAAAGATTGGCTGCCTCCTGCATGCCTCCCACGGGGGACCGAGCCTACAGCCCAGACATGAGCCCTAACCAGGAATTGAACCAGCAACATTTTTAAAAATATATTTTTATTGATTTCAGAGAGGAAGAGAGATAGAAACATCCATGATGATAAAGAATCATTGATCAGCTGCCTCCTGCATGCCCCACACTGGGGATCAAGCCCGCAGTCCAGGCATGTGCCCTGACCAGGAATTGAACCATGACCTTCTGGTTCATAGGTCGGTGCTCAACCACTGACCCACACCGGCTGGGCCAAACCAGCAGCATTTTGGTGCATGGGACGACGCCCAACCAACTGAGCCACTCTGGCCAGGGCCTGCTTGGCTATTTTTGAAACATAAAGTTATCTCCAGTCCAACACGATTGTGAGATGTACGTTATCATAATTGAAAATAAGTAGTTTTTAAATTATCACCTGTACTGGCCATGCAGGACCAGCCAAGAGTAGGTTTAGTGAAACATAACATATTTAACTTACACCAGAGAGGAAATACCAATAAAAATTAAAACTAAGCAGAGAGACAATTCACCACATTTACATTTTTGTGGTCACAAAAAATTTTCCTCTGGCACCAGATCTTTTTCCTCATAAACTGAAGCTGGGCACAAATGTCCCTTTTCCATTCTTTTTTATTTTACCTTTTGTCTCCCAGCACACGGTTTGACATTGCTTTGTTCTCATTAGCATCACCTTCAACAAATCATTGTCTTCACTTGTCCAATTACAGACAACATAAAAGTGCCTGTCGGCCATCTTTCCTATTTCAAGACTGGTCTTGACATGACTCTACTCTAAATCACAGACGCCGCGTGTCAGTGGCTATGACTCTAAGTTCACTTTCACTTGGCTCTCTGTTCTTTTTTGTTTCACATTTCTTATGGACAATGGTCAGAGTGAAAATAATGGTTTAAGAGCTTTGCTCCTTCAGAGCCCCTACCTTCTCCACTATGGATTTATAGCACACTTTTCCTAGGGGAAATTTTAGTATATCTCCCCGCTGCTCAACAACAAAAGAGAAGAAACGATCATAAACCCTTTAGAGACAAGGTCTTTCCCTTACATCAAAATATAGAAGAGTTAGCACAATCAATGAAGGAAGTGGAGCGTTTGATGTCCTAAGAAGGAACTCACAAATGTTTCTATTCATTTCATTCTATGGCTCCCAAAACAGACTGAGAGGTGCACGTACAAAAAGTCAACGACCTCTCTGACTGCAATCAAGGCAAATGAGGGAAGTAAGAGATCACTCTCCTTTCCATTTGAAGGGGGGGAAAATTCCACTAAAGAAGAGACAAGCTAAGCAACTTAAATTTCACAAAATTAACATTATGTGTTGTTAATCTTTATTTTTTGCATAAAAGAAGCAGCCATGGAGATGTTGGGTAACTACTCCAAGCATAAAATAAACTTGTGATGAAGTTTAGGAAGTTTGTTTCCATGCATATTTCTTGGCTTCCCTTGAGGTCACTAGATTTTCTTTCAGATCTTCCACTTTTCTTTTATCTTTTCTTTTTTTTTTCTTTTTGCCCTTTTGTAAGGTTTCTAAATGCTTGGCTTACAGTGCACACTTGTCAATTTCCATGGGAATCAGGACTCACCTTGAAAAATACGATAATATTCTAACCAGCATTCTGAACCACCTCCGGGGCTCCTGTGTAGCCCTGCTCGAGCCATTACTGTCTGGCTTTTCTAGGTGAATTTCAGAGCTCGTTTGGATTAGTTGAAAATGTGAGTGTCTTGAAGATGAAACATCTTTCATGGCGAATGTCTCCTGCCTGTGTACACTTATCTTTGATCCTGTGTGCTCCTCTGTTACTTTCTTTAAGGATAAAAAAATGTCATCACAATTTAGACTCCAGGAATTTAGTTCCAATTTAATGTATGCTACCCTAAAATCTAACCCCCAGCCATTCTTAAAAATACAGAATAAAAAAGTATTCATCAGGGGTAACAAGGTATCAATCCTCAAGAGTATCTCCACTATGAATGGCTTTTATAATCTATTAATTATAGCATCTTCACCAAAAATCATTGATTTAAACACAATTTAAAATGAGAATTGCTGTTGGAAATGCCCTTTCGTTTGAGAGTAATTTATTTAAAGTTGTGATTTAAATAAGTTAAATCAAAATTTGATTCTAATAAATTTAATAATTTATGAATATTAGAGAAAGAAAACACCGGTTTAAAAATTGGGTTAAAAGCACAATAATGGTGACTGGGGCATTTCACCTAAGCTGGCTTTAATTATGAACAGGCAAAGTTTGCCTCTGTTTAGAACTTTAACTAGAAACAACTATCCACCAATTTTACCAGATATTAGAAATAAGTTGAAAGTGAATTTTATCACAGGGGAAATTTTTGAGTGTTGGAAAACAAATTAGGCAACTTGGGAAATCTGCAACATATTTAACAAGGGAAAAATACCTCAAATTAATTTTGATTGTGAAGCAATAGAACACTACACAGCTAGGATGATATTATTAGGTGACATAAACATAAGTGCTTAATATATGCCAGGCACTGTCCTACACAATATACATTAATTAACTCACTTAATTTTCACAAGAACTTCATGATGTAAGGATTACAATCACTCCTATTTTACAGATAAGAAAAGTGAAAGCAGATCAACTAACATGCCCAAGGTCACAGCTGAGTGGCATAGCCTAAATTCAAACCCAGATGTCTTTGCTCCTAATCACGTTGTTATACATTTATGGGAACCTGTCACGTGGCAGGTAATTTGCATAAATTACTCACTTAATCTTTACACAGTTCTATGAGGAGGTGCAATTATTATCAGTATCACATTCAGATCCCTCTGACTCCCAAACTCCTTCTACTACTGGTGTCATCATGCTGAATAAATGGAGCCTGCAACTGACTGAATAAACCTTTTGTGTCTAAGCACCTATCAACTACCCAGTTTAATTAAGGCAGATTGCTTAGATATCTGTACCAAGCATTCTGAAGCACTTTCTCTTGTGAAAATAGCATATCCAATCTAGTAAAAACTGGTTACTTTCTCTTAAATATTTTGCTCCTGAGATATTGCACAGACCTGCAATCTGATACTTACTGGATGTTCTTATTTTAAAATCTTACAGCATCTGCTGAAATAGGTATAAAACATGTATACAAAGCTATGAACAGTACAAGGATAAAGCGTCAGGACCCTGGAGAACTCCACCAAGTTACTGTCTGCCTCTTCCAACAAGGATTGCTGGATTTTGAGAACGCTTCTGCAAACTGCAGAAAACTCTTTCTCAAAAAAGGAAATGTTCTATGTACCTGTGTAAGCTGACCCACAAATACATAATAAGTCCCAAAAGACAGTGAACAGTTAAGACAAGGAAATACATGGTCATCTCAACATTATTTTTCTTCAAAAAATAAAATTAGGGGAAAGCAAAGGAATGCTAATGCCAATTGTGCTGAAGAATTAGAATGCAGGAAAATTGGAAATGAAAAATTATGCTTCCCCTAGTAACTATAAATTGGCATATTCTATATAACGGCATAAAGATAACAGCAAATATAGTACATAAAATACTATCCTGTGTGCAAGGAATGAATAACAATAGCTGGGAGGACAATAATTTTGACTTTCTTGACTTTTACGAGTTTAAATTCTCAGCCACATTGTTCCATTAATACATAAAAGTTATTTTAACCAAGCTTGACTTAATTCTTGCCTCTCTCTATGCACTTGTCCTCTGGGTTTTCTTGGCACTCTGTAGGCTAACGCACTAACATTTGAACGCTGACCTTCCAAATTTGTTTCTGATTCAAGTCTTGACCTTTAAGGGGGGAAAATGAGGGGAGTGGGTATTTCATCACGGACTTCATTAAACAGGGGGGTAAACGTACAGGCAAAGCTTTTAGCTTTGCATGATTGTTAAACAGCGGGGGGATGCAGAAACTGATAAATAAAACAAGTCACGCATTGGACCAGAACAAAAAAAGCTGAAGCAATCGTTTAAAGCTGCATACTGCTGTTTTTTATTTAATGCTGAGGGGTGTTTACAACGCTGTGATTGCTGGAGAAAGGTTAATCCAGATGAGTAAAAGAGCCCCAATATATGAGACTGTTTCATACCAGCTCTTTGCAGTGAATATTTTAGTAACCATTGTGTTTCCATGTCAGCACTGCAACCATCAAATAAAACAGCAAAGAAAGCAAATATTACCCTAAAGAACCCATTCCGATTTAAAATAGAAGCAGAGGCATTTTCATTGCCCTCTGCTGAAGCGATGATGGGGTGGGAATCAGTTTTCATCAGAGTAAAGTGTTCTTTCTGGGCTCCTGCATTCTCAACTCACCATCCTATTTGCCAACTTGAGAGGTAGGGAGGAGTAAAAACCTCCACTCATTTTCCTTCCTGCTTTCATTTAGTGTTTTTCCCCCCATGAGCTTCAAACTAAGTAGCAATTCTCTTCTTGGAGAGTATTACCTGGCCCCTGCCATCAAGCTATGCCCAAAACTGCTCAATATTCCAAGCAGCTCCACCAGAGTACAAGTTCCTATCTTATTTCCTTCCCTGCAAAGTATCCGAATTGATCTCTCCAAAACCTTGGGGCCAAATGAAAAGAGCAGAAGAGGCATTGTGTAGGGAGGGGCGGGGGAGGGGAGTGAGATGCAGATTTGTCCCGTCCCCTCCATTTTTTTTTTTTCTTGCTTTCCAGAATATCAGTGAAGACAGAGCAATTTTGGAGACTCAACATTCGTTTCTTTCTTCCTTCTTCCCCAAGGCTATGTTAATAGCAATCATTTGTGTTCCTGCCTTTAGAACTTGGGGACCAAAGATCAATCAGAGTGTTGTTTCTACTTTTCCTTGGAAAGAACCACTGCCCAACCCATAAATAAAATGCAAATGTTCTCTACTGTGGTTCAGTGTTACTGATTTCTGTGAATAATTACTTCAGCAATTCAAATTTGTTTGAGTTCAGTTGTATGGCGGTGGGCCAGTTAACATTGTTCATGATTGTAAACTCAAAGAAAAAATTATTCCTGTCTGGGCATGTGTGGGAGGCAACCATTAGCTGTTTCTCTCACATTCATGTTTCTCTCCCCCCCCTTCCTCTCTCTCTAAAATCAATAAAAATATATAAACACATCCTCAGGTGAGGATAAAAAAAATCACTTTTAAAAAGGAGAGTTTTCACCAACTCCCTTTAAAAATTTAACTACAGATTTTCAGAGAAGAAAAGGAAAACATGATCAGGCACATTCAATATAAATATTATTCTAATAGTAATATGCATTTCAACAAAATGTACTTTGGTATATTCATGATTATTTTCAAAACAAATTTTATTAATAAAAACATTCCAAAATGCCTACGTAAAGCAATGCCAAGGAAGTCAGGGAAAGAAGTGAAGCTCCTAAGCAAATTGGATAATTGACATATTATCTGAATGATAAACTAATAAAATCTTACACTCATGAAGTGCTTTATATATTATACTAGAGGCCCGGTGCAGGAAATTCATGCACAGGAGGGGGGTTCTCGCAGCCCGGCCTGCACCCTTTCCAATCTGGGACCCCTCAGGGATGTCTGACTGCCGGTTTAGGCCCGATCCCAACTGGCAGTCGGACATCCCTCTTGCAATCCGGGAGCGCTGGCTCCTAACTGCTCACCTGCCTGCCTGCCTGATCGCCTCTACCCACTCTGCTTGCTTGCCTGATCGCCCCTAATTGCCTTTACCTGCTGGCCTGATCACCCCTAACCACCTCTGCCTTGGCCCCCGCCACCGTGGCTTTGTCCAGAAGGATGTCCAGAAGACGTCTGGTCTAATTAGCATATTACCCTTTTATTAGTATAGATTATTTTCACATGCTACTACTAATAATAATTTATGTTTACTGAGTGTTAATAAGTGTCAAACTCCCTACTGAGCACTATAAACATTGCTTCACTTAATTCTTTTTAGAAAGACACAATGATTACCTCCATTTTAAGTAAGAGAAAACTGAAGCTGAGAGGAGTATTATAAAGATACTAGAGGCCCATTGCACGAATTCATGCACCAGTGGGGTCCCTTAGCCTGGCCTGTGGGATCAAGCTGAAGCTGGCTCTCCAACATCTCCCAAGGGGTCTTGAATTGCAAGAGGGTGCAGGCCAGGCCGAGGGACCCCACAGGTGCACAATCGGGACCTGGAAGGGACATGGGAGGTTGGCCAGCCAGGGAGGGACCACGGAAGGGCTCCAAGGTTTGTCCGGCCAGTCTTGCTCAGTCCTGATTGGCCAGACCCCAGCAGCAAGCTAACCTACCAGTTGGAGCATCTGCCCCCTGGTGGTCAGTGCATGTCATAGCAAACAGTTGAGCATCCTTAGCATATCATTAGCATATTACACTTTGATTGGTTGAACAGATGACCGAACACTTAGCATATTTGGCTTTCCTATCTAATAATGGACAGACATGGTAATTGACCGTACCTTCGCTATGCCTCCCATTGGCTAATCAGCACGATATGCAAATTAACCGCCAACAAAGATGGCAGCTAATTTGCATAATGCAAGCAGGGCAGGGCTTAGGCGACGCAGAAGCGCCACCTAAGCCCTGCCCCCAGCCAGGACCCGCATGTGTGGCCCTGGGCAGCGGGGCTTGGTGGCTCGAACGTGCTGCCTAAGCCCCACCCCCAGCCGGGACCCCCGTGTGCAGCCCTGGGCGGGCAGGACCCCCGTCTGCAGCCCTGGGCAGGCAGGACCCCCGTGTGCAGCCCTGGGCGGCGGGGCTTGGCGGCACGATCAGCCCGAGGAAGCCCTATTCTTGCAGGAATCCTCCTACAACGGGCTTCTAGTTATTATATAAGATTAAGTGTTAGAGTTAGGATCCAAACTCAGATGTGCGGTGAGTCACTGTTATAACACATAGGCATAATTTCATTTGATCTCTTGTACATTCTTACAAGACTGTTAGGAGAACAAATCTTATTTATGCTTGACAGATGTGCAAACTATAGAAAGAGAGGGAATGACATAAAAGGTCATCCAGTTGGTATGGATGAGGGGTAACAACCAGGTACATGATTCCTGTAGGTGCACTGATCTTTTAACTATTCATTCCATGTGCTTTAGCTATGCACAGTTTAAATGCCCTTTTAATCACCACTGTGAGTTGATATTTTGAGGAATTCAACTTCATGACAAACCAAGAAAGGCAAATTAAAATATACTACCATTGCCTATCAAGGTAACAGTATTTTTTTAAATACTAATATTCAATATTGAGTCATTATGATGAAATTGGAAGTTCACTATATTGCCATCTGAAAGGTAATATATATTTGTGTGTGTATATAATTTTTCTAGGAAGAGTTTTATAATATGTAGTAGTAGCTTTAAAATATTCATACTCTGACCAGTAAACCCATTTCTAGGACTCTCTCCTAATAAAATAATCTAAGATGCATATGAAGATTTATTTTGAAGTTATTCATATCATCCTGATTTTAAAATAACTATAAAAATCTGAAACATACTAAGTAGTAAAAAGTAGGAAAACAGAAAATTATAGAATATTTATTGTGGAATATTATTCAGCCCATAAAAATATCTTTCCAAAGAATTTTTAATCACTCAATGTTTATATTCAAACTGGATAAACAATATGATTCTGATTTTGTATGTGTGAAATATGTTTTCTCTATATATAAATGTAAATATGTACAGAAAAAGCTGAAATGTAATACATTCTGGTATTAACAATGTTTCTCAAAAGCTTACAAACAATTTCCATTTTTTAATGCTTTTCTCTATATTCCAATATGTATCAATGCATATATATCTATTTTCTTCTCTATAAAAAACAAAATTTACTATTTTTTTAATTCTTATTAATTCGAAAAGGGGGGAAGATAGTTTCAGAATTATTAATAACTTGGAATATATATGGCAGTTGTTTTTTTCAGGTGCAAAATTAGATAATATAGTCTGTTAGAAATCATATTAAAGATGAAAAACAATTTAAATCAGGTTTAAAAGTGTGTTCTATCCAAGTTTACATATAATTATGTTATTTGTAAATCAGTATTTCTAAAGTAATTAATGGAATTATACTTTTCCACAAAAAAGGGTCAATATTCCTTTTGCAATACTATTTATTGTAAACAATTAATTATTTTTTTCACCATACCCCACATCCTTCTTTCCCTCATAATATAAAAGTAAACTTTAAACCAAGTTATATTCTTATCATAAATCTAAATTAATAAAATCTAAATAAATTATTTAATACTAATACTAAATATATTGCTGATAACTCAAAAACCTTTTTAGAGAAGTAGTATGTTTTCTATCTACTCAAAATAAATTTTAGTTTAAATAATGTTTTTTGAAGATTTAATTTAGAAATAATTTGAAAATTTTCAATCCAGAAATTCAAAAGTTAAGGTTTGCAATATGTTTATTCAGAATATTCTATGTATAGTGTAAGGATATTTAAGGTCAACAGAGTATCAAGAGTAACTTGAGCCCTAGCCGATTTGGCTCAGTGGTTAGAGTGTTGGCCTATGGAATGAAGGGTCCCAGGTTCGTTCCAGCCAAGGACACATGCCCAGGGTTGCAAGCTTGATCCCCAGTAGGGGTGTGCAGGAGGCAACTGATCAATGATTCTCTCTCATCATTGATGTTTCTATCTCTCTCTGCCACTCCCTTTCTGAAATCAATAAAAGCATACATATATATTTTTTAAAGAATAACTTGAATTTTCTTCAATTTTTTTCCTTCCTAGTTTAATAAGTTTTAGATATTATACCAGATATTATCATCATAGTTTTTTCCACATGCCAAGTAAACTGAAAAATGAGGAATCAAATGTAAGAATCCTCAACATCAATCATCTACTTTACATATTCATACAGTTTAGGCATATATATAATTTAAGTTCATGTTCATGTATTTTAAAAGTTCACTTTTCTATATTAAATCATATAGGCAAACATCCCAAATATGTGTATAAGAGGCAGAAGATAATTCTGAATTACTGAGAAGGCCCCAGGTGTTGTCTTCAAACACATTTCAATCTCAGAATATTTTATAGGGTCAAGTTTGAGATAAAATGCTGAAGCTTTTTTATGTATAAATAATAGTTGTTTAGGGAAGTTTTATACTAGCTCTTTAGAAAGAAAAAAAAAAGGAAGAGAGGCTTTGAACAAGGTTGCACACTTAACTTATTTCCCTCATGAATTCTCTGCTACTTCTGGGCCTTAAAAGGTAGAAGTTGGACATTGACAGTAATTATTTTGGATTGCACAGCATGAAGGCAGCTGAGTGTGATTCTGTACTTCAAAGAAGTACAGCCATGTGTCACTTTGAGCAACCATTATGAATATAATTTGAGGTGGTCAGGGAAGCCTTTAGAGAAATAATCTGTGTAGATAAGAGGTTTTCTTTAGATGTTAGATGTAACCACATGCATGTATACACAGAGGTTTTTTTTTTAAAAAAGAAGTAGAAAAATTGTGACTATGAAACAAATTTTCTTTTGAAACTGTTGAATAAAAATGAGATTTTAAATGCATCATTTAAAAGAGCTAAAAGATGCCAAAAGTAGAGCTAAAATAGATCTGAACTTTTTATAAGCAATAATATATTGTTCAAATGACTTTCTTTTGACTCCTCACAATGGCAAACCACTGAAACTCAACTCTGGATAATTGGAAAGAAAAAAAAATCTCTTCATCTCCTAGAACTAATAAACCTTATTTATATCTTCAAACTATAGCATGACCTAAGTATAGCAGTCCTCCCATCACCACCTTCTCTGTGGTTTTCCTTTCCAGGGTTTCAGTTACCTATGGTCAATGGTGATCTGAAAATATGGGAAAAAATGGAAAATTCCAGAAATAAATCATTTGTAAGTTTTAAATTGTGAACCTTTCTGAGGAGTGCGATGAAATCTTACACCATCCTGCTCCACCCCACCCAAGACGTGAAAAATCCTTTTGTACTCATGATGTATATGCTATCCTCTGTTTAGTCATTTAGTAACCATCTTGGTTATCATATCAACTGTCAGAGTGTCACGGTGCTTATGTTCAAATAACCCTTGTTGTCTGAAGGTCAATAGCAGCTTAAGGCTATTAATGCTACATCACAATGCCTACGTCATCTACCTCACTTTATCTCATCATGCATCATTTCACATCATCACAAGAAGAAGGATGAGTACAGTACAATAAGATATATTGAGAGAGAGAGAGAGATACCACATTTACATAACTTTTATTATAGGCCTGATGCATGAAATTCATGCAAGAGTAGGCCTTCCTTCCTCCGGCTGCCGGCACCGGCTTCCCTCTGGCACCTGGGACCTGGGCTTCCCTCGCAGCCCCGGCTTCGCCTGGAAGGTGGTCTGGAAGGACATCCAGTCTAATTAGCATATCAGACTTTTATTATGATAGATATTGTTATAAGTGTCCTATTTTATTACTAGTTGTTGTTAATCTCTTACTGTGTCTAATTTATGAATTAAAGTTTATCACAGTTATGTACTAGTATGTATAGAAAAAATATAGTATATAGAGGGTTTGGCACTATTTGTAGTTTCAGGCATCGACTGGGGTTCTAGAACATATCCCCTGTGGATAAGGGGGATTTCACTGGTGAATCAACCAAATGACTTCACTGGTGAACAACCAAACATATGCTTATTTGAGAATGGACTAGAAAAAGAGGCCTGGCACATGGAAGATACCCAATATTTTTGTTAGGTAGACCCTCTATAATTCAAAGAGCATCCAACAAATATTTCTCTAGAAATGGGCAAGTCACAATAGTTCAGTGATGGCGAACCTATGACATGCGTGTCAGAGGTGACACGTGAACTCATTTTTTTGGTTGATTTTTCTTTGTTAAATGGGATTTAAATATATAAAATAAATATCAAAAATATAAATCTTTGTTTTACTATGGTTGCAAATATCAAAAAATTTCTATATGTGACACGGCACCAGAGTTAAGTTAGGGTTTTTCAAAATGCTGACACGCCAAGCTCAAAAGGTTCACCATCACTGCAATAGTTAATCTTGACCTACATAGCTATGACCAAAGAGATTTTTAAAAAAAAAAAAAAAGACTATGAGAGACATTAAAATGTCTGCATACCTGATTTGTTCAATCATTGACAAGAAAGGAATGGAATTTTGGATGAAACATTCATTCTCAAGTGAGGTCAAATAATTATCTGCTGATCTTTAGCCTACCTTAGCTATCACAGAGCTTACATGAGTCCATTGTGACTGATCACTGACGTAACAGTACATCTCAAAGTGTCATTGTACAGTTCTAGTTACGGAGTCTTAAATTTGTCCTCCTCATGGAAAATATTGCCAGTCATTATTCCCACTCTGCACATCCTCTCCACTGGGATTCTAAGCACTGGGATTCCAAAGGAAAGAACTGATAAAATACTTCTTCAGCCAAGATGTCTGTGAACTAGAATGAGGTGGAAAGGAAAAAGATGCAGGTGTGGGCTGTGGTCTATGAGCTTAGAAACAGCCCTGAAACACATTTTTAGTTCAGAATTGAGATTCTGTCCCAGAAACTTGTTTTTATTCTGTAGAGATATTCTACAGCCGAATTATCATAAGGTAGGGAAAAAAAGGTTGAAAACAATCCAAAGAGAAATTGCTTACAAATGCTTGAAATACTGTGTGAAATCCCTGTTTAATCTTCCAAACAGATTTTAAGAATCACTGTCTTAGCCATTTTCCACAGCTGTTCCAAAGCCCCGCAGCTTACAGTGCTCCGCTGGCAGAACTGAATTAGCTGTCACCTCCTAAGAGGAGCAGAGGGCTTGCTTGGGTGATGTAGGTCAGAAAACAACTCATGTATAAACTGCTTAGTGCTTATTTGCCAGATTCTGTGGGTGTTCTTGAGTTCGACTCGGTAGATTTGTGTTTGTTTGATTGATTAGTGAAGGCTTATTTTGAAGGAGGTAAAAGTGTTGACTTAGTGAGCCCCTTCACATGAATAGCCTTGTGGCACATGGCTTATCATTTTCCACCAGGGGAGGACCCTCACACCAAATGGATACTGGAATGTCTCTGAAAAAAATGTATGATAGGTCAACCACCTCTACTATCAGATTAAAGAAGAACTAGTCTTCTGGGGAATACATTATCACTGCAGTGGTCCCTACCTTCACCAAAGCTCCTTTCTAAAAACTAGCAAGCTCAAGCTATTTTTCTCCAACTTTTTTCAATTTATTCTCCCACTCAATGATTTTTTTATTGCTCTGATATTATCCTCACATCCACCAAGTTTCTTTTCCTTTATAGGGGCTCTTATTAAAATCTCCCCTCATTTTTAGCTAAAGGACAACCTGCTAGTAAGTACATTGTTTTTCAACCCATAAATCCTCAACCATTAAATATATTATATACTAGTATGCTGAAATCGCTGTATGTCAGAATAGCTTCTTTTACCTCCTTTTCTTCTTTTTGCACTTTTTTTTTGGCCATTATATTTAAAGACTCCCTGCATATCAGCTGTGAAAGGAAAACTGTTCTTACAGCTCTTCCAAAATGTGAAAAAAAATTTTTTTTAAGTTTCAATAGCATGCCATAATTGACATACATAAATTTACTCCAAGGAAGGAAGGAAAAGAGGGAGGGGAGGAGGGGAAGCACTTTAACCAGCATATGCTCGGGGATCTGCCAAGTGACACAGTTGGTTCATATTCCGTAATGACTGGAGTAGCCCTTTAATTGAGTGCTGACACTTGTATGTCATCAAACGATATCTTCTGCAGGCACTTTTCGAGCATTTTCATATTCTCCCTGTACTCATCTGATAGAATTCTTAAAATACTCTTTCTAATGAACAGAGTTTCCCTCAGTTTAAACATGTCGATCTTTAGAGCAGTGGCGATAGCCTCACGCAAACTCTTAGCATGCTGGAGACAAGGACAAGAGCTGTTTCATCCACTCACTTTTTTTCTTTTTCTCATTTTATCTATGCACTATCTTTTTACAAATTGAAGAGTAGAGTATAAATTTGTGATTCACATTCCACTTTCAAAACTGAGAGGCTGATATTAGAGTGGGTGAAAACATTTCCCTTAGGACTTCCAGCCACAGAGCCATGGTACATTTCCAGATAATGAGGTCTCAAGATAAGTACAGTAGCAGACAAAAGAAATGCATCTTGCATAGCATGTCTGAAAGGAATAACTGAGCCCTCAAGTTGTCTGACAGTCTTCAGTTAAAGTCCTTGAAAGTGAACCCACTGAGACAATTTCTTCTCCTAAAATGTTGAAATGGGTCACACATATGTAATGGAAGCCAGGTGCCTAAGTTGTCTGGTATGGGGTTACAGATATAGAATAAATATTTACTGAGAAATTCAGCCATCATGTCAGAAAAGTTTACAAGCCTGATATTTTTGTCAGTGGTCAGGAACATAGAAAATATTTCCCTTTGGGAATGACATGGCTGCTGTAGAGAAAGAAGAATCTGTACAGCAGGATTAATCAGTTGCACCACTTTGCCAAATGTTTGTATACTTTTGAATTCCAATAAGGATTTAGGACAGCTTACAAAGATATTTTAATTTAGCAAGGAATTAAAAATAAAAATGAAAAACTCTAGTCTAGTGCTGGCAAAGCTACGAGGAAATGGGACAGCTCATGCATTTTGAAAGGGAATGTAAAATATTCAACATTTCTGGAGGGCTATGTGTACCAACACTCAAAATGTGCATATAATTTGATCCTGAAATTCCCTCTCTCATTATTTATCTTGAGGAAATAAGAGTATGAGTGTACAAATATGCTATATAAAGATGTTCATTGAAAGTTGTATCCTAACACTTTATTTTTAATTTAATCTTATTTTATTTTGTATCCTAACACTTTATATAATCAAAGTATCCAGTGATAAGAAATTGAGTAAATAACAATATATCCACATAAAATACTATTTACCTTTTTTTTTTTTTGCTTTTTTTTACCTCTCTTTTAAAGGTAGACTTTATATTGAAATGAAAATATGTCCGTTATGTCCGTTTGCATTTAAAAAGCATGTTATGGCCCTAACCGGTTTGGCTTTGTGGATGGAGCATCGGCCTGCAGACTGAAGGGTCCCAGGTTCGATTCCGGTCAAGGGCATGTACCTTGGTTTCGGGTGCATCCCCAGTAGGGGGTGTGCAGGAGGCAGCTGATGGATGTTTCTCTCTCATTGATGTTTCTAACTCTCTATCCTCTCCCTTCCTCTCTGTAAAAAATCAATAAAAATATATCAATCAATCAATCAATAAATAAATAAAATAAAAAGCATGTTATGGATTAAAACATGTAGTGTAACTACATTTATGGAATATATACTTGAAGAAGCATCTTGAAAGATATAAAATGAAATTTTTAAGAGCAATTAAAAATGCTTATCATATTCTACTTTAAAATAAAGATGTCTCCATCTTCAGAAAAAATACAATAGGACAACTCATTTTAAGTTATGCTGAAAGACTACTTCATTACATTGCAAAATGCTCACAGTCAATTTTCAAATGAAAAGAAGCAGGTTCCTAACCAGTATAGACGGCATAATCATGATTTTCTAAATTTATTTGTGTGTAGAAACTAAGTCTGAAAAGCCTGTACCAAAATGTTAATAGTGCCATTTTCATGGGAAAAGTCGATCCAAGTTGCAAATTGAGAGACTAGGTTGGAAACACACCTGCTTCCATGAAGTCCTTTCTGGCAATGAAGGCACGGATCTTCTCTCACCTGTTCCAGCAGCGGGAATGACATGCACCCCAGAGAGTGAAAGTCCCAAGCTGCCTTAGCCATAGCCAGAAAGCGAGAGAACCTTGGGAGAGGGTCTCCCATAGTGAGGTAAGTCCACCATCAAATTGACAAGAAAAGACATATATATTGAGAGCTTGCTATGTGTTAGGCAATGGGCTAAGAGCTTTATATATGAGTTATCTGTTTTATCCTTAAAACAACCTTAGGAATAAAATGGTATTATTGCCCTAACTGGTTTGGCTCAGTGGATAGAGTGTCGGCCTGCGGACTCAAAGGTCCCAGGTTCGATTCCAGTCAAGGGCATGTGCCTTGGTTGCGGGCACATCCCCAGTAGGGAATGTGGAGGAGGCAGCTGATCGATGTTTCTAACTCTCTATCCCTCTCCCTTCCTCTCTGTAAAAAATCAATAA
>NW_005354829.1:4847895-4877861 GCF_000412655.1 Myotis brandtii
TATATAGACATATTTTTAAAATGGTATTATCTCCATTTTTGAGCTAAAGATATGAATACTCAAGAAATGAATGCTAGTAAGAACTAGTAAAGTGGTGGAGCCCAAACCAGAACATAGACTTGCCTGGTTCTCGAAACCATTCCTTTTAACCATTTTATATATCAGGGTAAATGTTGGCACTATCTCTGTTTTTAAGGTCAAATTAATGCAGTACTTATTTCTCTTGTTTTTAAGATCTTAGATCAATGCAATCTGCTCCTTTGTCTTGGCTCAGACCATTTTCACCTGGTTGCCATATGGATACCAGGGTGCCATGCAGAAATATAATGTACTACATAAAACTCAAGGCATCTCCCTGAAGTGTGTAGTACCGTTTTCAACCCAGAAATCACAGAGAGAAAATGACTATCCCCGAGATTGCTATTCTGAGAGAGATAATTGCTGTTCATCTCACTCTGCTCACAAAGTACTTCGCTCCAGTGACACTTACACCCTTGGAGGTCAGCCCGCACTTCACTGACAGCTACCAGTTCGGCTGTGTCAATTCCGCCTGAATCTACTTGCTTGCACGCTTTCCAGAGCACACAGCTTACCAAGACATTATTTTGTACCAGTGCCCAGAGAGCTCTACAAAGGGTGCATTTTAATGAGCCTGAAATAGGTAAATAAATAAATAGCTCATAGGTGATATGTAATTTACTCGCAAAAAAAAACAATGACTCGCTGCCCTCGCAGTCCGTAGCATGATGCCTTTAGTGATTACTGGCAGAATTCTAGGGTACAGAAAAGCTGAGTTTCATTTTTTAGCTTATTCCCTAAAATTGTTAGCTGATGGATCTTTCCTTCGCTTGCCTCAAATGTCCTTGCTCATCTCCACTCTCAGGTAAAAATATTTCACTGAAAAACTGCAC
The DNA here is from genome assembly GCF_000412655.1 of Myotis brandtii. Lineage (NCBI taxonomy): Eukaryota > Metazoa > Chordata > Mammalia > Chiroptera > Vespertilionidae > Myotis > Myotis brandtii. Next base: position 4,848,807 of record NW_005354829.1, read on the forward strand.
CTATGCGTGGATAACGATGTGGTCAACATCCTCTGCGTGCCTATTCGCTCTATACTGGAACATAACCGAGTGTTGAGTAATACCACAGCACCTTTTCCTTTCTTTACTGCTCAAAAATGAAGGCAGTTAGAGGTCTACTTTTCACTCTGCACCCTAGGGTCAATCTATTTAGTAACTTTCCGTTGGGTCTATGATGTTCTAATTTTGATAAGGTTTCTGGCAAACTTGGTTGAAACATTTCGGGAGAAAGGGGATATTAAAGCATAGTTGCTATTCGATAGCCAAATGAAAGTGCTTAAAACACACTGAGCAGTTTGCAATCTGGGTTCCATGGACCCTTTAGCTTTTGAATATCTATGACCTCCTTAAATTGCACATAAAATGTTGTGTTCATGTGCATTTTCTTCCACTTATTAAATTTTCAAACTGTCTGCAAACCAAAGCAGATAAACTATAAAACTAGCACCTTTTATACAAATGTTTATCTTAAGAAAATTCATTCATACTTATTTCATTACTGTTCATTCATTCACATCAGGCCTACTCTAAAATACTTCAGGGGTAAAGCTTTCAAAGACTCACTTTAACCCAGATTGATTTTATCTTATTTCTGAATCTTTACTGTACTTAGTGCCTGGTGAAATCACTTAGTGTGTGTGTGTGTGCACATGTGTGTTTTCCATAGCTGTTTTATATGTGCACAGAAAATCTTCTCTCCAGATATATTATGACACACCACATATCTTAAGCTTATATCTTCATTATTGTGAAGGATCCAATAGCTCATCAGAAACAGGGATGTCTTTTTGTGTAGCTCTCACTATGACTGAAACTATGCTTACTTGCTTGTTACGATGAGCTATCAGTAATCCAATGAAATGACTGTAGTTTTAGCATTCCTCTCTGATTACCTTTAATGAAAGTTTTCTTCCTAACATTAGAAACCATGATACATTAGAGGAAATATGCATTAGAAATTAATTTCTAAAAAGATAAAATGGCCCAGCAGGTGTTGCTCAGTGGTTGAGTGTCAACCTATGAACCAGGAGATCATGGTTCAATTCCCAGTCAGGGCACATGCCTGGGTTTAGAGCTTGATCCCCTGTAGGGGGCATGCAGGAGGCAGCCAATCAATGATTCTCTCTCATCATTGATGTTTCTATCCTTATCTCCCTCTCCCTTCCTCCCTGAAATCAATATATATATATATTTTAAGATAAAATTTCCTACCAGTCAAATGACAAACTCTATACCTAATCCATATAATTTATCAAAAATCCTATTACTATTCGGCCAACGTGACTCAGTGGTTGAGTGTCGACCAAGAATCAGGAGGTACGGTTCAATTCCCAGTCAGGGGGTCTCATTCCCCAGGTGGGGCATGCAGGAGGCAACTGATCAATGCTTCTCTCTCATCATTGATGTTTCTCTCTCTTTCTCCATCTCCCTTCCTCTCTGAAATCAATAAAAACATTTTTTAATCCTATTACTATTTTTTTCCAAAATCTGACCTGTTTTCCATTATAATCGCCCTAGTCTTATTGTGATTATTTCAACAAGCTCCTGACCAGCCTCTGTATTTCTGCCTTTGCTCCCCGGAGAATCTTTATCAAAAAGCAATAGATGTCAGCCTTTTAAATGTGGGTCCAATCATGGCATTCCTCTCCTTCAAATTGTCCCATGACGACTCATCTTGGAATAAAAAACAGAGTCCTTACAGAGATCTCCAAGACCCTGGTTATTCAGCTGCCCATATTTCCGTTTGCTCAAAACTGGTCTAATTTCAACTTTCCTCCTGGTCCACTCCATTCCAACTCTTACACTAGATTTCTAACTGTTACCTGAACTCATCACACACACTCCTATCTCAAGGCATTTGTACTTGTTATTGCCTCATATAGTACATTTCCCTCAGAGAACATCATCATCTGAAGCTGCAGGCAAGACCTTGCTGATGACCTGGACCAGGGCTAGAGAGTGAGAACAGCAATGCTGCAAAGAAAGCTGATTTATTTTATGCGAAAGGTAGGATCCTGACAGTGAAGGACTGAGATCCTGAGACTTGAGACAGAGACACCTCGAACGCACACATATTGAATTCCAAATGCTCTAAACTCTGGGCCTGAAAAAGTGCCCCAATTCTTCTGCTGAAGAACAGCAGCTTTCTTTTGCCTGAAGACTGTGCAAAAACCTCAGCTGAGACAAATGCTTTGCAAAATTGTACTTGCCTCTCAAATCCGGCCCATCCCTCCCTTCTGTCTGCTAGAGAAGCACAATCTTATTGGCAACGTCCTGCCTGTCCAAAGGGAGGAAAAGAAAGGAAACAGGACCTGGCTAATAGGTGGGGGAAGGAATGGAAAGAATACGCCCAGAAGTGGATATTGAATATGTTGGGCAGGAAAAGGGAGATGATTAGCCTGAATAGGGGAGAATTTGTTGCCATGACGCATGCTCTTGGAACTTCACGTCCCAATAAAGGCACCTGCAGCCACTCCTAATATATTTTGCTTGGTTTCTTCCTACAAGCTTTGAAAAAACAGTGACTCACATTAATTGAGGTAAAATTACCAGAACTTCCTTGGCAGAGTTTGAGGAAGAAATCAGTGGGCTCAAAGAAGTGGGCAAGCTAGTTATTGAAAACCTGAAACTCCTCCAGGAGATCATGTTTCCTGGGAAATCCCTTCACTGTGTCTCAAGATGCACTAGTGAGGAGGACACTAACGTTGTCCAGAAGCTTACTGGTGATTGTTCTTAGTAATCTACAAAGGTAAGGATGCTGTAATGGAACTGACTTCCTTCTATCAGTGAGAAGGGTAGGATTTGGAAGACTTTGCCTCCGTTTTAATATTATTTGTACTGTCAAAGCAAGAAACGTCCAAACTTGTAAGAATTTTTGTGAGTTATTTGAGCCAAACTGACGATAATCGTCAGGAAGCAAAATCTCAACAAATTGAGAAAATGCTCTAGTCTGGAGAATGGCAGTTTTGTACCTTATTTTTTACATTACAATCAAAGGAGGGTTACATGAAATCCACTGGTGATAGATAAGAGAGGCTGGAGACAGCAAAATGGGGAAATCTCTTGGATTAGATAAAGAATAAAATGAAGAGACAAATACTTCTTTTACCTTGGTGGGTGTAGGATAGCTAACAATTAACATTTGTAGCACTTAGAGATGCTTTGCAGGAGAATGAGATTGTAATGATTCCTTGGTCTTGTGCTCTGATGGAGGAGTGTGCCCTGAGGGGTCTGCGAAAAGGGATTATTCAGACATTCTAAAGATATGTTATCTTAGATGCAAAAAGACAATAGACGGGCTCAGTTAAAGTAAAGATTGACCTTTGTCAAGGAAGATGCGGCCTAGGACACGACTAACCTCCATGACTCGCTTTTAGTTAGAAAGTTTCAATTTCAGACCATCCTATGAGGTTACCTTTGGTCTCTGAGTTGGCAAGGCCACCGGGCAGGCCGTGTCAGGTTTAGTGTGTGGCCCCTTTTTGGCCCACAGCACACACCCTCTACTTCCCACTTATACCCACCACTGTATGTGAGCCGGGGTGCAAATATCCATTGAGCTTTCCCTGTGCCCTGAAATCTTCCATTTCCCCCCTGCCTCAGGTTCCCCCTCGCTACTCCCTCCCCCCACTTCATAGCCTCAAATATTAACCATCCTTTATGTCCTCAGGGACCCACCTTTCTCCTTATTTGACTACACTGCCTTGCACATAAAAAGAGCTCAATTACTAGATGTTAAATGACTGAAGGTGGCAGCTTGCCAGCCTATGCTAATGAAACAGCCCTCCTGTCCCTGCGAGGCAGCGAGCACATTTTGACAGGGGCCTCCGGGAGACCCTGTACCAATGCCTTAACACACAAGTTATTGTTTAAAAAGGAGGCCAAGTTAAAGTAGGGTGAGCTTTGACCCAGGGAAGGTGATTTGGAGGGAGGACCTTGTAGTACCCCAAGGTCATTTATAAATACAACTGTCTAAATCACTTATTCAACCGAAAAATATGCCATTTAGCTCTTTGTTTGTCATGCTAATTGAGATCCTATTTGTAAGAAACAGGAGTGAATACATTCTGCAAAATTCTAAAAACCTGAACACATTTCCTCTCTTGTCCTCCCATGTACAAAAGCTCACCCTGGCCCAAAGAAGTAATTGAAGAACAGAGATGTACCATTCATTTGCATGAAAAGAAAGCACACAATGTTTGGCTACTTTTACGGAAGAGCACACTTCTGCTTACAAACCTTTACGTTTGATGTATGCAGAGGTTACTTGCAAAATGAAGAGTATGCCCTAATAAATAAGTTCTGGAGAAGAGTTCAGAAATACTCTTAAATGAGAAGGTAGACAATAGATTAAGTTCTATGGATCTGCTGTACAAGATTGTGCCCACAGTTAACAATACTGTATTGTACCTTTAAAATTTTGTTCAGAGGATAGATCTCATGTTGAGTGTTCGTATCAAGGTTTAAAAACACAGTTACTATTGTGGGTCTACATTTGTATGTGATTGTGTGGATAATAGTGATTTTTGTTGATTGGGAACTTTGTAAAATAAAATAGTTCTTTTGTTGTTGCTGAGAGCAACTTTACCAGGGAATGAAAAGTGGATTCTCAACTAACTCTCGGTATTGCACTGGGAACTATAAATCCCAGATGGAAAAAGTATCTAATACACAGAAAATGGGAAGAATAGGTCAAGAATGGCAAGTAACTGCTGAAGAGGGATCTTAAGACTGCTTTGACCTGAAAAACATTTCAGAAACAAAACCAGTGATTTATAAACTGAAACACAGATATAAAAATATATTTGGCTCGTCTATTTTTCTCGATCTTTCTGACAACACTGCCATCTGGAGACTCGGTTTGACCAAGGACAGAAGATCATAAGAAAAGATAGACATGGACACTGAAAGGTCACTGATGAACTCATTCTGTTTCTCTCATTACTCTTCTGCTGTCTGTTATTTCAGCAAAGAGACAGCGAAATATTTGAAAACTGAGTTTATAAAAAAATTCTAGATATGCAACGTTACAAAGAAGAAAATATATAAACTCTATACTATTCAAATGGACATATGGAGCAATCCACATGTAATTTGTTCACTCAGAGGATATCATTATTTTAAGGAGAATTAAGAAAATGATGATACATGGCAACCATTCATGAAAACGCAAGTATTCATAAAAGTGTTTTTTAATTTATAAATTTGCAATTACAAGTAAACAGAGGTGCTTCTAACCCCCAAAATAGGCAATACAAGTAGGATTTTTAAAAATCTGAGAAGTAGAGAGCAAACAGAACTCGGATTTCCACAGGTTTTCCTTTACCTGCTCACACAGAACATCAGCAGACCCTGAGTTTTTTCCCAAGTGTCTTTGCGAGATCCCATGCAAGGGTCTCACGGAGTTTGCAGAGAATCTGTTGAGCACCCCCTGGGTACCAATAGCACATCTTGGTGCCCTTACTCCCACCAGGCATGATGTTACCTCCACTGTGAATAGCTTCCAAAGGTCACCTCTTTCCTTGCTGGTCTGCCCCGTGACTCCCACTCTGTCTGCCAGGTATAGCTGTCACTTTCCAGCAGGTGACACTGAGCAACACCCTCGCTGACAGCAAAGCCCTCAACATACACAGGTTGCGTGGCAATCAGCAGTGAAGAGGAAGGGCTGTCTTCACCCTCTTTTAGTGGCACATTCTCCAAGAAGAATGTCAAAACATGATTATTTTTGCACAGGCCTCCCGCAAAAGTCCTTGGCCCCCAAATTGTTCAGTTTCTTGTTCCAATAAACCTTTCACTCTCCAAACTTTCTCTAATCTTCCTGACTCAAGAACATGGGTAAGAGTTTGGGGCCGATCCTGGGGGAAATTCAAGTAATAGATCACATTGCTATCAGAGCATTTGGGTTGTTCGAAAGCCTCTGTTAATTTAAGCAATGCTGAATTCCATATGGAAGCTAAAAGACGCTTTCTCGTCCTTTTTCTGTGTAGTTCCCATTTTAACATAAGTACCAAAAATATGTTACTTTACGCACCAAATGTCTCATAGATTTTAGTTCAAGTCACTTTTTCTGATTTAATTTTTTGTTTAACTTTTTTTAGTCCCTCTCTCCCTGAGGTTCATTCATTGGTCCATGTGGCCTGGCTAGAGGACAATGACCAATGAGAGAACGCAAGCTGTTCTCATCACTGCCTACCCCATTTTCATCCCTCATCCTCCACTGAGACATTCTTATGGATCCAGCTTCTATGTTTTACTCTCTTCATCGAAAATGCTCCTTGCTCTCCTATTGAACTTCCTCCCAGAAGTTCCTCCCACCAGACCTCCAGGCACCCCATCAGTGTGTGAACATCAGATTCAAGCCGAGCCCTTAGTGAAACATGACCCGAGTATCATGTGAGTCACAGAATCTGCCAAAACAAAAAAGATGCAATGAACCAAGTTCAAAGAAATGTCTGATGATTGCAGAGTCTGGGTACTTTGGGACTTTCTGGGGGTTACACAGCCATCTTGCTTTACAATAACCAACCAAATATATTGAGTTTCCCACTAAATTTAATTTTTTTAAATAAGTTTATCATACCAAATTTGACTGAAATTTTGCAGCCCATCAAAGAGAAAGGAAGAGGAAACGCAGGGTGGGCAAGCAGTTACTGTGAGGAAACTTCAGTTTGTTTCCACCAATGTCATTAAGAAGTTCTAAACTTGTTTACTTACACGCCTAGTCCTCACTTATCACATAAAAGGGCTGGGCCGAGTGACCCTTTCAGCTGTAACCATTTATTTCAATAACTAGAGGCCCAGTGTATGAAATTCATGTACTGAGGGGCGGGGGGAGTGTCCCTCAGCCCATCCTGCACTCTCTCCAGTCGGGGATCCCAACCCCTGTTGGATCGGGCCTAAACCAGCAGTCGGATATCCTCTCACAATCCGGGACTGTTGGTTCCCAACCACTCACCTGCCTGTGTGCCTTATTGCCCCTAATTGCTTCTGCCTGCCAGCCTGATCACCCCCTAACCACTCCCCTGCCAGCCTGATCGATGCCTAACTGCTCCCCTGCCAGCCCGATTGCCCCCAACTGCCTTCCCCTGCTGGCCCAATCACCCCCACTGCCCTCCCCTGCAGGCCCATTTGCCCCTAACTGCCCTCCCCTGCAGGCCTGGTCCCCCACAACTGCCCTCCCCTACAGGCCTGGTTTCCCCCCAACTGCCCTCCCCTGCTGGCCTGATCGCCCACCACTGCCCTCCCCTGCCAGCCATCTTGTGGCTGTGGGCACCACCATCTTTGAGGGCGTAGCAGGCAATTAGCATATTCTCTCCTTATTGGTTGTGGGCGCCGCCATCTTTGAGGGTGGGGCAGTCAATTAGCATATTCCCTCCTTATTGGCTGTGGGAGCCGCCATCTTTGTGATGGTGTGAGGGTCAATTAGCATATTCCCTCTTTATTAGAAAGGATAATATAAAGTTCTCTAAACAGCCTAGAAAAAGGGGATGGTCATAAATAAAGAAACAGAGTTGTGCCTTGGTAAGAAGATTAGACCCAGCAGGGGATTTGGGCAAAAGGAAAAGTGGTTTTCAGAGCTGACAGTGAGAAGAGGGAGGGTGCCAGCAGCAGAAGATGGGGTACTGCCATTTCAGTGCAAAATTCTTATTGATAACAAGGAACCTGGCATGCTATCCAAACAATGGTATTTCACTCGGTATAATACATTCAAATCAGATAAAAGCACTTTCTCAGAACTCTAAAATGCCATATACTAGTACATGTTAAAATTAGCTTCATAGATAACAGTACAAGTATGTTCTTTGAGATTAAAGTGCAGCTTACAAGGATTCCAGCTAATTTTAAGAAGGAATAAATATGACTTCATGTTGTTTCCTATTTGGTTTAGGACACCTTTTTCTTAAATGTCATCTTTTAGGCAATGGATTTTTTTAACTTAATCCCAGCGAGTGCCAACCATATCAGTGATGGCCAAAGATAACTCTGCCCAGCCTTTTATGTGTAGGAAACCAGCAATTTTAGCACAGGAGAATCAACACTGAGAAAATGGTAAGACTTTGGGGATTTTTGTAGAGAAAAAAGAACAAATTTTCTGGGGAGTTTTTGTGAAGGGAAAAAGATACACACACACACACACACACACACACACACACACACACTACATTCTCTGTCTTCTTGACTTGACAGATGTTTTGCTATTCTTCAAGGAATCCAAAGAGATTTCTAGGGCTTAAGCCAGGGGTATTTGAACCAGAAGAAAATAAAATTAGTCAAAGAGTTGGCAGGGCCGATAATTAGCTGTATATAGGATTGCAAACCTTAAAAAGACACAGTCAGAGAGATGTCTGGATTTATAGTAACACATACATAACCATCTAAATTGGGAAATCCAGACACGATGGTAATTTTTGTGGTCAGATTTTTGCCTTTACTCTTCAGCACTCTTTATGGTCTAAGAAAGAAAATGGATTCAAATATGAATTTCATGTTTTGTGGCACCTTATTAAAATTATAATGAAAAACTCAATTCCTCTGCTTGGAACTTCAGCATAGAGTGAATTGCATAAAAGGACAGAAACGTACGAGGAAGGAAAATGCAGTTCAGCGTGATAAAGTAGAGAGAATATCAGGCTGGATGTCAGAAGACCTGGATTCTATTCCCAGTTCTGCTCCTAACTGACTGGCTGACTTGGGCAGATCATCTCATTTCTCTGAGCCTCAGTTGTCTCATTTGTAAAATGTGGGGACTGATTCAGATGAATACAATTCTGTGATCACCAATGTCAGATCTTGCAGCACTTTCTGTGCCAAGAGAGTCACTAAGCAAATTAACAAATACTTTCGCATAATAGAAAACAGCATTTCATTAAATCCATTACCTCCTGTGGGGTCTGAGGTAGACAGAGGAACCCAAACAGTTGGTATATTATGCATCCAGTTGATCACAATGAATCTGCAGAATATCCCTTCTCTGACATTTAAGAAAGGTCAAAATTCTCAAGAGCTTAATAGGAATGTTAATGTCCTTTAAAATGGTATGGCCACTTGGTTATGTTGAATCATTCAAAGGTCCCTGGGACTGTGAAAAATGAATGACAGTGACCTTGAACATCTACTCTCCCCTTGTCCAGAGAGAGGGGTAAGGGAAAGGGAACAATACTATTAATCTTTCAATTTTTATATAATCACTGTTAGTAATATAGCTAATGCTCTGTTCACATCTCTGCCTTTATATGCATGTCTTGATGGGCAATTGTTTTACATTGAAAGATTCACATGCAACATTTCTACTCAGATGGTGAGATGCAGTGTAATTATAGTAAACATCAGCTAGCATGCCACCTGCCTGGAATGTTACAGACGGAAAGGTAAAGAGATGCGATTACACATTTGACTTCAGAAAGCGAGTGCTGATTTAATGCACATTTTTACTTTAGTGTTTTTCTTATCCTAATTTTGAGAAAAATAATTGCTTAGCCTCTTTACCCAGATTCTCATCTCTTTCAGTCAGGCCTGTTATAATCCTCTTCCATTTTAGAAATACAGAGAATCAGATATCATGCATTCTATTAACTCTTAACCAGCAAAATAAATTAGGCAAATATTTTTCAATAAATTAGCATATTTACGTTTTTTCTTGATCTACTGTTGAATATTTTATTTGAAAACAAAAGAGAATTTTGCAATGTCATTTTATGTTTTTCATATTTCAAATGTATAGAAAGCCACTGATATTTAGAGAAACTTAAATTCTGAACTCCATTCTTATTCTCATTTCATAAAAAGTAAATCAAAACTAACTAATAGTATATTACTATGTAGTCTCTAAGAAGAAATCAATGAAGCAACAAATTGCTACCTGATATAGATAAATATAAATCATCTTCAACTTTGTCATTATTTCAATGCTAAGAATTAAAGGATTTTAATATTTGTTTCTACAAAATAAAACATTAATGAAAAATATGCAATGTATCAAAACATTTTTATATATAGAAAACAGACTTGAGGTAAGGTGGAGGAAGGAATAGACTAAAATAGCAATTTTTTCTAACTTTACAAGGTTAATTGACAAATATAATTGTATATATTTGAAGTGTACAGTGTGATGATTTGATATTCACATACATTGTGGAATGATTTCCAAATCAAGACAATTAACACATCCACCGCCTCACATAGTTCACTTCGTTTTTGTATGTGTGTGTGTGATGAGAACACTTAAGATTTACTCTCAGAAATTTTCAAGTACACAATTACACAGTCAACTAAAGTGGCCATGTTGTACATTAGATCTTCAGAACTATACTTGTGATTGAAATATATATACCCTTTGACCTATACCTCTCCATTTTCCCCACAACCAACCCCTGGCAACCACCATTCTATTTTCTGTGAAATAGCAGATTTTCCTTTCAGTGGATTAAAACTTAATTTCTGCTATAATAAGGACTCTTCTTCAAGCTAGTGAGGCTTTCTGCATATATATATATATATATATCTTGGCTCAGTGGACAGAGAGTCTGCCCACGGAATGAAGGATCCTGGTTTCCATTCCAGTCAAGGGCACGTGCCTTGGTTGCAGGCTCCAACCCAGGCACATGTGGGAGGCAACCAATCCATGTGTCTCTTTCACATCAATGTTCGTCTCTCTCCTCCTCCTCCTCCTCTTCCTCCTCCTCCTCCTCCCTTCCACTCTCTCTAAAAATCAATGGAAAGCTGCTGGTGCTGCTCAGTGAGTTGAGCATCATCCCATGAATGAAGAGGTCCTAGGTTAGATTCCAGTCAGGGCACATGCCCAGGTTGTGGGCTCAATCCCCAGGGTGGGGCATGCAGGAGGCAGCTGATTAATGCATTTCATTGACATTTTTATCTCTCTCTCCCTCTCCCTTCCCTCTATCTAAAAATCAATAAAAACATATATTTTAAATAAATAATTAAATATCAATGGAAAAATATCCTCAGGTGAGAAGAAAAAAGTGAAAAAAATATGTATATATTATTAATAGTTGCTATATTAATAAGTGTTGGAAATAAATACATTTTTAGAATTCAAAAGAAGTTTTTTACTAGTTTATTCACGTACTTGAGAATCAGGAGGGCAAGTCAGCCGAGCCTGACAGCATGGGTTAGAATCTAAAAACCAACAGCTCTGGAACAAGATTGCTTGGATTTTAAATTTGCTCCACCATCTGCGCACACAGTGATTTTGGCAAGTTTAGAAAACCCCTCTGTGGCCCTCACCAGGTTAATTCATTTGTAAAATAGGGACACTCCCTAGCCCCTTTGTCTCAGTGGATAGAGCATTGGCCTGCAGACCGAAAGGTCCCAGGTTTGATTCCAGTCAAGGGCATGTACCTCAGTAGCAGACTCCTCCCCAGCCCAGGCCCTGATTAGGATGCAAGCAGGAAGCAACCAATCGATGTGTTTCTCTCACATCCATGTTTCTTTCTGTCTTTCCCTCTCTCTTCCACTCTCTTTAAAAATTAATGGGAGCCCTAACCGTTTTGGGCTCAGTGGACAGAGCATTGGCCTGTGGACTCAGGTTCGATTCCAGTCAAGGGCATGTACCTTGGTTGCAGGCACATCCCCAGTAAGGAGTGTGCAGGAGGCAGCTGATCAATGTTTCTCTCTCATCGATGTTTCTAACTCTCTATCCCTCTCCCTTCCTCTCTGTAAAAAATCAATAAAATATATATTTTTAAAAATCAATGGGAAAATATCCTTGGGTGAGGATTAACAAAAAATAAAATGAAAATAAAATAAAATAGGGACAAAAGTACCTCATAATGTTGACTTCAGTGTTCCATGAGGCAACACATGTGAAGTGATTAGAAAAGTGCCAGGAACATGGTATGTGATTGGTAATTATTACATGATACTATTTATTAGTATAATAAAACGGACAACTTAAGAATTCAGCAGTTACAATTCCCTGCAGCCTGGAGACAACTTACATGGTTCTGAGAATGTCAAGAAAGGTAGAAAACCCGATAGAGAGCTGGTGACTCAACTCACTGGTTAATCTTCTCATTACCACCATAATAAGCTGTTTTAGAGTAGCCCTGGTCTGCCACTGGCCTACAACATGGAAATTATTTCCTAATCTAGTCTACACAGGACTAACGTCTGAAGAAAAGGTTTAAAGAGTGATTTCATTCACAGTCTTATAACCTCTAGGTATTTTTCTAATGGAAAATATAGATTTTTTTTTTTATTCATCACAATGTTGATGGCCATGAAGTATAAATATCCATATCTGTTTAAGAAAAAGAACACAGTGTGGATGACTATTTTACTAGGAATAGTGATATATCCTACAAAATGTGCTTAACCCCTGGGATGCAAAGCTCTGTGAAACAGCACATATCAGAAAGGATTATTGGCCAAAAGATATATTTTCTTATTAACTAACTGACATTCATCTTAATATTAGAATTATTTAATTTTTGCTTCAAACACTGACTTTTTTTTTACAATAACCAATCATTTTATTTGAAATATATATAGAGCCACCCTCCAAAACCACAAGACTTAGAAAAGAGAAAGGCATAAAAATGGGGGTGATCCACAATGATGGAGTTTGTAATGAAAAAAAATGTTTTGAGTCTAGATGTGTTTACTTATTTTATTTTATTTTTTGGCCAAAAGTCTTTTCTCTTGTTTTCTTGTATTTTTATTTTCTCTCCAAACACAATATTAAACTCAGTTAAAAGGCACATGATAAAGGAATAATGATTCCCGTGCCTCCTGCCAAACTTACTATTACCCAGTTTTATTAATTTACAGTTTTTACTTGAGCCTTTTGGGGGAAAATGATTCAAAAGAGTTCATGAATGACTCTGAGTTCAGAACTACCGTGGGAAAACAAGCCCTGCTCCTTGTCTCAGAAAGTCTGGCCCCTAAAACTTCCGCTGCCGCTGCCGTGTGTGTGTCCCTGCAGGGGGCACTTGGCAATCCCAAAGGCCCTTCCGTTTCACCAACCAATATCAACAAGAAACATTGACCTTTTCAGCACCATGTTATTCAACTTTTCTCCACAGCTGTCAACACCCCTGTGCTGCAATTCTGACAGTTTTTAAGTAACCTATTTTTCCTCGCCTTGCCAAATCAAATTGTGAGAGAAATTGTATTGAAGTTTGATATGTTCTTGTTACCCACATGTCATTTAAACTCTATGTAATTCATATACGCTCATGAAAGTTTACTGAAAACATTTGGAGGAAGAAAATACTTCCCATTTTTAGAGTTATGGAACTATTAAATGTTTAATGAAGAAACACTCACTGAGTGTTAGAAGTCTGTTTCTTCTTTCACAAGCCCCTCCAAAGTACTGGGGGGTGGGGGGGGAGAGATAAATAGGTAGAACGTAGTTGGTTATGTCCTCAAGTTTCCTACCTAAACCAAATTATCTTAGTGGGTAGGCACTCTGCAGTTGGTTGAATATGTAAGGAAGCTAAATGCTCTGGAATATCTGATCGGAAAGAGCAAGGACAGTCATCTGAAAGCTCAAAGAGAATAAAATACCAATTGTGTTCTTACTCGACAAGCTCTCGAGTTATAACTCTCAACAAGGAGGTTCCCATTCACTAGGAGACCACTCCTGTAGGATGATCAGATGAACAAAAGTTATATTAAAATGCGGCAAAAGCTAAATATGAGGTAAAAGGATAGCTACTAATTTAATGTACTCTCAAGCACTGTTTTAAGTGTTTTGCATGTATTAACTTTTAATTTTCAAAACACAATGAGACTGTTCTATTATAAGGCACCATTTTATAGATGAGAAACTGAGACAAAAGAAAGAGTAAATAATTTGCTGAAAGTTACAGCCAGCAAGGATCAGAGATAGAATTTCAGCCCAAGTTGTTGGATGTCACTGTGACATTTGGTAGTCACTAGTATTTGTTGAACAAATACTGAATTGGAAAGAGTGGTCACGTGCTTGCTTTAGACAATGATATGCAAATAGCAGTGACGTGTTCTTTCCATTGGAGACTTTAGGAGCCAAGGTATGATTCACCACATGGAGGCTGTGAATGTGTATATTAAGTAAAGATTCCTTGCCAAGTCCCTGAGTAGTTACAAGGAGCAGAAACTGTCTGTGAACCAGCATTGAACATGTAGTGTGAGAATTAAGTGCTTATTGAGTTAAACCTGCTGAGCATTTGGGATAATTTTATTAACACTACAAAACTAGCCTAACCTGACACAGACATACTGCCTACACATTATGAGGGTTCATTTATGCTCGCTTAATCCAGTTTTAGAGGGAATTCAGAATGAGTATGATTTATCCAGGTGAAAGCAAGAGACAGGGAGAGAAAAAGTATAATCAAAGCCCCAAAAGCAACAAGCATGAAGTTCTTAAAAATTTCAAATGTTAAGAGGACTAAAGAAATTCATATTAGAATAAAGTGCACAATTATTTATGTAAAATTTGACTTGTTTAAGGATTGACTTTTTCCTATAATCCATTTTCAAAAGTCGTGCTAGATAAAGAGTTCAAAATTGCTTATTAGTTTTATATCTAAAAATGTCAAAGAATCCTTCATTTGATTAAGGCAAGCATCAAGGGCTTAATTCCTTTTCCTTGTTGTCACAGAATCACCAAAATTTTCTAGTCAACCTGGTTCTAAGTAGTCACACAGGTTGTTAGTGGCAGAGTCAACTAGCAAGTTTTCCTGGTTCCCAGCACTTCTTTCCTCTTTCTCATTTCACTTTTTATTTTTACTTTAACTTTGTAAGTGAGCAGGAGGAATTTGATAGCCTAGTAGTTTTAAGGACAGATTCACAAATTGTTAAAATGTTCACTAATCATATAAATACAGCTGGGCCCTTGGTTCTCAATATCCCATCTCCAGTAGGCTTAGCATTCTAAGCTGTAGAACAATGGCCATCAGGAATGGCTTTTGTGATTATTTGTCATCTTATGCGACAGGTAATGGCATTATGAAAATTGTACTAATTGCTTCCTAAATTTTAGTTACATAGTGTACCCTTTGATGAAGGCACTTTTTGTCTATTTAAAGATAGGCATTGACTACTCATTTTTTTACACCTGGAGACCAACATTTCATTCTTTGTTGATAAAAATCATCCATGAATTACTTAGAAAACCTTGTCAGGGTACACTACCTTTGCTAAATAAACATTGCTTTGAAATGGGGTCACCCGTGGAAAATTGTGTTGGGAAGAGGTGATAGGCCCACATGTTTACATCGAAAGGGCGGATGTGGTACAGGTGCGATGAAAGGCAGCAAGGTCTACTTATTCAGCACTGCACTTAGAGGCAGACACTTTGTTGGATCAGAATCTAAACCTATCTCTCTCTCATTCTTATGTGCAAAACCAGCCCTGTAATAGCCTATACTCTGCTCCTGCCTTCCTGGATAATTGAAGAAGTGATGAGATATTGATGGAGGTTCTGCAAGATGAAAAAAAAAAGTTAAAAAGAAATAGTGCAAGTTTCTATGAATATAGAAATTCTTTCACTATGGGTTTCTAGAGTATCACTTATCCTCCTAGATAATGGGAAACTGTTAGGTATTGTTATACTCTGTATGTTGCCTTCAGTATTGTTTTAGTGTGTTTTTTTTTCAATATATTTTTATTGATTTCAGATAGGAAGAGAGAAGGAGAGAGAGAGAGAAACATCAATGATGAGAGAGCCGGGGATCAAGCCGGAAACCTGGGCATGTGCCCCAACCAGGAATCAAACCGTGACCTCCTGGTCCATAGGTCGATGCTCAACCACTGAGCCAAGCCGACCAGGCATGCCTTCAGTATTGTTAATCTACCTTCCATTGACACTCCTCTCCAAGAAACATACACATTTATACACCACCTTTTTGGCATTTTGCGTATCACAAAATAATTGTATTCAATCACATCTGCTTTACAGAAGCTTCTTCAATCTTTAATTTTACCCACGTGGTCATGCAGTGTGTCTAAAAGCCCATACAGGTCATTTTTCATCACTTTAACAGATTCCCTTTAGTTTCAGCTGACTTTTCTCTCCTCAGTCAGAATTTCTCCTCATTCACATATGAACATTGTCTACAGACAGAAGCTGCAACTACAGCTTCTGCAGAGCCGCCTTCAAGTCTTTCTGGATAGTGGGTTGGATATAAGTACATTGTAAATGGTCATGTCTTTTAGCAGAGGGTGTTAAATGATCCATTTCCAGCCATTCTACACTCTGATCCCGTTTCTAAAGGCCCATTGCTATGAAAAACAGAGTTCAGAAACAATGTGTGCTTCATCTCCTTTGCATCACAGCAGAGAGAAGAAAACATTAAATGAAACTTCTTCAGTTGTAAGAGAAGAGTAAATCAGCTATCCCTACCTATAGCTTCTAATGTTTAAAATTGTTTATCGAAGGGAGAATCTACCCTCATTCATTCTTTGTCCTTTGCCCTGCTGCTTCCCCATGAGACTCACCAAAACAGAGTTGCATCACCCTGGACAGCTATCTCTTGCTGGCTGACTTCTGATTGGGCTCAACCAATGGAATTTATTGGCAATAAATTGGAGAGCAGAAGATAAAAAGAAGTTGAGGTATTTTGTTCCCATAACTACCCCTGGATTACTTCTATGGCAGTGGCTGCATCCTTCCATGGCCACTATCTGTGGATCCTTTTTTTAAAAAAAATCTCCAACTCTCACTGGGCTCTGTTAACTCAATTTCCTCTCCTTGCCTATTCAGGACTAACGATGCTAACTGCTTCCTGTTGTTGCTAATGTCTGAATATTTCAGATTCCTTATTAATAATCTCAATGCGCTCTGTGAGACTAACTGGGGTTAGTCTATTCAGGACAAATAATGCTAACTGCTTCCTGTTATTGCTAATGTCTGAATATTTCAGATTCCTTATTAATAAGTTCCCTTAAGCCCCTTATAACCAAATATACACATTTCTGTACGGGTTCTCTCCATTAAAATATCTTGCATCACTTAAGTTAAATTTGTTTTCTACTGAGACCTAGCTGATGTACTCAGTTTACTTGGTTAGTCCATAAATTGCAAGTATTAGTCCCAGGGGGGACTGCCAAACAAGCATCCTAAAAGAGTGAAGCAAAAACCACCTGTCTCTGGAAGAGGTGACTAATGCTTGTTCACCCACATTCACAGCAGCATTAGTCACAATAGCTACAACGTGGAAGCAACTCAAGTGTCAATGGATGAATAGATAAGCAAAATGTGATCTATACATACAAAGAACTATGACTCAGCCTTAAAAAGGAAGGAAATGCTTGAATATGTTACTACATGGAATCTTAAGAACATTACGCTAAGTGAAATAAGCCAACCACAAAAAGACATTAATATGAAGTACCTGGAGTAGACAAAATGAAATGGTGGTTTCCAGGGACACAGAGGCGGGTGACTAGGAGTTATTGTTTAATTTGTAAAGAGTTTCAGTTTTGCACGATGAAGAGAGTTCTGAAGATGGATGACAGTGATGGTTGCACACTATGAATGTACTTAATAGCTCTGAACTGTACTTTTAAAAACTAAGATGGTAAATTTTGTGTTATGTATATTTTACTACAATAAAAAATTAAAACAGAATAACAGTAAGACCTGATGGAAATTTCTTAGCATTACGTGGTACTAGCAGCATTTCCAAAGGATTAACCTCTGGAATTCTCTCATTTCCTTCAATAAAAGGTGAAAGTAGTATAGATTTTGACCTTGTCCTGAAAGCAGAAAGACTTTCCCAGAAAAAGATTTCATAACTCTTTTATAAGTAGTCAGTTCATAAGAAGTTAAATATTAAATATTAAAATTATTTTAGTGGTCTGATGCTTAATGAATTTGAAGAAGAAAAAATATGGAACACATGGGAAAAACTTAAGAAAGTGTCATTCGTAAATTAACATTTAAAAAAATAAATCAATGTAATTTAATGCTGAGTTGATGAGGTATTGCTTAATTTAATTTCTTTCATTAAAAAGTCATATGGCTTTTTTTGTGATTTCCTTTTGAACAATAGCTTGCATCTATAACCATGTCAAAATACAGAAATCAAGAGAAATGGCAAGGCCCAGAGGACCAGGTAGAATTCTAGGATTTGAAGAAATTGAGTTTAAGCACTATCACTGACCTTCTTGAGGTTGTGTGAATTCACTTACGCTAATTAAAAACCATCTATGAAGTAAAAATAAAAAGAATCATTCACTTCATAAGGCTGAGTTGGGACTAAAAAAAATAGTTCATAAAGCACTTAAGCAAATAGAACCAAAAAGCTTGGGACTATATACTACACTAACAATATTTGGGTGTCCTCATTTAACCCCTTCAAATTAAAAAACATTGACTACAGACCTAAGAGCATTGAGCTGAAAAAAAAAAAAAAAATGAAAAACATTGACTACAGACCTAAGAGCATAGAGCTGGAAAAAAAAACTGGCTGTTACAGTTTCCAAAGCAAATCTCTCTCCTTGAAAGGAGTGTCAAAGGTTTACCACTCAGATACAATTAATTTTGTGGGGGGAAATCTCTGAGACTGAAGAATGGCAAGTAATGAAAATGAAAACTACAATAAGCCATCAGCCTTATGATTTACTGAGAGCTTGCTCTTCACCAGGCATTTACTTTCATTACTTATTTACTCATCACAACACTCCCACTAGTTGGGTGAATGTACACCTATTTATAAAAAGGAACTTAACAATAAATAGATCACACAGTATGCAGTTGAACTGATATCCAAGGAAGAATCTGCCGGAACATAAAATCTGATAGGCAAGAAAGCACAACACTGAGATGGTAAGTGCCCTTAAATAGAAATGTTTGTAGTTTTAATGAAAAGAAAGATGTCAAGTTCTTTCTACAGAAACATAGTGAACACCCTTCAGAGTGCCCCCACCCCATTCCTAGGCTTTACCAGGGGAACTTAAACAAACCTTCATATCTAATGATGGCCCTCTCCCCAGGCCACACTGACCAGAACCAGAGCAACTATGTGTCCTGAACCAACAATTCCCCCCTGCTATTGTCCAATGAGGAAAAGTGGAAGGAGCAGAAAGGATGCTTATTAGCTGAGACAGAGTCTCTCTCCTTTTATTTATTTACTAGAGACCCGGTGCACAAAATTCATGCACTAAGGGGGTGGGGGGGTAGTTCCTCAGCCAAGCCTGCAGTTGGGCATCCCTCTTGCAATCCAGGACCACTGGCTCCTAACCACTCGCCTGCCTGCCTGATTGCCCCTAACCACTCACCTGCCTACCTAATCACCCCTAACCACTCCACCTGCCTGCCTGAACGCCCCTAACCACCTCTGCCTAGGCCCCCACCATGGCGGCTTAGTCAGGAAGGACATCCAGAAGGTCATTTGGTTGTCCGGCCTAATTAGCATATTACGCTTTTATTATTATAGATTTTTATTTTGAAATAGTTTGTAACCAACAGAAAAGTTATAAGAACAAAGAGCCCTTGTGTGCCCTTCACACAGATTCCCTAATTGTTAAATTTGACCACATTTGCTCCACTTCTCTCTCTTGATTAAATGTCTATTTCAAGTCTCTGCCCATTTTGAACCAGTGTGTTCCTCCTCCTCCCCAAATACAGATACTCTCCTGTATTACTGCCATGTACTCCCATCAGTCAGGAAATATACAATGATACAACACTACCATCTGACTCATAGACACCATATAAATTTTTCCATCTGTCTTAATAATGGCTCTTTTTCTTTCTAGTCTAGGTTCCTACCTGAAGACACACATTGCTTTTATTTGTCTTCCTAGTGTCCTTCAATCTAGAGTTCTTAGTCTTTTCCTGTCTCTTTTTTGTTGATGGTCTTAAAGAGTAAAATTCTTTCATTCTACAAGGTGACCCTAAACCTGGGTCTATCCAGTTTCCACCTGACCAGAACCAGGTCACGCATATGTGGCAGGTGTGCCAGAGAAATGACACTGTGCTCTTCTGGGTGTACAGCATTTGGAAGCACACTGACAGACTTATGATTGCTCCCAAACAAGAGTTCACCAATTCAGAAAAAAAAATTGGTAAACTTTTTTTTTCCAAAAAATTTTAATATGGTAAAATACATAACATAAATGTACCATCTTATTCATTTTTAAATGTACAGTTCATTGGCATTAAGTACATTTAGAGTGTTGTGCAACCATCCACCTCCAAACCTCTTTTCATCTCTCAAAATTGAAACTCTCCCCATAATACCTAACAATAACTCCCCACACCGCTTCCTTCAGCCCCTGTAAAACACTATTCTACTTTCTGTCTCTGTGATTTAACTATTCTAGTTACGTTCTTTTAATGCAATCTTTTTGTGACTGTCTTATTACACTTAGAATGATGTCCTCAAGGTTCATCCATGTTGTAGCACATGTCAGAATTTCCTTCCTTTTTAAGGCTGAAAAATACTTCATTGTATGCATGTACCACGTTTTGCTTATCCATTTATCCATCAATAGACACTCGAGTTGCTTCCACATTTTCGCTGTTGTAAATAATGCTGCTGTGAACATGGGTGCACAAGCCTCTTCGAAACCTTGCTTTCAGTCCTTTAGGTACATACCAGAGGTAGAATTGTTCAATCGATGGTGATTCTATTTTTATTTTTGTGAGAAACTGTTGCACTGTTTTCCCAGTGGTTGTGCTAGTTCACATCTGCACCCATATCTCCACATCCTCAGCAATACCTGTTATTTTCTGTTTTTGTGATAGTAGTTATCCTAAAGGGTGTGAGTTGGGGTCTCACTGTGGTTTTGATGTTCGTTTCCTTAGTGATAAGTGATATTGAGCATCTTTTCATGTGCTTATCTGTCATTTGTATAGCTTCTTTGGAGGAATGTCTATTTCAAGCCCCTGCTCATTTTGAACCAGGTTGTTTGTTGTTTTGTTGTTGGAAAATGGGTAGACTTTAAAAACCAACATTCAATGTTGAATTTAAAAATGCCAAGTTTTGCCCTGCTGGTGTGGCTCAGTTGGTTGAGCATCGTCTTCTGTACCAAGAGTTTCAATTTCTGGTAGGTGCACATGCCCATGTTTCTGGGTCTATCCCCAGTAGGGGGCATGCAGGAGGCAGCTGATCAATGTTTCCCTCTCATCGATGTTTCTATCTCTTCCTCTCCCTTTCTCTCTCTCTCCAAAAAATCAATAAAAACATATCTTTTTAATTTTTTTTAAATGTCAAGTTTCTCTGCCTAAAATATACACGAGGAATTAAAGTAACTTGTAGAAAGATAATCCAAATGTGATATTGCAGGCTTTTCAAGTTAGGGGTAGAAACAGTATTTTTTTCAGACCTACAATTATATTTCTATAATCTTGTTCTTTTTTTAAAAAACATATATTTTATTGATTTTTTACAGAGAGGAGGGGAGAGGGATAGAGAGTTAGAAACATAGATGAGAGAGAAACATCGATCAGCTGCCTCCTGCACACTCCCCACTGGGGATGTGCCCGCAACCAAGGTACATGCCCTTGACCGGAATCAAACCTTCAGTCCGCAGGCCAATGCTCTATCCACTGAGCCAAACCAGTTAGGGCTATAATCTTGTTCTTAAAATTTATCCTAATAGGCAGGAATTCATATTTAACATGTTATAGCAGACAATTCCAATTTGAAATAAATTCTACTTAAAAGATTCATTTGAAACTAAAACAAACAAACAAAAAATTTGCTATGTCTGGTGGTCAGGGCCCTAAAGCTAGTCCATAAAAGCCTAATGCTGAAATTAAAAAAAAAATCACAAAAGATAAATCACCATCTATAATGAGTAGACAATTCCAATTTGAAATAAATTCTACTTAAAAGGTTCATTTGAAACTAAAGCAAACAAACAAAAAATTTTCTAGTGAGGCAATGCTATGTCTGGTGGTCAGGGACCTAAAACTAGTCCATAAAAGCCTAATGCTGAAATAAAAAAATCACAAAAGATAAATCACCATCTATAATGAGATTTCTATAACAAAAACAGTGTCTTTTAAAACACTTATATAAGGTCCTGGAAGCAGTAAGAAATAGGGATACCTTTTCTGATAAGTGGTAAAAAAGAAATAAAGGGTGAAGTATAAACAAATTATCTCTTCCTCCATCTTATCCTTCCTCAATTTTAGGCATGACAAGTTTATATGGTTGTTTTCCATGTGCCCTTTTATTGGCCTTCTTTGGCATTTATCTCAGTGTTTTAATACCTTGTTTAAATATCCCCTGTTTTATGCATTCAGTACCCAGCATCTTTCTAAAGCATTATATGCAATGAATATGTGCTTTGTAAAGAATGAGTGAATGAATGAATGAAGACATCAGTAACAGGAACTCATTACCCTGGTTCTCTTGGCACCTTTAAAAATGGCGCCTAGAAAAATCAATGTCTTCCATAGAATGAAAAATGGAAAATTGATGAACCAAAACATTTTTCAGAATCACTTACTAACTTGAATCTTCTACAGGACTATTTGACTTCTGCTCTGAGTTTATGTCCAACACAGGGATGATAGGACTATTTTTCTGCTCTGAGTTTATGTCCAACACAGGGATGATAGCCAGAGGACTAGTGGAACTCACACCTCTGTTCCCTCCTACTACTACAAAAGTGACATTCTGTGTTAAAACAGCAACCCTAGAATTACACAGTGAAGGTTCTTCACAATGAACTATTTTACTGCTAGAAGTGCACATTCTGAAGTTTTACCAGAGCCCCACCTTCCCTCTAATACATACAATATGTATGCCATGTTCCTTTGGAGAGAAATGAAGCTACAGATGGTTTTATGTTCAAACGAATCCTTTAAAGGACAATCTAAAAATCCCTCCAGGTTACCACCTTCATATTGTTTCATCATATAATATCTCCAAATTCTGCTGGAGTTAGCTTCTCTTGAATTTTAAATGAGTGTAGTCTGAGCTCCAGTTCCACCCAAGGAGGAAAATTTGCTGTCCCTCCCACTTCTGTTGAAATTCCTCAGAAGAGGGGCGGGGAGCATTTATCTTTCTCCTGCTTGGCTCTGGCTTAGAGTTCCTAGTGAGTTCCATTAGTCATGTTAAAGGGATTATTTCACTCGATCCTTCACACTGCTTTAACTACCATTTCCTTCACTGCCTAAAATATCAATAAACTGAAGACTAGGCAGATGTCTACTAAGGTGTGGGGAGAGACAGGAGGGCTATGTCACAGCACTAAATTAAATATGTGTATCAGATAGGCATACTGTAAGTATCCTTCAACCGTGCCCACTGGCCATGCTCACTGTATACTCCATGGAAGTTCTTAGCTTCCCCATTATACCTGGGTTCCTCTTCTCTTGTCCAGTCCTTGGCAAGCTCCAAATTCTTGTTTTAGTGATAAAGGCAGCGTAGTTCTTTCTCTCATTCCTATGCTTTCCAAGCCATTCCCTGAAGCTTATCTTTTTCTCACAGCCAAACAGCTCATCTTTTCCAAAGAGAAATTCTGCCACTTCCTTGGGATTCAGAAGCAGCTACGGTCTGCTGGGGTTTTAAATAACAAAGTGTTTCTTCTCCACACAAAGACTAGTCGGGTATAATAGACGACTCTTAAGGGGCTTTCGTCTCACAAGGCTTCCATCCTCTGTAAGAACCTCCTCACATGGGAGCAATGAGCAGCTGCCCGTGGGTCTGCGACTCTTCCCCGCCCCCATCCACAGCTGATAGACCCTCAGGGGAACATCTGATCAAAGCTGGAGGAGCTGAGATGAGGAATTAGACACAGGACCTGAATCAGAGTTAGTCACCTGAACAGCAGTCCTCAGAGAGAAGGGCGATGTAACCCTGCTGCCAGGTCCTGAGGGCCCTGGTCCCTGTCCTCCTCAGGGCTGGGCTGATCTGTCCTTTTCTCTGTTCTGGGCTACTCCAAAGTCTTTCTGTTGCTTAAACTGGGCTGTGCTAATTTTCATTGCTTGTACCTAAAAGACCTTTGAAGAATAAAGACCTTTAGACAACCTTACAAAGGAAACCACATAAATTTTCAAGGCAGGACATTCAACAATTACTTTTAGAAAATTCTGTTAGCCCTTATGCTCTGATCAAGAAGATAGTCGGCCATTACTGCCAGAAAGTGAAATGACCACGAATTCTCTTACATCTAGATGCATTCATTATACAGAATAATCCAAGACATCTTGTGATATATGATATTGAAATTACCGATGTCAGAGGCTTCCAGCTACTTCTAGGGGAGTTAGGGATTCATTCCAGGAAAGGAATTAAAGTTGTTGTGCTCCGCTGGTGTGGCTCAGTGGTTGAGCATCGACCCAGGAACCAAGAGGTCACAGTTCATTCCCAGTCAGGGCACATGTCCAGGTTGCAGGCTCGATCCCCAGTGTGGGGTGTGCAGGAGGCGGCTGATCAATGATTCTCTCTCATCATTGGTGCTTCTATCTCTCTGTCTCCCTCTCTCTTCCTCTCTGAAATCAATAATAAAAATAAAATACAATTGTCATTATAATATAGTCAAACAAGGTCTCCTACGAATACATACTCCCATCACAACATTAGTTAAAAGATTTTGGGGGGTAAATATCTAAAAGTGTGTGTTTTTAACCTCATTGGTTCTCTAGAATTTGTTATTTCCAGGAAGAAACTAAGAAATGCTGCTCTTCAGACTCTGACCTATTACGGAGATGAAACCAGCTGTGTACAGAAGGCTGTTTCCTCTGTTAATCAAGTTATCCTTCCTTCCATGCCCTTGAATTTCAAAGTGAAACTTATAAATAATCTGATCTTAACATTTAAAATATGCACTCTCCTTCTGCCAGCCAGAAGGTAATGAGCAGTCTAAAGTCACTCAGCCTGGGTTTCCTTCCCCTAATTGCCCTAAAAATTAAATAAAAAGCTCCCCGCAACCCGTCTGCTGCTCAGTGAAAACAGGATAAAATACAGCAAATTCTAACAAGCCGGCATGCGTGAAGTTTTCCTCCGCGCTCCTTAACGCCGCATTTACATTCCCTTCCAAACAGCACTAACTTCTTTGCCTCTTTATCTCCATAGAAATCAAATCACTGCAGCTCAAATTCATGTTGCAGAGAGCATTTTCTTCTATTAGAAAAAGATTGTCTTCCATTTTGCAGTGAGGAGTTTTTCAGTTTTCTTTTTTTAATGCAGGATCCGGGGTGGGAGTGTGGGGAGAGGGGTGGCTTGAATTACAGGACTATTTAAGCCATAACATTTAATTTCAAACTTGGTTCTTTATAGCCTATTACCCCGGCTGCCATCTCTCTCCCCTTTCCTCATTTTCTGTTGAAAATTGATCTCATTGTTCTTGTCTGAATAAAAAAGCTCAGGCTCAGGGTATTTCAATTGGCTTAGGCTCAAGGATAAAAGATTCCTTTTAAAGTGAAAATCATGGGTTTTTGCCAATTCAAATCACATTACTCTTTTCCCTCCTGGGCCAGGCAGGAAAGCCAGGGGCTCTGCCCATCGGGATCGCTGCGCACCACGGGAAGGCCTGGCAATGCGCAGCTTCACCCATAATCTCCCCGCCCGCGTGCCCTGTCAGGTGAAGGGAGACCCCAGAAAGCCCTACACAGTTCGTGAGGTGGACCAAAGGGGTAACTTCTTTGCACTTGACTTTATTTATTTTCTGCATCGCTGTTAGTGACCTAAATAGAAACACTGTTTTATGTCAGCAATTGGTAAGGGATACCAGACATTGGAGGTTTTTTTTGGAAAATTAGACATTCTGAGCACCTCAGAAGAAACTAGTGTCACTGTGCATTTCTAGAGTACCGGCTGAAGGGCCGTAGCACACCGGAGTCCAAATTATTATAAACTACATCTGTTTCCTCTAATAACTACCCCTCCCTTCGTCCCCTCCTAATAATAATAATCCCATCACTTCTCTAATCCTCTTCTCATTGGCATCCAAAGAGACATTTTCATTTTTATGCTCTACACAGGTAGTGAATGACCTAGAATATAGAGGACTTGAAAGTGGTCATTTCAAATTATCATCATGTAAAGCAAATGCAGTAAAATGATAACAATTGGGGTTCCTGGGCAGTGTGTACACAGGCATCTGTTTTTCTATGCTTGCAACCTTTCTGTAAGTGTGGAATCACTTCTAAATTAAATTTTACCCCAAAATAGCATCTTCACAGCAAAGGGTAAAATTTTGAACTCACCAAAAATCTAACAAAGTTGGTATTTTTAGAGGTCAATAGACAAGAAAGCACTACAGGGAAAGAAAAATGTTCAAGATGCAGGTAAGGAAAAGAATCACCGATGAGTTAAAGATGTAGCGGATTAAAGGTTTTACTATAGAAATGTACTCCCTGTGTTAGTTTATGAATCTAGTTGCAGGCACCAGGCACAGAGTTGTGCCGTGAAGTTCTGTTTTCAAGATTCCAAGCTCATCATCCAGGACCATCATCCATCTCCAAGCAAAATGCCCCGAGGGAGCTTTCAATCTTGATATCAACGACAAGCAAACACAATCTAGGGACAAATGAAAACCTAGTAAGCATAAAGCATGGCCTTGAGAGAGATCAAAATGAGCAAGGTATTCACTGACATCCGACTGAGATGGCCAAGTTTAATCAATAATGATAATGAGTCCCTTATCAACAAAGAATCATTCACAAAGATGGAGAGGGTGGGGGGACCATCTGGAGCGAAAGAGAACAAAAGTCTGGTTTGGGGTGATGTTACATTACAGATCACCCAGGTTAACTATACCATGTGCTACCTTTGGAACACATTGAGGTTAGCATCCCAGTTGATAAAATGATTGGCAAACAGGCCTGTTGTTTGTATATGTTTGTATATGTGAAGCTGGCATGAGCCAAACCTCCTCTTTCAATATTCAACATTCTTCCCATTTGTCAAGCCTCAGTTCAAATCACTGATCCTTTTTGAAGTTTTCCTTGACTAAGTAAATCTACAAAGCACAGCATACTCGCAAGAGAGAGGCCGAACATTTTTTAAAACTGTAGGCAATCCCTTTGGGACAGGACAGGATTTGCCATTTCACATAACAGCTTTCAGGGCAGAGCCTTTGGGAAAATGTTACCAAGGAGAAAGTATTTGAGGCAATTTGGGAGTTCACTTGAGCCTGCCCCTGGGGTAAATAGCATCTAAAGCTCTAAAGTGTGGGCCCCAAATCACATGTACAGAGAAATCTAAAAGTGACTAAGATTCTCCTCTTAGCTATACATACCTGGGAAACAACTGGTAAAGTCATGGCTACATTTTGTTCTCATAGTGAGTTCCCTTAACAGATAAAATAGCCAACGTCCAAAAGGAAAAATAAATGTTCCCAGACAGACTAATGGATCATGTTGGATTAATCGTGTGGCTTCGGTTGAGGGTCATTATAACACAGCAGTTAAGGGCACAAATCTAGAGTTTGAGTCCTGCCACTGCTGCCTACTGGCTGTATAACTTTGGGCAAGTCACTTAACAGCTCTATGCCTCTGTTTCCGCATAGTAAATAGCAAGAATAATAGTATCTGGCTCATTGAGTTCAAACTATGTAAAGCTCTTGGAATTGTGCCCAGCACACAGGACTATATAATTATTAGTAATAGAATCTAAAATGCAATACTCTAATTTAAATGATTAGGTGATGGGATTAATGCCATTCAAAAGTTAACTCTTTAGGACTATGGAGAACTGGATTTAAGCCCTTCTTCCATCATTATGCCTGTATAATCTAACACAAGTCGGTCACTTCTCTGAAACATAAATGAATCATAAACATAAATTCTACTTGGTGTGACCTGGAGAACAAACTGTAGCAGACAAGGCTGGTCGAGGGGTATCATTTGAGAGACTTTCGCGAGATCGCCCAAATGAGAAATACGTGTGCTTTGAAGTAGGCTAGTATAAATGGTGAGTGCTGGGATTCCAACTTGGAGAACATGTTAACGAGCTGGACAAGGAACACAAAGAAAAGAGAGCTGTCCAGCATGTTAAGTGTTTTGGCCTGAACAACCAGATGAATGGTATTGCCACTAAGGAAGATAGGAGAGACAGAGAGAAGCAGCTGGAGGAAGAGGAATCAAAAATTCAGTTCTGAGCATGCTCATTTGAAAGTTCCACTTCAATATCCACCTGGAGAATGAGGTGGACAGTTGGATATATGACTCTGAAAATCAAGGCAGAGGTCAGAGGTCGATATATAAATGTAAGAGTTATCAATATTTACTCACCTCCCAATATGAAATAGGAGAAGGTCCAGAAAGAGAAGAGGATCAAGGAGCAGGCACAATCCAAAATTTAGGGGTTTAGCAGAAGAGTTCACAAAAAGAAAATGACAAGAAATAGCCAAGGAAGTAGACAAAAGACCAGGAGAGTGGAGTGTCATGGAAACCAGGACGAGAAAGTTTCTGGAAGCAACAACGCTCTAGCTTTGGAGATCAGTCCAAGGAGTCCCACCTTTAAAGCAAAGATAATGTCTGTCCCCATCTAATCTTAAAATAGCTAATCATACATCCTCTAGTCAACTGAAATAGTTAACTATATCCTAAAAGTTAACGAGACATGTCCACGCTGGTTTGGTTCAGTGGATAGAGCATTGGCCTGCGGATTGAAGGATCCTAGGTTCGATTCTGGTCAAGGGCACATGCCCAGGTTGTGGGCTCGATCCCCAGTAGGGGGCATGCAGGAGGCAGCCAATCAATGATTCTCTCTCATCATTAATGTTTCTATCTCTTTCTCCCTCTCCCTTCCTCTCTGAAATCAATAAAAATATATTTTTTAAAAAGTTAATGAGACATATTATTAAATGAAGGAATGATGAAAGAGTATTTTGGTTGCAACCATTCACCATTTGTGTATGGAAGATTGATGTTAACAGAATCCCACTAGAGGAGGCTTTTTTTCCCCTCCATTCACACATCTATCTACACTAATAAAAGAGAAACATGGTAATTAGCGTACGACCGCTACCCTTTTCATTGGCTAATCAGTGAGTATATGCAAATTAACTGTCAGCCAAGATGGCGGCTGGCAGCCAGGCAGCTGGAAGCGAACGTGAGGCTTGCTTGCTTCAGTGAAGGAGGACTCCAACATTCCCCACCTGCCTTGCCGGCCTCTGAGCTTGCAG
>NW_005354829.1:4880071-4883191 GCF_000412655.1 Myotis brandtii
TGCACCGGGCCTCTAGTCTATACTAATAAAAGGGTAATATGCTAATTAGACCAGGTCGACCGGCCATCTTCCAGATGTCTGACCTCCTTCCAGACAAAGCCATGGTGGTGGGGGCTGAGGCAGAGGCCATTAGGGGTGTTCAGGCCAGCAGGGGAGGGCAGTTGCGGGTGAGATCAGGCCGGCAAGGGAGGGCAGTTAGTGGCAAGATCAGGCCAGCAGGAGAGGGAAGTTGGGAGCAACCAGGGCAGCGGGGGAGGGTAGTTGGGGGCGAGATAAGTCTGGCAGGGAAGGGCAGTTGGGGGCAACTAAGCTGGCAGGGGAGGGCAGTTGGGGGTGAGATCAGGACGACAGGGAAGGGCAGTTAGAGGCAATCGGGCCAGCAGGGGAACAGTCAGGCATCGATCAGGCTGTCAGGGGAGTGGTTAGGGGCAATCAGGCAGGCAGGCAGGTGAGTGGTTGGGAGCCAGCAGTCCTGGATTGTGAGAGGGATGTCTGACTGCCAGTGATCGGGCCTAAACCGGCAGTCAGACATCCCCGGAGGGGTCCCATATTGGAGAGGGTGCAGGCTGGGCTGAGGAACACCCCCTCCAGTGCATGAATTTCATGCACCGGGCCTCTAGTAACTTCATAATTCAGAAGTTCAAGCCTTGTTGTCCAGCGCCCCAGTGAGTGTGACCAGTGTAAGGAAGAGCCAGCAGCTCGAACCACAAATTCCCCCGCAGCAAACATGGCTGTCTCCCTTCTGCCAAGTATATCAATGCTTTCCAGCAGCTTTCAAAACCACTGGAGACCCCAGCTTCACAGATCACTGCCAACAGTTGAGCAATTCTGTTTGAAGCAAGCACGCAGGAAGATCGGGCCAAAACAGCCACTATCTTTACTCTGCACTTCCAGCACAATTTTTTTTTTTGCGAGCCTTGTTGTCCAGCGCCCCAGTGAGTGTGACCAGTTTAAGGAAGAGCCAGCAGCTCGAACCACAAATTCCCCCACAGCAAACATGGCTGTCTCCCTTCTGCCAAGTATATCAATGCTTTCCAGCAGCTTTCAAAACCACTGGAGACCCCAGCTTCACAGATCACTGCCAACAGTTGAGCAATTCTGTTTGAAGCAAGCACGCAGGAAGATCGGGCCAAAACAGCCACTATCTTTACTCTGCACTTCCAGCACAATTTTTTTTTTTTAACAGAAATAGGCAGGACTGCTATTCTGAAGTTCAGAATCAAGTTTTGTTTAGAAAGATAAGAGCAGGTAAGGATTTGCAAGCTAAGGAAGTGGCTTTTAAACAGAAAAACACTGAAGCGCCATGAATTCTGCGCTGCAGACTCCGGAGCCTAATAGACGGAGTTTAATGATGAATTTTCAGCTTTATCTCTTTCCATCTGTTTGCCCTTCTTGGAACCAGCCCCCCAACATGATCTGCTTTGTGGTTTAAATTGTGTCTCTGGAAGAATATCCTATCCTGAGGCATTGCATTCATGGCACTCGGGAGAGAGTGAGCCGACTGACTGGGTAGGCAGACCGCTGGCCACGGGCAGATTAGCGACATTACTTAGCATTCATGTAACACTGGTAGTCATGTTTATTGTCCATTCCTTACGGACAATCACTCTTATCTCCAGGGTTCAGTGAGGTGGAACAACTTGCTTGGGGTTACACAACAAGAAAAGAAGCAGAGCCGGAGCTGCAGTGGGCTCTCTAGCCTGGGAAACATATACTGACATTAGGAGCAGTTCACCAGCACAAACTAGGGAGTCTCAAACCAAAAGTAAAGATTCTGCCGCCCTCCCGCTCCCAATATATTACCCACAGCAATCCCTTCCCAAATACACAGCCAGGGAAAGAATCCACAGGCAGTGCCCAGGGACCCCCAGGAGTGTGCGGGTGCCATGCTCCCCATTGCCACTGCGCACACTCACTCATCCCCATTCGCATCAGAGAAAACGCCTGTGTGAGCAGCAATCTCTGCTCTTTCTTCTTAACAGACAATAGCTCCAGACCTGCACGATGTATTAGTAAACCTCCCTCCTCCCCACCTCACACACATGCACATTCACACTGTGGCCAGTACATCTCATCTATAGATTAGAAATTGTTTCTATCGCTGTGTCTTTGGAAGCCCTCACACATTGGCTTTCTTCTCACCTAACTTCTCCTTTGCACACATGACAAGCTGTGCTTTTGGAAGCATGCTTTTCTCTAGGACACTTTTTATTCCCGTAGATTGAATAGAATTATTATCAAGCAAATCCATCTTGGATTTAGTCAAGTAGAATTAGAACCAATATGACTTAATAGGAAGACAATCTCATAAGGCAGCTCTATTTTAACAGCAAGAATGTGGATTTAAGAGTTGAAGAGACACGAGTTCAAATCTTATTGCTCCCGTTCTTACTGGCTATGGCATAGCCGCTATGTGATCTTGCTGAGTCACTGATCTCTCTGAGCCACAGGGGCCTCACTTATAGATCTGGAAAAGAATAATATGACTTGCAGGGTAACCATGAGCAAATAATAACATAAGGTACAGAGAGAGCTTGACACATCTGAGGCACTCAGTAAATGAAAATAATTGCTTTTTTGTTGTTGTTAATCCTCACCTGAGGATAATTTTTCATTGTTTTTTCAAAGAGAGTAGAAGGGAGCGGGAGAGGGGGAGACAGAGAGAGAATCATCGATGTGAGAGAGACACATGGACCGGCTGCTTCCTGAACTCACCCTGACCAGGGACAGGGAGCAAACCTGCAACCCAGGTACTAGTACATGCCCTTGATCAGGAATTGAACCCAGGACCCTTCAGTGCTTGGGCCAACACTCTAACCATTGAGCAACACAGACCAAGGCAATAATTGCTATTTTTAATAAGTTTCTTGGGTTCTATAAATTTCAGTCTCTTAGCAAAGCCAAATTTAAATGTGAATTGTAAGAATTAAATGAGTTAATATATGTAAAGTACCCCACACAGTTGTAACACATAAATAAATGTTATTTTCCCTACTGAAGAAAGTATCATAATTTTATTTCATAGTTTGAGGTCTATTTGTCCGATATAAGTATTGCTACCCCAGCTTTCTTTTCCTTTCCATTTGCCTGGAAGATATTTTTCCATCCCTTCACTTTCAG
>NW_005354829.1:4885789-4886970 GCF_000412655.1 Myotis brandtii
ATTTGTGATCCAGACTGCCTTAATTTGTGTTCACCTAAGAGTCAGTTTGTGGCTCAGCCTCTGGGTGGCAGTGTTTTGGGGTTGGCCTCTGAGGCTATACGGCTTCTCTACCCAGCAGCAAGGGTTTATTTTTTCTATTGCACTTAAAACTGGTTTGGGGAGGGCAACTGCCCAGAGCTGGTTCTTAAATAAACGTTACCCTGCTCTGTCTTATTTCATAGTTAAGGAAACCTAGGCTATTCCCAATTATCCAAGATGGCACAGTTGTCATATCAATTTTTTTTAAAATAATTTGAGGGGGGTAGAGAAACATCAATGTTATTCCACTTATTTATACATTCGTCGATTCTTGTATGTGCCCTGATCAGGGATCGAACCTGCAACCTTGGCATATCTGGAGGATGCTCTAACCAACTGAGCTACCTGGCCAGGGCATCATACCAGTTCTTAAGTCAGTGTCCTTTCTTGTCCCACAGAATGCTCATGCTTTTTATGTTTATTAAAGGAATACCTTTTGATGATAAGCACAGTAAGGCCCATGCTAAACAGAGGTCCAGAGTTCATCTCCATGTTGGTCAGAGCAAATGAAAGCCCACCCGGTCTTGGAATAATTACTTAGTACTGTGTTTTCTCCCTCCCACCCCTACCCCCACCCCATTTCTGAACTCTCTGATGTGACTAAGCATGTAATTGGGACAGCATCCAACAAATAAAATGTGACTCTGTAATTTCATCTGCATTCACCCAAATTGTACTGAAATGGCTGTTAGGGCCTTTGGCCTCTTATTAACTGCTTGACTTATTTATCCCAAAGGAATTAATATAATCACTTGCAGACCCTAAGAATCCCCAAGCTTGCAAAGGGTAAGTGCCTAATGTATATAGAAATGTAGTTGTTGGAAGATGCCATCTATAAACTCTTAAACTACAGGGTTTTAAAGGTTGCAGGAAATAAAGACAAAATTCAAATGAATTAGATTGGTTATGACAGATTCACCAATCAATTACTCTACCTGACTATGGCCGTGTATAAGTTATCTTTAAAGATGTAAGAATGCAGTCGAACTGGTTTGGCTCAGTGGATAGAGCATCGGCCTTCGGACTCAGGGGTCCCAGGTTCGATTCCAGTCAAGGGCACGTACCTTGGTTGCGGGCACATCCCCAGTAGGAAGTGTGCAGGA
>NW_005354829.1:4887584-4895090 GCF_000412655.1 Myotis brandtii
AGGTATGTTGTGCTATTCAGACGTTTATAATGGTCTGGCCCTCTAGCAACACTTCAGCGCAATTATAGCTAATTTGCCTACAAATGTCAGGTGGTCATAATAATCTGGCCACTCAGTGTATATATAGCTACAAAGGGTGGGGGTTTGGGTTTGCTTAGTTGATTTCTTAAAACACTTCTACATCTTCTTACTGCCTAAGGTATTCATTCATCCAGTCAATATTTATTAATTTATTAATTTATTAATATTTATTACCCCCTGCTAACAATAAAACTGTGAACAAGCCAGACACAATCCCTGCCCTCAAAGAATTTAGGGTCAAGTAGAAGATAGAGAACAGTAAATAAGACTTTACAATATGGCATAGTAACCACATGAAAGTGAGGTACACAGTGTTATGGAGACACTTAGGAAGAACAACCAACTCAGACTTGGGAGGAGATGGAAACATCTCAGGGAAGCAACCTGTAAGAGAAAACCTAAACGATGGACAAGAATGGGGCAGACAGCTATGGTTGGTGTCTTAGTCTGTTCAGGCTGCTCTAACAGAATACCATAGATTGGGTGACGTCAACAACAAACATTTCTTAGAGTTCTGGAGGCTGTTTCTTGGTGAGGACTCTCTTCCGGTTATGTTCTCACATGGCCTTCCTTGGTGGCTGCCTCAGAGAAAGAAAGATCTCCTGTCTCTTCCTCCTCTTAGACGAGCACTAATGCCTTAGTGAGGATTCCACTCTCATGACCTAATCTAACCCTACTTACCTCCCAAAAACCCCACCTCCAAATACCATACTATTGGGGGTTAGGGTTTCAACACATTTTCCATAACAGTTGGAAAAGATGTATACCAGGCAGAGAAAACACAGTATGGGAAAATTTAAAGAGGATGGAGAGATCAAAGCTTATTCCAGGAATTAAAAACAATTTTATATAGCTGAATTTTAAAGTGTGAGGGAGAAGGAAGTGGAAAAGAAGCTTGAACACTAAGAAAGGAGTGAGGAGCATGGAATTTAGCCTAAGATCAAAGGTCTCCATTTTTAAAGTAATATAATTACATTTTGTGGTTAAAACATTATTCTGTTGGCTATGTGGAGAAGGAATTGGCTGGGAGAAAGTCAAAAGCAGTGAATTAGTATACACAAGGACTAAGTGTGAGATTTGCTGAAACTGAGGATTCTCACATGCATATATTATTTTTTGCTCTAATAAGCTCAAGGAATACATTGCCAACATTGACATCTGAGGGCATTAGGCTGTGGAATGTTCAGTGAGCCTCCCATTTTTTATTGGAAATGGCCCTGGTTGGTGGCAATGGTTGACATCTATCTGCCAAGCCTGGAGACATACTAAGCAAGGGTTTACCAACTTCATATTCCCCAACCACAACAACTTCATACTCTAGCAGAATTAACTTTTATGGTTGCAAAGATCACCCATCATTAGCAAACTTTGGTACCTGGATTGAACATCTAGAGTCCAAGTATAATTCCTGAAAAAGTCACCAGCACATCCTGATAAATTGCCCACAAATTATATAACAACAATCAGGTCCCACACAGGTGTAATCACGGGGCAGATCTGAAGTAATGACTGATCCGTGGGCCGGGGCAATAGCTCCTTTCCTGCTTTATTGGCATGAGAGGGTCCAAGCAGGACAGACTTAATGAGGCCTCACCAGAAACATGGAGACCAGTCTGGAAGCTGGAGAAATGAGGGTGATTGCAACTCGGGTGGTGACAGTAGGAATAAATTGGACAAAGATGAGGAATTCAAGAGCTACTTGTGAGATAGAAGTTAGCTAATGACTGGATATAGCGGGTGACAAATTTCTAGGAAGTGTTTTTTATTGGGATATAATTGATATATGACATTGCATTCATTTTAGGTGTACAACATAGTGATTCCATAATGTATATATGTACGTGAAAGAGCCTGGATGAGCCTATGGGAGGATGAGAGGTCACATGGAGCAGAGGCAGGTCCTCTAGCCAAGGCTCCTTTGACCAAACAGCCTACTCCATACAAGGTATGAGAGTGAGGTCACCTTGGATCATCCAACCTCTGCCAAGCCACCATCTCACCACAGAGATTAGCCACATGGGCCCAGGCTGGAAGAACATCCCAGCTAACCTAGAGAACAGTGAGAAATAATGAATGATTGGTATTTTAAAAAAATAACCCTTCTAGTTTCATAACTGGGGGGAAAATCTATTTGCACATCATTTTAATATAATATCACCCTGATGACATTAATTTTAATATAGCTAACCTCCATTTAAATTTGAGTAAATGATTCATTTATTCTGAGAAATCACCACTTTCATCTTTCACCACATTGGACAGCTTCAAACCTGATATGTTATAAGGTCAACAAAAATGAGGTTAATCATATACACTGTCAGCCCTTTATTTCCACGGGTTCTGCATTCATGGATTCAATTAACTTCAGATAAAAAAATATTTGACAAAAGAAAGCCGCGTTGCACCTGGCCAGTGTAGCTCACTGGCTGAGTGTTGACTCATGAACCAGAAAGTCATGGTTCAATTCCCGGTCAGGGTACATACCTGAGTTGCAGGCTTAATCCACAGTAGGGGGCGTGCAGGAGGTGACCAATCTATGATTCTCTTTTATCATTAATGTTTCTAATCTCTCCCTCTCCCTTCCTCTCTCTGAAATCAATACTACTAATAATGAACATATACACATTTTCTTTTCTTAGAGAGAGCTATGTTGTTACTGGTGTGTACTATGTAGTTAGTCCTACCATGCTGGTGTCTGTACATGTGCAGACTTTACTTTTTGTCATTATTCCCTAAACAACGACAATTATGTATATAGATTTACATTGTATTAAGTATTATAATTAATCTAGAGATGATTAAAGTATATGGGAGGATGTACGTAATTTAAATGCAAATATTATATCATTTTATTTAAGGAGCTTGAGCATCCCCGGATTTTGGTACTCTCAGGGGTCGTTGAACTGATCCCCCATGGATACCGAGAGCTGACTGCACTAAAGTATTACTTATGGGTGCCAACTTATGTTTACCTCTGGTCTGCCCTGGAGTCTAGATTTCCACAATTTTAGAGATTAAGTCCTGAAGGTGAAGACATCTTAGATTTTTCCCACAGTTAAGGAGCCAGGAAAAGCCTCAGAGACTGTCTAATCTAGAGGGTGCCAACGGGTGGTTTGCAGGTCAGCAAATGTGTTTTGTTTGGCTCACACAATGCTAGCTCATAAATTTTAAAAGTTTGAATAAGTTACACTGCCACATTTTTGAGATTGGGTAATTACATTAAGAATCTTCCTTTCCAAGCCATCTTAAAAATGTTTGGAAGATCTGGCAACACTGAGCTTGCAGGACATCAGTTTTCTGAAGCTGAATATAGGCTGTTCCTTTTACATGGAGCTCGCTAAGTCCTCCAGGAAACCACCCCATCCAACTATCTAACATTTTATTTAATTTTTTTTGTTGTTAATCCTCACCCGAGTATATTTTTCCATTGATTTTTAGGGAGAGTGGAAGAGAGAGGGAAAGAAAGAGAAACATCAATGTGAGAGAAACACGTTGATTGGTTGCCTCCTGCACTAGCCCTGACCAGGGCCCGAGGCTGGAGGAGCCTGCAACCAAGGTACCGGCCCTTTGATCCACAGGCCCATGCTCTATCTACTGAGCCAAACAGGCTAGGGCTACGTAAACACTGTAGTTTGCTTCAATCACTGTGTTACACACCCAGCCTCTGTAAGTATTTGAATTTATGACCCATAATCTGCTCCAATCACTTAATTTTACAGATAAGCAAACACAGGTTCAGGTAAAAGTGACTCTGTCATCAGCCAATGACGGACTTAATAGGCATAAATATAAAGCAGTATCAGCTGGGAAGTTGAGCCTAGCTCTCCTTCCCACCTGGCAGCTGGCTGAGAGGAGAGTTAACTTTGAATGGGTGTGAGCAAAACACACGAGTCTGGGATTTTCCAAGACAGTAAGGCAGGAGAGCAGCGTGGGGACACCAGGCTCAGTGTCAGACCCTAGTGCTGAGAGGGTGGGAGGTCCCAGAAGGGAAAGGAGGAGTTAAATGGCGTAGAGGAGAAGGAAAACATTGCTTCATTGTTTTGTTCCTCATCTGCCATGTTGGGCTTATTATTGTTGCTGGGAAAACATTGTGCTCCTGGTGATGTTGATGGACTTTGGCATGAAAGTCGCTCAAAAACTCAAAAAAGACTGTGAGATTCTAGCTATATTCATGGTCAAGTCTTGATTGAAAAATGTGCTTCTTAAAGTTTCTTTAAAAAAAGGTCTTTAAATTTAAGAAAAAGAAATGTATAACTGTGTGTGGTAATGGATGTTAACCAGACTTGTGATCATTTTGTAATACAGGGGTGGGCAAAAGTAGGTGTACAGTTGTGAATATATGAAACAGAGTTTATGCTTGCATTATTTATTAATTGTTGTAATATTTTCCATACAAACAACTATAAACCTACGTTTGCCTGCCTTTGTATTCTCTATCTTATTTTACTCCATGAGTTGAACTCTATAATCAGTCCTCTAAGCATTGCCTCAATATTTTTCAATTCATGTCCTGAAAAAGGTCTAATTTGCCTTAGGTCAGTAGGAGAAATAAAGATCGAGCTCAGAGCTTTAATTTTATGACTATTCATGAACTCAGACAGGAAATCTTCATGAAGGCTCTATTTCCAATAGAGATTATTCAATACTGGGAAAGAATAAAGTGGTAATTTTCAAAACAAGCTAATTGTTGCTTCTATCTTGCCATTAAAAATTAATGTTATCTGGATGCAACCATGTGCAAATAGATTTTGTCCACTTATGAAATCTGGGAATGTTAAGATAGTGAAAGGTGTTTTTTTAATGCCTATAAAGTGACTTAATAACTTTGAATTGACATCTTATGCAACCTTAGTTTAGATTGTTTGCATATAATACTCTCACTTCCTTAGAAAGAAAAAAGAAGCATTACTCAGTCACCATTTTGCATAACATCCTGTTTAATCCTGTTTTCAGTCTTATTCAAAACACTCTCTAGGGATAGGTGAGTCATTTTTTTTAATTGTACTTGTTAATTGTTCCTAAGGAGGCAATGGCTTTAGCATGTTATTTTTCATAATGTATATATATGTCAAAAGTTTCTTAGCTATAACTTTTTATAAAATAATAGAGATAACTGGCCAGGAATTTAATGCTAAATTCCTAAACTTTGGATGAACATAACAACCACATCATCACTTCAATCCATCCTAATGTGTTCATCATAATTTGTAAAGCACCGTTAGCACATGATGCTATCAGAAAAGTCAATTAATGTTGCCTTGGAAGTTGAATCCTGCCATTGTCTGCCACTGAGCCTAATGTTTACTAAAACATTTTTGCTGTTTGTTACATGTCATAACTAAATAATTTTTCATCCTGTCATTGTGCATTTTTTAATCTGGTTATAAGGACCCAGTAAAAAACATTATTTCTGGGAAGTGAAGAGAAAATACACAAGAAGCAGGGGGAAAATGACAATTTGAGTGTTTCTTAGAAAACAGGCAGCATTAGAAACATAATATCTTAAAAGCAGAGACGATAGCCCAGCTTGTGTGCTCAGTGGTTGAGCGTCAATCTTTGAACCAAGTCACGGTTCAATTCCTGGTCAGGGCACAGGCCCAGGTTGTGGGCTTGATCCCCTGTATGAAGCATGCAGAATGCAACCAATCAATGATTCTCTCTTAACGTTGATGTTTCTATCTCTCTCCCCCTCTCCCTTCCTCCCTGAAACCAATAATTTTTTTTTTTTAATGAAGCAGAGATGATAGACCGGCTGCATGCTGGCCTCGTTGCACTCTGAGCACCACCAGTTAGGAAGAACATGGACACGTGGTTAATTCAGCCAGAGAAAGGATTGAAAATGATGTTTAAAAAATAAAATAATGACATCTGAGAGATCTTAATGTGTTTAACAACAAGAAGACTCAGGGTGTGAGGGTCAATTTTATGTGTCAGTTTGGCTGGGCTAAGGGTTGCTTAGATAATTGTTAAAACACTCTTTCTGGTGTGTCTGTGAAAGTGCTTCCGGAGATGAGCATTTGAATCGATGCACTGAGAACACATGGCCCTCACCAGTGGGGGCGACATCATCTAACCTATTGAGGGCCTGCTTAGGGCCAAAGTACGAAAGAAAAACCAAGTCACTGTCTCCGAGGCACCCTCTTCTCCTGCCCTTAGACATCAGCCTTCAGATTCCAGGACTTACACCATCGGCTCCGGATTCTTGGGCCTTTGGACCCGGACTGGGACTGACCCCATCCGCTCCCCTGGTTCTCAGGCCTTCAGACTCAGACTGAGCCACATCACCAGTTTTCCTGGTTCTGCTGCTTGCAGGTGACAGCTCATAGAATGTCTCAGCCTCTCATAATAAATCTCCATGTATGTGTATATCTCCTATTGGTTCTGTCTCCCTGGAGATCCCTTGAGTGTACATGGGAAATTCAGAAGAACTCACTTGAGATATGGGAAATGGGAAGATAAATCAGTCTTCTTTTATTGACTCTCTGGGAGCTGAGTTTTTTGCAGCTGACTAAAGGGCAGCCCCCTCTTACAGTCAGATGAGTCCAAAGACAGAATGGACTGACCCATGGGTCCCCCATCACGGAAATGTATAACCACAGCACGGCGACCATCTGAGAGAGATGCCATAGAAACCTTTGAGCATCAGGCAGGTGGTTGGAACAGTTACATTTTTAAATTTTATTTTTCAATTACAGTTTACATTCAACACCGTTTTGTATTAGTTTCAGGTGCACATCATAGTGGTTAGACAATCATGTACAGTACTTTACAAAGTGATCTCCATGATATCCCCAGTACCCACCTGGCCCCGTACATAGTTATGACAATATTATTGACTTTACTCTCCATGCCTTACTTCACATCCCTGTGACTATTTTGTAAAAATCAACTAGTACTTCTTAATCTCTTCACTTTTTTCACCAGGCCCCCAATCTCCCTGCCCTCTGGCAACCATCAGTCTATTCTCTGTATATATGAGTCCGTGGAAAGGTTGAATTTTAATGTTCCTTTGTCTCCTCTGGCCTGAGATTTACAGTCGAATGGCACGGGTGTTAAGAATATGCGTCAGGCAAACCTGGTCTCTGCTTTAGTTCTCTGTGGAGAACAATTTCGCCATCCTTAAAACAGTGTCCACACGACTGAGCCTCGTTAAGGCTTATCAGACACACACACAAGAGCTTAAGGCAGAGCGTAACACAGTACGTTCTCACTCACTTTAGCTGTTACCTTTATTACTAATCCATCCTCTTGAAGATCCTTTCAGAGAAAGATTCAGGAATGCAAAGACAAAGAATGGATGGGGACACATCTTTTTCGATGGCAGGCATTGAAGAGAAAGGGAAGTATAGGGTAGCTGCAAAAAAAAAAAAAAATATCTACACTAATAAAAGAGAAACATGGTAATTAGCGTACGACCGCTACCCT
>NW_005354829.1:4896502-4927031 GCF_000412655.1 Myotis brandtii
AATCCCAGTGCTGAACTTCTTTTTTATGTTTAAAAAAAATGCGTTTTACAAAAACTTTTGAAACATAACGGGTCAGGAACTGTTTTTAAAGTCCTGTGCTGGAACAGGGCTGAGGAAACCTGCCTGGAGGCTGGGCTTTCTGTTCTGGGTCTCTAAAGGTCGATCAATACCAGTTGGACCCAACGGAGTTTCTTCCCCTTAGGTATCTTCTACTGTCTTCTCTTCCAGCCCCAACTGACTCATTATTCTTTGCTCTCCTATAGGTAGGTGGCAGGGCCCCCGAGTTGGCCCTGTGGTTTTCCCCCTCACCCAGCGAAAAACGTTTCTGATCAGGAAATTGCTGTTTTTCCGTTTGGAGTTTGGGTTATGAGTGGATTCTGTGTGTGTATCCTTAGGGCATCCTGATACCTTCTGTGGGAGCATTTTTAGTTCGGCGTTTCAGCGCTGAGAAAGCGCGAGCCTCCTGTTTGTTCTCTTGATATTGGGTGACCCCTGCTGGCCACTAGGAGATGTTACTGCCTTTTCTAATTTTCTCTTGGCTTTCCACATTTCATTCCAGTCATCAGACTGTAACTGCCACTTCCCCAGATGCAATTCACCTTTACTTAGTTGTGATAGCTTCTATTAATACCTGTTGTGCATTAAATGTCATTTTTTATTGCATTAAACTCAGAGTTTTTGAAAACTGCTCCCCGTAAAATGATTAAATTCATTGCAAAGGAAAACATGTTTTGCTACAGTCTGTGCTGGTGAGTCTTAATGATTCAGTGATCTCATGGTGACAGAGAGACAATGACAATTTTTATATTTCCTTGAAAAATACTGGTTGGCCGAAAATACAGGGACTGCCCCATTTTGAAGCCCAGCTGGCAGCACAAAACAACATTTGCTTAACTCCTTGGCCCAGCACTCTCATTGATTGAATATACACAGCTACCCAACCATAGCCAAGGTAATCCATGGCTTACGCGGCCAGAAAAGACTTAAATAACGTTAAAAAACATCCCACCGCCCTATCTGGTTTGCCTCAGTGGATAGAGCGTCAGCCTGCGGGTCCCGGGTTCAGTTCCGGGCAAGGGCACATGCCCAGGTTGCGGGCTCCATCCCCAGTGGGGGGCATGCAGAAGGTAGCCAATCAGTGATTCTCATTATTGGTGTTTCTATCTCTCTCCCTCTCCCTTCCTCTCTGAAATCAATAAAAATATACTTTAAAAACATCCCACCACTTTAGCCACCAACAGCCTCTCCTCCCTGGACCACACTATCAGCATTTATCTATTGAATACATGTTTGTTTAGTGCACCTACTATGTAAAAGACTTGAAATAGGGTGAGTAAAAGAATGGGTAATAAATAGAAAATACGAGAATATAGTCATGTCTCAGCTGCAACAATATTAAATCTATATATTTTAGCCTCTTACCTATTCATGTGTGTTAAATAATTTATTTCAGTGGATCTTAGTGTCTTATGGTGAGAGTAAAATGATAGCATCTACCTAATTCCTTTAGTACTACTGTAAAGACTAGCAATCCCTGCCTCCTGTCACTAATTCACTGTTAAAGAAACAGCCTTTAGCCCTAACTGGTTTGGCTCAGTGGATAGAGCGTTGGCCTGTGAACTGAAGTGTCCGAGGTTGGATTCCGGTCAAGGGCATGTACCTTGGTTGCGGGCACATCCCCAATGGGGAGTGTGCAGAAGGCAGCTGATCAATGTTTCTCTCTCATCGATGTTTCTAGCTCTCTCTCCCTTTCCTTCTCCCTCTCCCTTCCTCTCTGTAAAAAAAAAACGATAAAATATATTTTTTTTAAAAAAGAAACAGTCTTTAAAACGATTGTTTGTATACTCTAATGGCTAATAGCAGTAGCTCACTTTAGCCAGAGCTGACATGGGCAGTCTTCAGTTCAGTCCGTTGTGTGTGGGTCCTCAGATCTCTTTAGAAGAAATATAGGAAGCATCATCTTTGTAGTCCCAGAGGTCATGAACTCGAGAAGAAAGTGCAGAAAAAAGGAAAGGAAGTTTGGGTATTTATTGGCTGTGTGTGTGTGTGTGTGTGTGTGTGTGTGTGTGTGTGTGCATGTCCATCTCCCCATGTTCCATGTACTCAACAAACACTGATAAACAAATGTCCATAACATGAACTGTAGAATTACATTGGAAACTAAGTTCATGGGATTTAAATGAGGCACTGCCTGTTACTTGTGATTTTGCTCTGTCAAATTTTAGGCACATCCGACATATCACCTTCTTCTCTTTGAACTTTGCAAACCGAGCTATTATTTATTCTATTTATTCGTACTTTCTCTTGAAAAGTCAATCCTCCATAGACTCTGAAATACTTTTGTTATGTGGGGGTTTTTTTCCCTCTGAATTCCCATCTCTGTGTGCCTTCATCTTCCTGACAGTGAAATGCCTCAAACTGAATACAATATCCCAGGCTTTTGAAAAAGGTCTTCATGGCTTCCTAACAGTACAGACTTTGCCTCGGTTTTTCAAA
The DNA here is from genome assembly GCF_000412655.1 of Myotis brandtii. Classification (NCBI taxonomy): domain Eukaryota; kingdom Metazoa; phylum Chordata; class Mammalia; order Chiroptera; family Vespertilionidae; genus Myotis; species Myotis brandtii. The sequence continues at coordinate 4,898,999 of NW_005354829.1, forward strand.
TCAGCCTTTTTAGAAAACAGTAAACTCACAGCATTACCTATGGAAAGTCTCATCATAACTGTCCTTTTTATTTATGGGCATGCCTTTTCCTCTCTCAAAGGTCTTTGTACTCTATGTGGTTCTTATAACAGCTTGACTCTTTCAGTAGACATTAATTTAAGTGAATATTTCTGCTTCTCTGTGTACTTCCTCTTTGAAGTTTTCAGTTTTGTGTTGATGTTCTTTTAACTGTTCCTCTTTTCCGTTTTCCAATACTGCAATGACCCTGAGTCTTTGAGAAAATATTTGCAAAGCTGCACTGACGTCTCCTGTATTCACGGCTCTTTTTCAGCAACGTTCTTTTCTCTGCAAAGAGTTCAAAGCCACTAACAAGAGCTAAGGTCATACTCAAAACACACCTTTGATTACCACTGAGAAATAAAGGGAGAATGAAAAACAAATTTAATAGTATAAGAATCCCAAAGATACTCAGAGTTGATCTGTTATACGTTATAAAGTACCTCATTCTTTTTTCAATGACCTGGTATGGTCTTCTCACTACATCGCTCTTTCCATCCACCTTGAAAATTTAAACTTTCTCGAATTTCACAAGAAGTAAATGTTTTCCAAATATTGTGGAGTATATCTTAAGTAAAATCTTTAATTTTTTTTTTTAAATCTTGCTCAACGGCTTCATTTTAGAGTTCCTGCCCTGAAGGCGGCAGTGAAAGGTTTAATTAACAACCTGCTTCTCACCTACACACTGAACTCAGCCTGGACAATGACTGAGCACCCTGCTGTTTTTAAATCCTCGGCTCCTTCTTTCTTCTAATTAAGGGTTAGATATTTCCTAATCTTAGCTCTAGCCAGCCTTTGCACAGTCTGCAGCATCAAGTTTTCATTTTTAATGGAAAGGTATCTTCTGGCTCTTGCCAACTTCCCTGGTGTTTGCTGATTGTTTTTTTGTTTTCCCCAATCTGGCAGAGATCTGTCTGGTTAAGCTCCTGAATCAAGATTGCCCACAGGTCATCCCATGCTTTCAAATACCAGGAAAATGGGAAGACACTTGAATGATGGCCACTTATTGCTCCAGATGAGTCAGCGTGGACTCCGGTTATGATTCCCACAGTGTCCTTCACGTCTGTGCTACCAATTCCAAACGTGGGGACAGGGAGTCACAGACTTGTCCAACCAGAATGAAGCTCAGTCCTCCCTCCTTGCCTCACAGATAAAGGACTGACGTGTAGCTACGGAGGTTAGGGGGCTTGTCCAGGTCACAAACGTCAGCTAATGACAGAATAGCATCAAGTCTCTGTGTATGCACGTGCGTGTGTGTGACAAATGCTTATACAAACCGGAAACCCTCTGAGTCCTTTCTAATCTTGACTCTTTTAATTCTTACAGCAACCTTAACACGTAGATACTATTACTATCTGATTTCAACGATGAGCAATTGAAGCACAAAGAGAGTAAATACCTTGCCCAAGGTCACCACCCTCACAGGCAAGGGAGCAGGGATCAAAACCCAGGTTGTCTGGCTGCCAAGGCTGTGCCCTTAGTCACTATGCACTCCCTTTCTCTAGCGTCAAACAATCAGTTAAGTGTCATCCAACAGTAATCCTGTTCTAGCAGGTGCATAAATTGCCTCCGTACCGGCTAAGCATCGCCTTCCATCACCAATCAATACATCTTGGTCTCCAAAATTATCCTCGCCCTGGAAACATAAACCTCTTCAAATATTCACCCATGGAGCCAAGGTATGCTTTATCCAGATGTGACCTCCTACATAAGGAAAAATATAAAACCTTACTCCCTTGCCCTCAGGGAAACAGAAACTGAACCAGAAGGTTATGGCAGATTTTTGAAAATCACTGCCCTGTCTGCTCGGCTCACAATATGTTCCTATGAGCTCCCTTCTGTTCCCCTGGTGGGATTTGAGCATTTCTAAGGCTAGGATGCAGAGTAAACACCTTTGCTTTGAACAGATTTGCTCTGTTTCTCCTGTTTGCCTGTGGCTGCCTTTTGCTTTTCTAGAGCCGCTGGCATTGAGACATCACGCCAGGCACCTGAGGCAAGGCACACAGCAAATGTAAATTTCAGTCCTCTATCATTCAGGCCTGCCCTTGGCTGGATCTTCTTGAGCCTGTCACACAGTGGCTTCCCACAAACAGCTGTCAGTGGCCCCTGGGACCATGAGAAGAAGGACCCTCTCATCAGCTGGTAAGAACACAAGAAAACCCCAAAACTCCATGAGTCCACAGTGCCTGGAGAGGTGCCATTAGAAGCCCTTAGCACCCAAGATATAAACACCATCATCTACCTAGATTTTTATTTTACCGGCAACTAGAGTATCAGAGATATTTACTACCAGGAACACAACAAAAGCACTCCGGAGAAATATGTTTCTATGACTTACCTGTTTCCTTAATAAATTTTTGTTTGTAAGTTATGAGGAAAAAGACATTAATATTTGTCTTCCCCTAAGACACAGTCCAACAGTTTGACTGAAACCACTATTTATGCTGTGGGAGCATTTACTGACCCTAAGACGTCTGAAGTGCTTTGAAGTGATTTTGAAGGAGTTTTGAGAGATAGTGGGCAAATGCCCTGAAGGGTATTAAAGGAAGTAGATGTCAGGTGTGGAATTGTCCATCTCTGCACACCCACCCGTGGAGTCAGAAAAGGCTGCCAATGTTTTATCTCCAAAGAGCTGTAAATATCCCCATTTGTTTCCAAGAGGAAAGGGCATGTTTAAAAGCAGAAAAATCACCCAGCACGTATGGTGTAAGGTGTAGAGTACAGCAGAAAATCTGAAACAAGTTAAAGATGGGTTTATAAAATAGCATAGGGGTCTCAGAAAGAAATAATAAGAGGAAACCATCTTTTTCAGAAACATATATCAAATGCCTACCTTGTGATTATAAAGATACTAGAAACCCAGTGCACAAATTCATGCACGGATAAGGTCTCTTGGCCTGGCCAGTGATCAGGCCAATTGGGACCAGCCAGCTGGGGGAGGGACTGTGGGAGCACACTGACCACCAGGGGGCAGCTCTGGCATTGAGCATCTGCCCACTGGTGGTCAGTGCACATCATAGTGACCAGTCGACCAGTCATTCAGAAACAGAACAAATCTGTTCAATGCAAAGGTGTTTACTCTGCATCTTACGCTTTTATATATATAGACAAGTTTGGATCTTTGTGTTAAATGTTGTGGGCTGTCTGTAACTATGATTCGGGGACTTATTTTCTTTTCCTTTAAATTTATATTTAAATTGGAATTTTAATCATGGTGCTATTTCCATCCACCATGGTTATTTGCTCACACAAGGAAGCCACCCAGGCTTTTCTTTGCACAGGGATTGGCACAGAATGGATGACTGGCACAAGCAAGGGCCACTGTCCCAGCCACTAGGACTCTCTATCCAATCAGAGGATGGTGGTTAGCAAAGCCAGTCCACACAGGCTAGTTGTGTGACAGCTCCCTTCAGGTTATCGACCAGGGAGCCTGCTTGGTCTGGCCTAATGATCAAAGAGAAGTGGACAGAGGCCTCGCAAGTCAAGGGAGGGGGGTTGCTGACTATCAGGGTGGCCTTGGTCCTTGCTTCTTTGTTCCAGTGCATGTGTATCCTTAAGGTGAGCCTTACTTTAGTAATCTAGTTTTCATCTCAAGTCCCTGCAACCCAAACACCCAACTGAGCACAGAATGAAATAAAATCATTGACAAATCCATTCATCGGAACAGCCCTGGGTTTTACATCCTGACTGTTCTGATGGCATCTCTACTCTATCCCTTAATTACCCACTTCACCTCTCACAATATTCCACTCATTTTCTTCACTTTTTTTCTCCAGTTGCCCCCTCTCTGTCTTTTTTAATTGAGATATCATTGACATAGAACATTATATTGGTTTCACGTGTACACATGATGATTTCATACAGGGGTGCACAAAAGTGGGTTTATAGTTGTGAGTATACCGTATTGTTAACTATAGTGTATCTCTTGTATATCCTTTCTTCTCTCCCTCTCTCTCTTTTCCTCTTATATAGCTTATAATTCTTCTTCCCAGGAACAATGTCATGGCTGGACCTATTCCTCCCCTGCTGTATTTTCTTCTTCTTCCAATACCATCTAATTTTCCTAACTAGGCCTCCCAAATTCAATACACCATCCTCACCTTACGAACGAGTGAGGAGACACCCTTTAGGGCTTAAGACTCAATAAATATATAGCTTGAGCAAGTATTAGATATTTCTAAAATATGGTTCTTTAAATAAAGCCATCTGGGCTTAATACTACTCAATGACGTGATAAATTTGATTTTCCATCTTCTACATAATTCCACAAATATTTATACCAATATGTTCAACAAGGAGCACCAAAATGGATGAGATGGGACCCCAACTGCTAGTTGGCTTACAGTCTGAGAGGAAGAAAGCACATATGGAGAAATAATTATCACACCAGGCAGAACATGACTGCACTGCTATGATGAGAAAGGCCCAGAAGGGAACGGGGTTCAGGCAGGATTTTAGCTGCATCAATGTGGCCCAACTCCACCAATGCATGTGTACATATTTCATATAATGTGACCCATGTATCATGCAAGTACAGTAAGGCAGGCATTGGACTTAACATTTTTCAGAATATGCCAAAGAGGGCACCAAGAAGATTTTTAGTGGTGTTCTAAGAATAACCATGACACACCTCAAAGGACAAATTCCAGAATAGGGTATAATGATCTTTGGCCCCAATCATTTTTCTATACTATTTTCTTCTTATATGATTTTTGAAGTAAAAGTGCCTTAGTTCCCTTCACTTTCAAATTGCTTTTTGGCTTCCCAAATCCACTCAGGGCCCTTCCCGGCTGCTTATCTTACGTTGTCTATGTTCCAAGTCTGTCTTCCCCAAGTGTCCTATTTCACCATATTTTAACCATGTGCTGGACAATGTAAGGATCTATCCTAATAATCTACAGTGAAATGCGAATGACTGATGAACTTTACCTTCCCATGGGAAATTTTTTTTAAATATTGAAAAGTAATCAACAAATATTATTGCATATATTTAAAGTATACTACAATATAATTTGATATACATAAATTATGAAATGATTACCAAGGCTGTTCAGTTTTTAAATTGCAACTCAAGTCCAAAAAAATTTCAAATTGATAGAATGGATACTTTAGATGTGAACTTGAAAATTATTTCCTATATCTGCCTTACTTCAGTTCTTCCAATTACCACCCCCACCCCCACCACCACACTACCCTTCAACACACACTCAATATCTGTGTCAGAGACATACAAAGAGAGTCTTTGCTGTCATTTGAGGAGACTGGCCTCCAGACCTGAGAAGAGGTAGTAATCATCTAATTAAACATAACTAAGTTCTATGCCATTTCTAAGTAAAAATTGAAATTAAACATTAACTAGACTTTTGTGGCTTCCTGTTGCATCATAACAAATCACCTCAAAACAGTTGTTTAAAACACCAATATTACCCCGGCAGGTGTGGCTCAGTTGGTTGGGCGTCATCCAGTGCACCAAAAGGTTGTGAGTTTGATTCCTGGTGGGGGCACATGTCTGGATTGTGGGCTGAATCCCTGGTAGAGGGCATGGAGGAGGCAGCCAATCCATGCTTCACTCTCACATCAATGTTTCTCTCTCCCTCTCTATCTAAAAACAATCAATAAAAAAATATTTTAAAATAAAAAGTACATAAAATAAAACACCAATATTTTATTATTCTACAGTTTCTGTGGGTCGGGAATTCAAGAGTGCTTTAGCAGGATGGTTGTGGTCCAGGGTTTTTCATGAGTTTTAGTCACCTGGAGCTGCAGTCATCTGAAGTTATCTGAAAGCTTGACTGAGCCTCACAAAAGGTTAGTACATCTGTGCTAGCTGTTGGCAGGAGGCTTCAGTTCCTCATGCATGGATTTCTCGATAGGGCCTCTTGAGTGTCCTACTGCCATGGTGGCTGGTTTCTCCTTGGGGGAGTGATCCAAGCAAAGTAAGGTAGATGCAGTTATGTCTTTTATGACTTGGCCTCAGACATTACACATCATAATTTCCGCTACATTTTCTTGTTGAGAACTCACTCAATCCAATTATATTCAAGGTTGGGGGAGGTTGACCTTTACCTTTGATAAGGAAGACTATCAAAGAACTTGTGGACATATTTTAAAGTCACCATAGGCCCCTTACCCGTTTCTTCAGTCTCTCCCTACCTCTGTCTATTTAGTCATATGGTCTATTGAGTATTGAGTAAATATTAAACAAATATTTTAAAACATTAAACTCTTAGATTTTAAATATTCCCATAACTAATATATGGTTTTCAAATTTTTGATACTAATCCCTTTCTCCAAGTTTCCATAAACTTCCTCAACTCTAAATTACATAGTGTTGTTCAAAAATAAATCTTCTGAGTAATTTTGGGTTCAATTACATAGCATTGCTGCTCCTGAATTGACATTTCATAAAATCAATTTTAATTCATTCATATGTAGCTAAGTAAAATATTTTATGAGTTACTGGATCAAACATCTGTTCTATTTCTTTTGACTACCACTTCAGTAATTGAATTATTTTTTAAAAAAGCAATCAAATGAGTTTCTTATAATTATAGACTGTTGATTGCTCGTATTTCATGTCCTTTACAACACTTAAGTTACTGTGGTTGTTTTTCTACAGAGCATTTTCTATTAGTTTATTAGAAGCTAGAGCAATCTTATTTACCCAAGTGACCTGCTCACGGTCTGTTTCTTAAGAATAATGACAAATAAAGAGTGTTTATCTTATTGTTCTAAAACTAAAGGTATTTTTTCATCTGGCTGATTGATTTTTACTGCTGAGAAACAATGGCAGGTATTCTCAAGAAATGTTAATTTAAGTAAAGCAATAGTCTACCAAGCAAAAACCATGCAGATAAAGAGAAATCACTGCTTCTTCTCTCCAAGTCCATAAACTGGGTTAACAAAATACCAAAAGTAAGAGAGCCAATATATCTAATTAAGTCAAACAATCTTCTATGTCAGTGCAAAAGTAATCAGACCAAATGTTTGATTTATTTATTCATTCAATAAAAATTTACTTGAACATATTTATTGAATAAGCAATGTAACCATAGCTGACTAAGACTTTAAATGCCCTAAACTGTAAAAGAATTATGGTTACCATACATTTTCCAAAATAAAACAGTACCTACAGCTAAATAAGCTCCTACTTGATTTGATCTTCTACATATCAGCTATTAACTATGGGCAAAGGAAGTAAAATAATAACCTGAAGACACTGAAGAGTAGAAAAAGCAGGTAAATTCTGGAGAGAAGACAAAAGTTGGTAGAAGAAACCAGCACAGGATATGTATACTTTTTAAAAATATTTTTTTATTGATTCCAGAGAGGAAGAGAGAGATAGAAACATCAATGAGAGAGAATCATCAATTGGTTGCCTTCTGCATGCCCCCAACTGGGGATCGAGCCCACAATCTGAGCATGTGCCCTGACTGGGAATCGACGCGCAACTGCCTAGTTCATAAGTGGATGCTCAACCACTGAGCCACACCAGCCTGACAGGATATGTATACACTTTTAATAGCTTCTAACTTATCAGCAGGATGAAGGTGGCACCAAGTAAAGTAACCATAGGAAATCTCAAAAAAAGAAATATAAACAAGCCCTAACCAGTTTGGCTCAGTGGATAGAGCGTTGGCCTGCAGACTGAAGGGTCCCAGGTTCGATTCTGGCCAAGGGCATGTGCCTTGGTTGCGGGCACATCCCCAGTGGGAGATGTGCAAGAGGCAGCTGGTCGATGTTTCTCTCTCATCGATGTTTCTAACTCTCTATCCCTCTCCCTTCCTCTCTGTAAGAAATCAATAGGGTATATTTTTTTAAAAAAAGAAAGAAATATAAACAATAAAAAAGACCACATGGGAATTCTAAAATCAAAGAATAAAATTTCTGAAATTGTAAGTTACTGTAGTGGCTTAACAACAGAATAGCAATAATGATGGGGGTGGGGATGGAGAGTAACTTGAAGATGGGTCAATGTAGATATGTAGAACACAGAGAAAAGATTGGGGGTGGGGGAATGAACAGACCTTCAAAAACCTGAGGACAATCTTAAGTGTCCAACAGACATGAATAAAATTCAAGAAGGAGAGGTCAGAGAACAGGAGGCATACAACGTATTTGAAGAAACAATGCCCCAAAACTTCTCAAATTTAGTGAAAGACATCAAATTTTCATATTCCTGAAGCTTAGTAAAAAGCGGGACGTATACAAAGAAAACCATGACTAGGCATATTGTAGCCAAACTGCCGATAACTAAAGCCAAAGGAAATCTTGTTACTCTGTAGACGGCGGGTACAGCACCAGCTGTCTGACCAGTGGGCATCAGACCAAACCTGGGTTCAGCAACCTCAGTACTTGGGTTCTGGCAGGAAAGAATTCAGAGCCAAGACCCCAAACTGTAAGAGAACATTTATTCGGCAAATCACAGAGATAGAAGTAATTCCTGGAACAAATGGGCTTGGGAAACAAATTATAGAGGTAAAGGAAGGGCCCTTGGAGCTTGGGAGTGAGGGAGCTAGTGGTCACATGCCTGGGGGCGGGAGGGAAGTGCTCCCCCAGGAGGGAGAGCTCACTAGGTCCTCCGTCCTAAGGGCTTTAAGGGCAGAGGTTTTAGGGGAGGTCCAGGGGAAGAGCTCAATAGAATTTTCAGCAGTTTTCCAGGTGTGTCCTTTCAGGTCTTTGGTCTCCACTGACTGATAGGCAGGCACCAGCGCAGGAGGCACCAATGCAGCTGGTCCTGAGGCTGGCTTTGCTGCTTTTCTGGGCCTGGAGCTGAAATACAACTGAGGCCTCGATGTTATCTCTAGGGAGGAAAGGTCAGGGGCTCCAAACCGCATGACCAGCGATATGGTAGGAGAGGAAAAGTCACCTTCAACAATTGATTGTCCATTGCTAGGCACCTGGGGCTTTTCCACTCTGGTGATCTTCTGTACCTGGCCCATCATCCTTGCTCTGCTCATGTCTGTCTAATTGCCTATAACATTACCAGTCAAAAGAAAATGACATCTTACATACAGGAAAATAATAATTAAGAATTTATGAGAAGCAATGACAAACAAAAGTTATGGGACATTTTTTAATTTTTCCGGCATATGCCCTGACCAGTGACCTCTTGGTTCATGGGTCAACACTCAACCACTGAGCCACACCTGCCAGGCAGGACATTTTCTTTTAAGTCCGGAAAGAAAAACACTCTCAACTAAGGAATCTATATCTTCTTCAGATTCAAAAATGAAATAAGGACATTTTCTTTTGTTTGTTTGTTCTTATTGATTTTAGAAAGAGAAAGGAAGGGAGAGGGAGAGAAAGAGACTGAGAAACATCCATGCAAGAGAGAAACATTGATCAGTTGTCTCCCCTACCCACCGGGGATTAACCCACAACTCAGGCATGTGCCCTGAGCAGGAATTGAACCAGCAACATTTCGGTGCACAGGACAACGCTCAGAAGAACTGAGCCACACTGGCAAGGGTTCCATATTTTTTAAATAATACTAAGAGAAGTAATTGCCAGTAGAACTCCTCTATAAGAACTGTTTTCAATTTTTATTCAGGTAGAGGGAAATGATACCAGACTAAAACTTGGATCTTCAGAAAGACTTAAAGAGCATCAGAGATGGCAACTATCTGGATAAATATAAAAGGTTATACTTATATATATCTGTGGAACCCAAACCCCAGCAAGATATAGAACATTATCATTACCCTAGAAAGTTCCATCGTGCCCCTTCTGCATCAACTCTCCCTCCCAGGAGGAAATCCATGTTCTGGGGTTTTCCCACCATGGATTTGTTTAGCTGACTAGTTTTCCCTGGCCTAGAATTCCAATAAATTCATAGGAGAAGTTGGCATTATTTAAGTACCTGGAAAGTAAACTTTTAATGCCTATCTTTCTGAAAGTAGGTTTAAAATGTCACCTTCTGAGTAAATTAACTTTTAAAGATCATTTCAGAAAGGATGTAGGAATCATGGTGATTCCTGAGAGCACAGCTCTGTGTTCACACTTTGCTAGACCAACATAGCTAGTTGTTTATATTTCTGAGATCTGAAAAATAATCTCAAAAAAAAAACCAACCCTTTAAAACACACATGCTGTTTATTTTTGGTGCATTATAAAGCAATATGCAAAAACCACAAGTAAAGTAGGAAGCCTAAGTTAAACTCTAGTACAGTGGTTCTCAACCTTGGCTGCACATTAGAATCACCTGGGAATCTTTTTAAAATCCTGATTTCTGGGCCTCATCCTCCGGAAATTCTGTTTCTTTGTTATGGGGTGAGGCCACAACATTAGTAACAAAGAAACGGAATTTCCGGAGGATGAGGCCCAGAAATCAGGATTTTAAAAAGATTCCCAGCTGATTCTAATGTGCAGCCAAGGTTGAGAACCACTGCCCTAAAGGCTTAATGATTAAGGAAGGGCATGAACAGACAGAAAGGAGAAAGGGTTTTTACCCAGCTGGTGTTGCTCAGTGGTAGAACATTGACCTATGAATCAGGAGATCATGGTTCGATTCCTAATGATTAAGGAAGGAGTGAACAGACAGAAAGGAGAAAGGGTCCTGTTAAAGAAATTGAGTTTTTACCTAGCCGGTGTGACTCAGTGGTAGAACATTGACCTGTGAATCAGGAGATCATGGTTCGATTCCTGGTCAGGGCACATGCCCGGGTTTCTTGCTGCATCCCCAGCGGGGGGCCTGCAGGAGGCAGCTGATCAATGGTTTTCTCTCATCATTGATGTGTCTATCCCTCTCTTCCTTTCCTCTCTGAATCAATAAAAATATATTTTAAAAATAAATAAAGAAATTGAGTTTCTGTGGTTACAACCCTGAAACCCATTTAAGAGAAAATAGTTGTGAAACCTTTAGATTTGCAAGGCTGAGGTACATCCAGTCTACACTATGTAGTCAATTTTTTTGCTTCAACTGCCCAAGATTCTCTTTAAACATTAACCCCAAAATAAGGTTTCCCTGGTTCTCTGAAGAGGCATTGGTTGTGTGGAAGGCAAAGCCACCCTGCTCCTGAACTCTGAAACCCATTTAAGAGAAAATAGTTGTGAAACCTTTAGATTTGCAAGGCTGAGGTACATCCAGTCTACACTATGTAGTCAATTTTTTTGCTTCAACTGCCCAAGATTCTCTTTAAACATTAACCCCAAAATAAGGTTTCCCTGGTTCTCTGAAGAGGCATTGGTTGTGTGGAAGGCAAAGCCACCCTGCTCCTGAACTTGAGTTAAAGGGAAAGAGCAAACTCTAATCTGCCCTTGGATAAAGTAATGAACCCTCCTCCAATGCCAGGTTTGTAGCCTTGAAAGAAAAAAGCCACTAGCCAGGATAAAGTTGAGGTTACAGACAAAAGAAAAAATGCTTTGTGGAGGAAGTTCCTGGAGAAGATGGTGTCAAAAAAGCAGACTGGCCTTAAACATTAGAAAGGACATCTTATCTCCTGAGACTGGAACAAAGAGGATAAGATTGATGAGGAAATAAAACCTTTAAAGTATAGGGGATTCAGGGAACTACGAGATATCCACCTTGATTAATTGGCAATCACTGCAATCAAAACAGCTGAACCAGGAGATACAGTGGATGCAGGCCTTAATTACAGAAGGAGTTGTGATTTGAAGGTCAAAACAATTAGACCCCGTACACGGAATACAGCACAGTGGTGCAAACACAACAAAAGCAACTGCTATAAAATAATGCCGGATCCCAACTTCACTCTTTAAAGCAAAATTTCAATCTGGATTTAAATCTAGAGAATAACCATAGAAGTACTAGAATAAAATAACTGCTATGATATAGCACAAGCCATTGCGCAATGATGATGCCACATATCATTTTTAAGAAAAACTCCAGCATTTATGTCCCCCTCCTTTCTGGATACTCACTCTGCTCTCCCAGACCTGTTCTTACAGGTTACCCATGGCTGTGAACTTTGCTGAGATGGTATGGACCAGGGGTGGGCAAACTTTTTGACTAGAGGGCCACAATGGGTTCTTAAACTGGACCGGAGGGCCGGAACAAAAGCATGGATGGAGTGTTTGTGTGAACTAATATAAATTCAAAGTAAACATCATTACAAAAAAGGGTACGGTCTTTTTTTTTTTAGTTTTATTCATTTCAAACAGGCCGGATCTGGCCCGCAGGCCGTACTTTGCCCACGGCTGATCTAGTCTGTATCTCCAAACACTCCCCTACTCTCTCTTATATGAACTGAAATTGCAAATAGACGGACAACGTTGGCCAGAGTAGCTGGTTATGGAGTGCTTTGGCCCTCATGGTCCTCACCTGGGAGCCTGCTGTATATTTTAGCTATTGAAGCACTGGGAGCCATAGTACATTGTAATTCAATGAAAATACTCCAACGTCTATTTTCATTCATTCAACCAATAATAATGAGGGCCCACTGAGGAAAAAACCATGTTAGAGGTAAAAACAAAAGGAGTGGAGGAAATTTTTTGCTCTGAAGAAACTTAGTTTTTGAGAGCTGCCTTTCATTGTCGAGAACCTTCCATTCTGAGGCTCTCCACCCGTCTCCTCCATGGATGTCTTGGGTTGTCCTTTCCACATTTTTCATTCTGGAAAATTGGAATAAGTCAGTAGAATAAGAAGAATATTTCAGATGGGCAAACCAACTGTTATGTCATGCCTTTTATTCCTTCGTCCTATTTGCACATTTATAAAAGCAATAAACTCGAAGTTCTATTTTAGTAAGTAGCACATGAAACACTTGACTCAGTTCTATACATAGTCTTCTTTCTATCAAACAATTTTCGAAATTATTTTAAAACTAGCAGGGTAGCCCGGCCAGTGTGGCTCAGTAGTTGAGCGTCGTCCTTTGGACTAGGTAGGAGATCATGGTTTGATTCCTGGTGAAGGCACATGCCTGGGTTGCAGGCTCGATCCCCAGTGGGGGGCGTGCAAGAGGCAGCCGATCATGATTCTCTCTCATCATTGATGTTTCTATCTCTCTCTCACTCTCCCTTCCTCTACTGAATCAATAAAAATATATTCTTAAAATTAGGAGGGTAAGGAATATCCATACTGTATATGGACTGCTTTTTACCTCAGAAAAAAAAAAGTGACAACAAACATGACTGGTGGGTGGGATAATGGAGTCAAGATATACTATCTCAGGTAAATTAATTTTACCATTTTATAAAACACAGTGAGATATTGCTTCCTACCTACACCTCCTGAAAGTCCTAGAGCAATGCCACTGCAGCACTTAACCACTGAGTCAGCCTTGTATCAGCAGTTTTTGTATTTGTTTTTTCTCTGCTCAACTTTAGGAACCTATCTGACAAGCACCAGCATCCAGCCTCTCTCCTGGACACTCAGAGCAAGCGGATGCTCCCCATCTGCCATTCAGACCACCTGGATGGGTCCTCCCTCTTCCCTTGTCTTTGGGACTTTCCAATGTGCTTTACTGAAGAACTGACATAAATCCTGGCTGCATGGCTCAGTGGTTGAGCACTGACCTATGAACCAGGAGGTCATGGTTCGATTCCTGGTCAGGGCACATGCCCAAGTTGTGGGTTCGATTCCTAGTATGTGGTATGCAGGAGGCAGCCAATCAATTATTCTCTCTCATCATTGATGTTTCCATCTCTCACTCCCTCTCCCTTCCTCTCTGAAATCAATAAAACATATTTTAAAAAAGAGAGAAATGACATAAAACCTTTGCACCAATTGCTTTAAGTTTTTGAGATAAGAATGCTGTTCAGTTTGTGCTGACTCAAGAGGCACACTGTACGGGGCCCCAGGACAGCAGTTCAAAGTTATGTGTAGGTCACAGGCTGCGTTTATAGGATCAATCCTTGAATCCTGATCTTGATGTCTTCCCAGTGAACTCAGCTCAAAAGTAAACTTACCTTTGCGACAGCGTGGATGGACCTGGAGAGCATTATGCTAAGCGAAAGCAGTCAGTCAGAGAAAGACAAGCACCATGTGGTTTCACTCATATGTAGAATCTAATGAACAAAATGAACTAACAAGCAAAATAGAGATGGACTCAGAGAGAGAGCAGGCAGACAGCCATCGGGGGGACGGGGTTCTGGATAGGGAGTTGGAAGGATTGAGTAAAAAAAAGAACATGAACATAGACAACAGTGTGGTGATTGCCTGGGAGAGGAGGGAGAGGGGAAGATAGACGAGGGTAAAGGGGGCATAAATGGTGATGGATGGAAACTTGACTTGGGGTGGTGAACACAAATACAGTGTGCAGACGATGTGTTGTAGAATTGTGCACTTGGAACCTGTATAATTTTGTCAAGCAGTGTCACCCCAATAAATTCAATAAAAAGGGGAGAAAAGTGAACTTAACAATCCCTTTACATGCTTTAGGTAGATAGAGTCCTAGCAGACCTTTGTGTTAATAAGCCTATACTATCTTTTCACTGTTAATTCCTGGGGATTTCTTTCCAGCTGTTACCCTTGCAGAATAGTTATGATGCTACAGATGAACATTCTGCCCTCAAGGCCTTTTAGGCTGCAATTTAAGAACAGTCACCAAAGTAGCACTCTGTTCACCAAAGTCAAGGCAAGTGAGGTGAGAAGCAGAAAGGTCTGGCTGGATGTCACACACAAATCAGAAAAGGGAAGTTAACCTGAAGTCTTTGGCCCCAAAGCCAATGGCACACATGGTCACAGGCTGACTGTCACCCAGGACTAGGGCAGTGGCACAGGCCCCGTGTGCAGAAGTGCCCCGCACTGAGTCTAATACTCTGCTTCCACTGTCTTAAGTCCTTGATAACTTTTGAATAAGGGCTCTGCATTTTCATTGTGCACTGGGCCCGGCACATTATTAAGTCAGTCCTATTGTCATTTCTTTGTATATATGGTGAGGCAGGGGGAGAAAGGAGGAGTCTGTTGAAGCCTAAGTCACTGATATTCATCCACAGCTGTGGGGCCCCTAATATCCTTCTCTCCAGCACATTTTAATATTTTGACTTCTGATTCCTCAATTACCAGCTGCTCTACTTCAAATAAGAAGCTGAATAGTAAAATATATGTTCATTCTTTTTCATGCTCACTGGGAAGATCCATGTTATGTAATGAGCTACAGGGGAGGACTATGCTATTGCATGAGATCCTTGAGAGAGGTCAGGAAAGAGTGACTCTAAAAGACGTGAAGGTGCCGGCCGGTGTGACTAAGTGGTTGAGCGTTGTCCCATGCACTGAGAGGTCACTGGTTCAATTCCCAGTCAGGGCACATGCCTGGGTTTTGAGCTCAATCCTCAGTGGGGGGTGTGCAGGAGGCAGCTGATCAATGATTCTCTCTCATCATTGCTATTTCTATCTATCTCTCCTCTCCCTTCCTTGCTGAAATCAATAAAAATATATTTTTAAAATCAAACAAACAAACAAACAAATAAAGTGAAAGTGACTCTCTGGGAAGAAATGAAAAGAGGTCTTTGACACTCAAGATGTAAAAGCAAAAATAGGATGACATCCTCAGAAAATGATCCCATTCCTCTCCTACTGGCAGAATCAGCCCAGCTCCGGGATGCAGAATGACAAGGGGGTACAGGATTGCAAGGCTCACATGGCATCCCAGAAGACAGTCAGATTACAGCCTGGACAAGGAAGAGGTTTGCTGTTGGTCAACAGACAGAGGAGATAACAATTTAGCAAACGCAGTTGTTTATATCCAAGACTCACTCAGTTCTTGCTGTTTGCAAAGATGAGCCGACGGAGAACCAAGATGGCGGCGTAGGGTGTAGACCTGTGCATGCTGCCTCCCACAACATCATTGAAAATACCAACTATAAGACAAACAACTACCATTCAGAACCATGCAAAGATGAGCTGAGGAGAGAGAAAGAGAGCGCAGCTGACCCCTGGGAAGAGGATTTGGAGTGTATGTTGGCCAGGTGTGGGGGGCCGTGAGGTGAGATGGAAGTTACATCTGCTGGGGAGAACTGAGGAAGTTGGGAGGATAAATCCACAAGCAGGCAGGTCCCGATGCCTCCGTGCTGGGAAAGGAGCAGCACTCCAATATCTGCAGGTGATGTGAATGAGCACCAGTCTCTGGTGATCCCGGAACTCTCACGCCTTCCATTTGCAAACTACATTAAAGTTTGATGTACGCTACATAGCATTTTCTCTTAATTAAACTTCTTAATTAAGCTTGATAGCAAAAAAAAAAGAAAAGAAAAGAAATAAAATGCCTGTCTTCCATTTCAGATATCCCCAGGAGTGCTGGAAAGGGGAAATGTACCACCAGGAATTATTCTATACAAGTAATTACCTGAAGGAATTTATGAAACAAATGTACTGATTCAGGTGTTACACGTGTTATTAGTCACATTTGAAAACTCTTAATACAAACAAAACATTTATATCTTCGGCGGATGGTAGCAGCTCAGAAGAGGAAGTCATTTTGATGCTGCAATGATAACTGTAGATGCTAGGACAGCAGAAAGGGCAGCAGACTGGGATATTGATTCTAGATAGGATTCCCCTTCTGTTATAATCTAACTACAGGACATTGGCCAATCATTACTTGTGTGGCCCTCAATTGAAACAGAAAATGTTTAGCCCAGTGGTTCTCAAAGTGTGTCACCAAAACCAGCCACATCAGCATCACTTGGAAACTTATTAGAAATACAAATTCTCAAGCTCCATCCAAGACCTACTAAATCAGAAACTCTGGGGGCACAGCATAGCAATCTGTATTTTAACAAGTCCTCCAAGAGATTCTGATATGTGCTGAAATCTTAAAAAAAAAACTTAATGAGATGAACTCCAACTCTCATAAGAGCTCAAAAATTCTATAGCACTGGGACCATTATCATCATCAGTCATAAATATCAAGAGAATACTTTTTATCCCCCCCACTCCTGTTCTAATTACTTTATGTATAATAATCTATTTACTCATCACAACATCCTATAAATTCTATTATTTCCACTTAGCAAATAAGGCATGCAAGGGTCTGGTAGCTCTGGTAAAAATGCACCACTAAGATCCTTCTTCAAGGAAGGCTTTGTTCCTCCAGCTGTCAGCAACTTCAGGGTTTTCTTCAGCTGCAAAGAACCAACCTACCCAAAGACACATCTTTCCAGGGCGGCCCATATCAAGTAATCACAGAAGGGTGTAAAGGCCTGATCCCACCAGGGGAAAGCTCTGACCAGGTATATGCTCCAGAATTAGGGGGAAGGAGGGGAGGGGACTTTGCATGAATTTGGTTTCTCGCTCTCCCAATCTTGCTTGCTTCCCCTTCCTGTCACATATGTTGATCCCTAAATATCCTGCTCACCTAACTTCTCAATGTCTGCTTCTGGAAAACCCATTTCTTACAGTAGTTAATTGATAGTCAGAGGCCAGTAATTGGTTGAACCAGGTTTCAAATCCAGGTAGATAGACACTAAGCTTTAGGCTCTTAACTATTGATTATCCTGCACTATAATTTGTTCCCCACTTGGGTTTATAAATTAATGGCTCAAGTATTTGAACATGAGCTTTTGGAAATAATTAAATTTTCAAATGAGTTTCCTCATTTGAAAGTTTTGGGAGATTGCTGTAGTTTGCCCCTGGTTGGTAGTGAGCAAGCACTGATGGATCTGAGAAGCTCTGACTCCCAGAGTTCCACTGGGTCATGTTACCTACCACCTTAAGGAATAGATTCACACATTATAATACCAATCAGATAAGATCTTTTATAATTGTATTGTGGAACACTCGGCATAATGCCTAGGAGACATTACAACTGATAACATGAAATAAAAAGGATGATAAAAGAATACCACCAACAATTATATGCCAACAAAGTCGATAACCTAGAAGGAATGCACAAATTACTAGAAACATACAACCTACCAAGACCAAAATATGAGGAAACAAAAAGCGTGAACAGATCAGTAACGAGCAATGAGATTGGATCAGTAATCAAAAACCTTCCATCAGAGATAAGCCAAGGACCAGATAGCTTCACTGGTAATCATCTAAAGAAGAAATAAACCAATACTTCTCAAACTCTTCCAAAAAATGGAAGAGGAAGGAACACTGCCAAACTCATTATATGAGGCCAGTATTACCCTGATACCAAAGTTAAACAAAGATACCATAAGAAAACTCCAGGCCAATATCCATGATGAATATAGATGCAAAAATCCTCAACAAAGTACTAACAGACTAAACCAAATAGCATGTTAAAAGGATCATACACCACATCCAAGTGGGATTCATATATATATATATATATGTATATATATATATATATATGAATATTATTCATCCATATGCAGCAACATGGATGAAACTTGAGGCCACTTTGCTAAGTGAAATAAGCCAGTCAGAAAAGATAGGAGGTGGATTGAAGGATGGATGAAAAAGGTGAAGGGAATAAAAAGTACAAACTGGCTGTTACAGAATAGTCATGGGGATGTAAAGTACAGCATAGTAAATATAGTCAATAATATTCTAATAACTATGTACAGTGTCAGATGGGTGTGAGATTTATCAGGATCATCACTTAGTAAGTTATGTAATATCTAATCACTGTAATATCTAAAAACTAATATAATAATGTATGTCACCTGTAATTGAAAATAGAAATGATTTTAAAATGATGGTGGGAAAGGACAAACATGGCATGATTTCACTTATATGAGATATAAACTAATCAAAGATCATTAATCAGAGAATGGAATGGTGATTATCAGGAACTGGAGGAAGAGGGAAATGGGGGGTTGTTTTCAATGGGTATAATGTTTCAGTTACACAAGTGCTTAAGTTTCAGAGCTCTGATGTACAACATAGTGCCTATAGTTAACAATACTGTATTGTGCACTTAAAATTTTTTATTGCTCTCTGCTTCTCCTGTTAGGCAGCCAGCCACATCTTCCTGCGAAGAGCCAGCCGCAACCCTGAGACACGATGGTGAAGATCGGAGTGAATGGATTTAGCAGTATTGGCTGCTGGTCACCAGAGCTGCTTTTAACTTGTGATTATCAGGAACTGGAGGAAGAGGGAAATGGGGAGTTGTTTTCAATGGGTATAATGTTTCAGTTACACAAATGCTTAAGTTTCAGAGCGCTGATGTACAACATATTGCCTATAGTTAAAAATACTGTATTGTGCACTTAAAACTTTTTATTACTCTCTGCTTCTCCTGTTAGACAGCCAGCGACATCTTCCTGCAAAGAGCCAGCCGCAACCCTGAGACACGATGGTGAAGGTCGGAGTGAATGGATTTGGCAGTATTGGCTGCTGGTCACCAGAGCTGCTTTTAACTCTGGCAAAGCAGATAATATCACCATCAATGACCCCTCCATTGACCTCAACTACATGGTCTACATGTTCCAGTATGATTCTACTCATGGCAAGTTCAAAGGCACAGTCAAGGCTGAGAATGGGAAGCTTGTCATCAATGAAGAGTCCGTCTCCATCATCCAGGAGTGAGATCCCACCAACATCAAATGGCATCCTCACTACTATGTATAAGACTGGGGCTCACTTGATGGGTGGAACAAGAAGGTCATCATCTCTGTGCCTTCTGTAAATGCCTCTATGTGTGTGATGGGTGTGAACCATGGCAAGTATGACAACTCCCTCAAGATTGTCAGCAATGCCTCCTGCACCACCAACTGCTTTGCCCCTAGCCAAGGTCATCCATGACAACTTTGGAATCATGGAGGGACTCATGACCACCGTCCATGCCATCACGGCCACCCAGAAGACCATGGATGGCCCCTCCGGGAAGCTGTCGTGTGATGGCTGAGGGGCTTCCAAGAACATCCTCCCTGCTTTGACTGGCACTACCAAGGTTGTTGGCAAAGTCATCCCTGAGCTGAATGGAAAGCTCATTGGCATGGCCTTATGTGTCTTCATTGTGTGGGTTGTAGATCTGACCTGCCACCTGGAGAAAGCTGCCAAATACGATGACATCAAGAAGGTAGTGAAGCAGGCATCAGGGGGCCTCCTCAAGGGCATCCTAGGCTACACTGAGGACCAGGTTGTCTCCTGTGACTTTAACAGTGACACCCACTCCTCCACCTTCAATGCTGGGGCTGGCATCGCCCTCAATGACCACTTTGTCAAGCTCGTTTCCTGGTATGACAATGAATTTGGCTACAGTAACAGGGTGGTGGACCATGTGGTCCACATGGCCTCCAAGGAGTAAGAGCCCCTGGACCACCAGCCCCAGCAAGAGGATGAAAAAGGACTCTCCTCAGATGCTGGAGAGCCCTTGCCCCAAATCAACCCCAACACACAGAATCTCCTCCACAGTTTCCACCCCAGGTCCCCTGAAGAAGGGGAGGGGCTTAGGGAGCCCCACCTTGTTATGCACCATCATTAATGTTCACTGTATCCAGTAAAAAAAAAAAATGCTAAGAGGGTAAATCTCATGTTAAATGTTCTTACTACCAAAAAAACAAAAGGGACTGGGGGAAATTTCTGGAGATGATGATTGTTTCTTTGATTGTGGTGCTGGTTCTTAGGTGAGTGCATACGTCAAAGCTCATCAAATATTACGTATTATATAAGTGCAGTGTTTTGCATAGCAATTATACTTTAATAACCCTGGGGAAAATTTCTGGAGATGATGATTGTTTCTTACTTTGATTGTGGTGCTGGTTCTTAGGTGAGTGCATATGTCAAAGCTCATCAAATATTACGTATTATGTAAGTGCAGTGTTTTGCATAGCAATTATACTTTAATAACCACAGTTTCCACCCCAGGTCCCCTGAAGAAGGGGAGGGGCTTAGGGAGCCCCACCTTGTTATGCACCATCATTAATGTTCACTGTATCCAGTAAAAAAAAAAAATGCTAAGAGGGTAAATCTCATGTTAAATGTTCTTACTACCAAAAAACAAACCCTGGGGAAAATTTCTGGAGATGATGATTGTTTCTTACTTTGATTGTGGTGCTGGTTCTTAGGTGAGTGCATATGTCAAAGCTCATCAAATATTACGTATTATGTAAGTGCAGTGTTTTGCATAGCAATTATACTTTAATAAAGCTGTTTGAAAAACCTGGGGTGTGATTTCTGTTTATACATGAAACAAAGAAATAAAGAATTTTAAAGCAAGCAGTCGTCACCAAAAAAGAACCTTCACTGGGAAAAAACACCCAAAAATGTCCTGACCAGGGTAAATTTTTAGTGCAATGATGCTCAATATTTGGCTGTTCACTGGAATTAATAGAGATTCTATTAATTGGTGCCATTTAACTTGCTCAGATTACAGTATGGATATTGAGATTTTTTAAAAAGCTCTCCAGGTGATTCTAATATCCAGTGAAGATTGAGAACTACTGCTTCCAGGTAAACTCAATTCTCATTACACAGCCAACAGTTCCTTACAGGAAAAAGCACTCGTGTGTGATAAATTTGGGAAGTCATTTAAATATTTTATTTCATAAAGTGGGTTACTCTATGGGTAACATACAAGAGATTTGTCCCAATAGAAATAAGATACAAAAATAAAAGTGCAATTCTATTGCAAAGTGTTGGCACACAGATTTTACCCACTTTTTTCTCTCTTTCTCCCACCCCAAATTCAGCCTCATTTGCATAACAACACCAAAGCTACTGTTGGTCAGCCTGAGAATCATACAGCTATCCTAAGCTTTGGACTCCATCCTAGTAGCAACACAAATAACAGTAATACCTCACACAGAAATTCCAAGACATTATCACATTTAATAACTGTAGATGTAACTCATTGTGGTTGCTGTGAGCAGTCATGACCTCATTATACAGAATTAGAGAGATTTAGTAACTCGCCCAGTGTCACTGCTCTCTTTCCTGTCTGTGAAATTCCTCAGGAAAAAAATGCTTTGGTAGTCATCAAGGACTATAAAAAAGAAAACTACTGACAGCATAGAAATGAAATATACTGTATATGTTGTATATGAGAGAGAGGAAGGAAGAGGGAGAAAGAGAGAGAAATGGTGCCCTGAATTAAACTGGCAACCTTTCGGTGCAGGGAAAAGTGACCAACAAATTGAGCCACACCAGCCAGAGCCAGAAATGAAATTTTTGTAGTGAGTATAGGCCAGGGGTGAGGAACCTTTTTTTCTGCCAAGGGCCATTTGAATATTTATAACATCATTTGCAGGCCATACAAAATTGTCAACTTAAAAATTAGCCTGCTAGCCCGGTCTATGTGGCTCAGCGGTTGAGCATCAATCTATGAACCAGGAGATCACAGTTTGATTCCCAATCAGGGCACATGCCCGGGTTATAGGCTCAATCCCCAATGTAGGGTGGGTAGAAGGCAGCCAATCAATGATTCTCTCTCATCATTGATGTTTCTATCTCTCTCTCCCTCTCTGAAATCAATAAAAAGTATATTTTTAAAAATTAGCCTGCTATATTGGTCAAACATTTAATTAACTCACCCCTTTTGCCTTGGCAGGGCCAGACCAAATGAGTTCAAAGGCTGGACATTCCCCACCCCTGGTTTAGGCAGAACACAGATGGGTAGAGGTGCAACAGTCCCAGCACAGAAGAGAAACACTGTTGATGAGGCTATTTCTCAGTCCTAGAGAAACAGAACTCCTAAGATCGAACCCCAATAAGACATACAGTGTCCTAAAAGGCAAGATAAACGTCAAATAGTTTTGCCTCACTGGATTCTTTTCTCTCACTGGATTCTTTTCTATGTCACTAAACAAGTACATGAGCTCCGAACAATCAAATGGTGTACTCTTCAAGCATATGCCCAAGAAATATTTGACAAACTATTTGAGCACCCATTACTCATTCAGCAGCTCTATTCAATAAGTATTTGTTGACTATCAGCTATGTACAAGGTACTGGAGGACACTCAATGGGAAGAGATAGAAATATGAATTAAATACTGATCCCTAAATGAGTTTACATCCTCACAGAGAACATAAGACAACAGAGAAAATGCAGTAAGAATTCAGATTAGAGAAACTATATCTGGATGTACAGATGATAAATTCAGGCTTGATGGAGAATAAGAGAAAAGAGACCAGTTTACCAAAAAGCCAATATGCTAAGGATCAACTCTCCAAAACTCCTAAATGAACTGACCATTGTGAAGGAGTAGGATTTGGGCATGAAAAAGATATTGAAGAATAGATAGAGTGGGGCTGGCCAGGTATTTCTGACTTAGGGAATCAATGAGGAAGGGAATACATAGCCTGGCCAGTGTAGCACAGTGGTTGAGCATTGATTTGTGAACCAGGAGGTCACGGTTCAATTCCTGGTCAGGGCACATGCTCAGATTGTGAGCTCGATGCCCAGGGTGGGGCATGCAACAGGCAGCCAATCAATGATTCTCTTTCATCATTGATGTTTCTGTCTCTCACTCCTTCTCCCTTCCTCTCTGAATTAATTAAAAAATATTTTTTTAAGAGAGAATACATCTTTTAGAATGTGACTCAGGGCATGCATGACAAACAGAGTATCATTTTAACTTGGCTAGAGTAAAAAGTGTTTAAAAGGGAATAAGAGAAAATAAAAAGAGAAAACTTGTAAGATGACCTCATGCAGAACAAATGTATCTGGTTATCAGTGATTCTCAACCTTCTGGCCCTTTAAATACAGTTCCTCATGTGGTGACCCAACCATAAAATTATTTTCGTTGCTACTTCATAACTGTAATGTTGCTACTGTTATGAATCATAATGTAAATATCTGATATGCAGGATAGTCTTAGGCGACCCCTGTGAAAGGGTCGTTTGACTGCCAAAGGGGTCGCGACCCACAGGTTGAGAACCGCTGGGTAAAGTACTCTGGGCATTAGACAATGTCTGTGCTTTCCAGCAAGGAAGGGACATGGCCAGACCTCCACTTCCAGAAGTTGATAATGACCACAAGGAAAGGTTGTAAAGAAAGCCCAGACAGGAAGTTACCGCAGATAAAACAAAAACCTAACCATGATCGGTAACATGCATGTGAGAGTCAATAATGCACTTGAGAAATCAGACTGGCCAGTTCACAGGGGGCATGTTGAAAACTAAGATTAGGCAGAAGAGTAGTATCAGAGTATGAACAACTTAGAGAGCAAGCAAAGATGAGGTGCTCCACCACTGAGCTCCGGATTTAGATAAGCCCTGGACCTCTCAGTGCCTCAAACCCTCACTTAGTAAAAGAAAAAAATGAATTGGCTGGAAAGTTTACACAGTCAACCACTTTGCAATCTTATCTATATATATAAAAGCCTAAGCAACCAGCTGACCAGCGGACCGGCCAGTAGCTATGACGTGCACTGACCACCAGGGGGCAGACACTCAACACAGGAACTGCCAAGCTGTGGTCACTTGGCAGCGGCGGTTCTCAGGTGACCCATCTGGAACTATAGAAGAGGGAGTCCGATTCTGGGGTGAGTCACCCAATAACCACACTCTCAAAATCTGGGACCCCTTAGGGCCGTGGTCGGCAAACTGCGGCTCGCAAGCCACATGCGGCTCTTTGGCCCCTTGAGTGTGGCTCTTCCTAAGCCTTAGGAGTACCCTAATTAAGTTAATAACAATGTACCTACCTATATAGTTTAAGTTTAAAAAATTTGGCTCTCAAAAGAAATTTCAATTGTTGTACTGTTGATATTTGACTCTGTTGACTAATGAGTTTGCCGACCACTGCCTTAGGGGATGTCGGAGAGCAGGTTTCAACCTGATCCCCGCAGGCCAAGCCAAGGGACCCCACCAGTGCACAAATCCATGCACCAGGCCTCTAGTGACAATATAATTGCCCAAAAGAAAGGCATTGTACATTCTTGAGCAGGGAAACAATAAGATGAAAGGGACTGCTTAAAAACATGAGCCTGTCAGCAAATATCTATTGTAGGTATTATCTCGGCACAATGCCTTCTGTCCCGATGTCATATTTTAGATTCTTAGGGAAGCCTTTGATGTACACCTACCATGAAGCGTACATCACTGCTAGAGATAGGCAGTACATTTCTCTCTTAGAAAGCATAATGATATAATTGCAAAAAAGATTCAGATGAGCATTTCAAAAGAGGCACTTAGGGTGGTGAAATATGGAACTACACTCATGGAGTACTCAACAGTCTCACAGACACAGCTACTCTGCATTTATGCAATACAGTATTGAGCACCGCTGTGTGCCAGGCATAGTGCTGGGTGAGGAATACGGTGGGAAATGAAACAGATGTAGGCTCTTCCTTCAGGAAGCTCATAATCTGTGAGAGTCAACTGAGCATCCATATTCAAACCGCCGGCAGTACTATGAAAACAGTAAGTACTGGGATGGGGAGCAGTCTATAGACCCGATTTAGACTGGGAGGGAGGAAGAACTGACCAGTCTTCTGGGAGAGAAAAGTATTTAAACTGAGACTGGAGGCCCTAACCAGTTTGGCTCAGTGGATAGAGCGTCGGCCTGCAAACTCAAGGGTCCCATGTTCGATTCCGGTCAAGGGCGTGTATCTTGGTTGCGGGCACATCCCCAGTAGGGTGTGTGCAGGAGGCAGCTGATCGATGTTTCTCTCTCATTGATGTTTCTAACTCTCTATCCCTCTCCCTTCATCTCTGTAAAAAAATCAATAAAATATATTTTAAAAAAACAAACACTGAGACTGGAGGATGAGAAGTCAGCTAAGCCAAAAATGAGAGAGACTATTTGATGGTGGTGGAGGCGGGGCTCGGGTCACATTTCCCTTTTCTTGCTGTAAGAGGTCAGCCCACTGCATCAGAGGTTCATTTCCCTTCTTTGCTGCAGTGTGATAGGCGTAGTTTCTCAAACAAGCACATTGGATCAGCTGGCGTAGGCGGGGCATCTTCATAACCAGTGTCCACATGCACCTAACCTACAGGCCACCCCACCCTACATAGAGGTCAAAAGCAGGGATACTTACAAGGCTCCTCTTGGGATGCAGTAAGACTAGATCTCCGTATCTGCCCACCGGAATCTTAACAATTTATAGGGGCCTGAACTAGGTTCAGTTGCACATGCCATCCAGATGTTCTCAGCAATGCCTTACTCTCTCTAGGCTGCGTGTCCTTGAGGGAACTCCTAGCACAGGGAAGGCCAGCAGAAAGCGCGTTCCAAGGGGCGGGGGGAGGAGCCTCTAATGGAGTCCAGCTAATGGGTCCACCCGAGGTCACATCCTCTGAGGGTCCCCATAGAGCTCCTCCAACATAACAGGGAAGGCACCTGGACCTCGGAATATTATTTTTATTCCTTTCTTACAATGATTAAAAAGTAAAATATGTCAAAAGTACCCCGAATATTTAAAGATCAACTGTTTAAATATTACATAATGTAGATATTGGAAGTCTCCCTGTTCCACAATCCTTTCCCTGATGTTCAACCTTACTTGCACGACCCTCAGACTCCTGGTAACACATTGAGTATTTCCCTCTCAATTTCCCCCTGTTAACTCAGACCTGAGTTGTTGTTTTTTTCACATCACATTTCAAATGTCAAAATTCTCGGTATGTATATGCTTACGATGTATATAATGTCACCTGTTTTCACAAAGGGAGAAAAGCTACCACAATGTGGGTTTTTTTGTTTGTTTGTTTGTTTTATTATCAGCCCAGTATTTTCCTCTTAAGAGCTTCGGAATTAAAAAACTGTGAACGGATTCTGAACTGATAAAAGGCTTACTTAGGCTGACAGGAAGATTACCGGTGAGCAGCAAGCCAGACATCTGGGACAGATCAATTTCTTCTGGGATTAAGTGCCCTTACATGTATAATATTTACACTCCAAATTGTGTTTAGGATAATAGGGTTTAAGGGGTTTTTTTTGTTGTTTTTAAATATATTTTTATTGATTTCAAAGAGGAAGGGAGAGGGAGAGAGAGCAACATCAATGATGAAAGAGAATCATTGATTGGCTGCCTCCTGCATGCACCCTACTGGGGATCGAGCCCACAACCCAGGCATGTATCCTGACCGGGAATCAAACTATGACCTTCTGGTTCATAGGTCAATCTTCAGCCACTGAGCCACACTGGCTCGGCAGAGTTTAAGTTTTAAAATGCAAGGAGTGCTATATTATGATACTTTTTTAAGAAAAGAAACAGAAATTAAGAATATCTTAGTGTAATAAATGGCTGAGTATCTAGCCTTTACTTGATTAAAAAGTTGACATAACTAAGAGTTAAGTGCAATGAGTGAATGAGATAAAAGCACTAGAAACACATCCTATGATTAATATACTTAATAAGAACTCTCAAAGATGCCAGGAATAGAAAAATTTAGTAAACAATATCAGCATGTGAAAGAACAATATGCAAATAGTGATGGGCATCTGTTGTCTATTATCACAGAGGGAAAATGAGACAGAAGAACAGGCTTAAAAGTCAGAAAAAAAATTAGGTTAAGAACTCCAGCAAAGTAATTGATTAATGTCAGACTAATTTTAATGCTAATAGCATGTAAGTGCACAACTTTCTACATGTTCTTTCAAATATTTCTCCAAATTACTCTCCTCTTAAAGTATCATTGTCCAAAATAAACCTAGACTGTATTGCAATTTCCCCCATCCCACATTCTCACTGAGTACACTAACCAGGCAAAGCCACTTTGATTGTTCAGTTTCCCAGGAGGAAGGGACCTATTAAATGATTTGTTGTGTGTGCTATATGTATCATTTTACTCTGAGAGTAGCAGGTCCCTCTGAGTGGAAAGTTTACAAAGAGCACAGGGTGGAGCTGGAAGTCTGCAGTAGTTTGGCTCCTCACTGCAACAAAGACTGAACAGGGAAATAATCTGCAGTTTCAGGGACTTACCACCAGAGGGGGAGTGTGAGCCATAAAGGAGCAGATCCAGAACAAACTTACTTGTTACTAAAAGGGTAGTTAGTACTTGATGGCTATGTTCAGTGGTTAAACCTTCGTCCGCTTCACCGAGGGGTCACAGGTGGATTCCCAAAGTACATGCTAAGGTTGAGGGCCCGTTTACTTTTGAGATATAGATGTTTATTTATAATTCAATATTTAATATGTATAAACAAATATGTAATAAAATAGGTATAAAGAAGACTCTTCTAAATTCAATTTTTAAATTTTTTTAAAAAATATATATA
>NW_005354829.1:4927087-4942943 GCF_000412655.1 Myotis brandtii
TATTTATTTATTTTAGAGAGAGGAAGGGAAAGAGAAAACGTGTTCAGGAGCTGAACAGGAAGGAGCAAACCCACTTGGGTATGTGCCCTGACAGGGAATTGAACCCAGGAGCCGCCATCCTTCTGTGCGTGGGAAGGTGGTCAAACCAACAGAATCACACCTTGGGCCAGGGCGTAGGCTCATCTTTTTAACTGAAGATCTGGTTTATGTGGGTCAGGGGAGGTGGAGATCTCAGATTCAACTCACTTTGCCAGGTTAAAATTCTATTCCTTTGGAGCTTTTAACCAGCCAAGTTCTAGGTCTCTGAGTGAGAGACCTAGCTCAGGTCAACACACAATGTTTTCAGTTCTGCTTTGTTTTGTTTTTGAACATTGATGCTTTTTTTTTGTGGGTAAATCACAGAGGTAGAAAAAGTAATTCCTAGAAGAAATGGGCTTAAAAACAAGTTCTAGGGGTAAAGGAAGGGCCCTTGGAGCTTGGGAGTGAGGAAGCTAGTGGTAAGGTGCCTGGGTCTGGGAGGGGGAGCGGAAGGGAAGGGAAAGGCACAGCGTGCTCCCAGGAGGGAGTGTGTACTGGGTGCTCGTCCTGAGGGCTTTAAGGGTGGAGAGTTTAGGAGAGGTCCCAGGAGAGGATCTTAATAGAATATTCAGCAGTTTCCCAGGTGTGTTCTTTCAGGGTTGCGGTCTCCACTGATTGATCACCCCGCAGGGGCTCATTATTTATTGCAGTTGGTCCTGACCTCAGCCAGAGCTGGTTTGGTTGCTTAGCTGGGCCTGGAGCTGAAATACAACTTAGGCCTAAATGTTAGCTCTAGGGAGGAAAGATCAGGGGGGTCCAAACCTCATGGTCAGTGATATGCCAGGGGAGGAAAAGTCACTCTGGGGATGCGCTCCACACTACAATTGATTATCCATTGCTAGGCACCTGGGGCTTTCCACCCTGATGGCCTTCTGCACCTGGCCCATTGTCCTTGCTCTGTTCATGTCTGCCCAACTGCCTACAATGTCCCTCCCTCGAGGATCTTGGCTCTGGAATCTTTCAGAGAAAAGGGGCACAGGGTCTCTACTGTGGCTGCTTCCTGCTGAAAAGGGTGATGTTTTTCTTCAGAGACGAAACATCCTTGCTTTCTGTCAGAGGGACAATGAGGCCTGGGCACAGAAGGAGGTGGTGATGATGGTGTCTGGAGGTGGTATTCCCTGAGTGCAAGTAGGGCTTGTAACCAGTGATAAAACAATCTGAGTCGTGGCACCAAATATGCTGTAGGCAGCAAGAATGACACCAGGTGTTAGACCAGTGGGGTCAGACCAAACCTGGGTCCAGCAACCTTGGTACTTAGGTTCTGGCTGGGAAAGAATCCAGAGCAAGACCCAAACTGTAAGAGAACATTTATTGGGTAAATCACAGAGATAGAAGTAATTCCTAGAAGAAATGGGCTTGGGAAACAAGCTCTGGGGGTAAAGGAAGGGCCCTTGGAGCTTGGGAGTGAGGAAGCTAATGGTAAGATGCCTGGGGTGGGAGGAGGGCGAGGAGACGGAAGAGAAAGGCGTGTTTCCAGGAGGGAGAGTGCCTGAAGGTTGATGATTTTTGTTGTTGTTGTTATTTATCTGCTTATTTATTCATTAAGGACTTCCCTTACTTCTAAGCTCAGTATGTTTACTCTCATTTACTTAACATTTGTGTGTTTCAGAATATCCATTCTTGCTAAGCTGCTGGAAATAAAAATGTCAAGAGTTCGTTTTTAATTTACATTCTGTATCAGGATTACTTGCGGATTTACAAATAATCCTCTGACAAACATTTGTGGTTAATTTTTAAACAATTTTTCAAAATCAGAGTAAGGCAGGCACACTGTCCAGGCAGCTATCCGGCTCAGCAATATTGCAACAGGCAGCTACCATCCACAGAGGCAGCTACTGGGCCAGACCCTATCCCCAGAGGCAGACACTCTCTGGAGAGGCCACTATCATGGTGACCGGCAGCTGCTTGCTGAGGCACTCCAGGGAGAGGAGAGGCAGCTACAGGGGCCCAACTATGGCGGGACAATAATAAGGGGGGAAATACAATATGGGCTCGAATGGAAAGAGCCTAATGGGTTGTGTGTGTGTGTGTGTGTGTGTTTAACAGGAAAAAAAAATAAAGGATTAAGTTTTACAAATTACAAATCTGTTCCAATATATGCTCACCGTAAAATAAAGTACGCATTTCAGTAAGAGATCTATAGTGAATGACTGCAATCTGAGGCAGGGCCCAGGTTTGTGGGAGGAGCTAAGAGACTGTGCATCCAATCACAGCTTGCAACAGGCTCTGAGGACCACCTGCCAGCTCCCCGAAGGTCATGGGCTTTGCAGAGCAGGGAAGGGCTTTAGGAGAAGGGAGGAAGCAGGCTCCTTCTGAGTTCATTACAACTTCTCAGGCATCTCCGCCTACCCAGTACAGGTTCACAAAAATAAACATGCTAAGGTAAGCAGGGGCTCTGAGGACCACCTGCCAGCTCCCCGCAGGTCATGGGCTTTGCAGAGCAGGGAAGGGCTTTGGGAGAAGAGAGGAAGCAGGCTCCTTCTGAGTTCATTACAACTTCCAGGCATCTCCTCCACCTACCCTGTACAGGTTCACAAAAATAAACATGCTAAGGTAAGCAGACAACTCTTTAGAGCCCAAACACATTTTCTTTTCTCTTTTTAAAATATGTTTCTATTGATTTCAGAGAGAGGAAGAGAGAGGGATACAAACATTAATGATGAAAGAGAATCATTGATCGGCTGCCTCCTGCACGCCCCCTACTGGGGATCGAGCCCGCAACCGGGGCATGTGCCCTGACCATGAATCAAACCGTGACCTCCTGGTTCATAGGTCGATGCTCAACCACTGAGCCATGCTAACCAGCCAAACACATGTCCTTGCTGCATTTATGTGGGACTCTCCGTGGACCATGGGCAGTCGTGAAGAAGTTCCTCCACGGGACAGGTCACTGGACCGCAGAGCCTGGGTCTGAGGGAGTGAGGACTGGGGCGGAGGCCCAGGCGCTGGAGAGGACCCTCGGGCACAGTCCCGGAGGCAGGCTCCCCGCCTGTCACCTGCGTACCGCCTAGTGTGGTCTCCCCCGGATTCAGGAAGTCCTCCTGGTCCCTAGGCGATGCTCTGCAGCCTCAATATCCAGGGGATCATTGAAGTTCAGATCAGTGCACACAGAGTTTAATCCCAAAACAACACCCTTCACTGTCCTCGTGGATCCAATGTTTTAAAATCCTGATTTCTGGGCCTCATCCTCCCGATATCCAGGGGGTCATCGAAGTTCAGATCAGTGCACACAGAGTTTAATCCCCAAACAACACCCTTCACTGTCCTCGTGGATCCAATGTTCTCAGTAAACTCCCACGTATCTCGCCGTCTGGGCGATGTTGGGGTGCGAGGCCCTGGTCAAGCGTCTCACCTTGGGAGGCACCGTGCTGTATGCATCAGGAACTTCCGTTTCAACCTGAAATTGTCCTCCCTGATAGTAAGCCTCATCTAGGGTGACAGGTTGGCTGAAAGCACTGAGCTTGTTTGGATCAGGAAAGTGCACTGTTTCACATGTACAAGGTGTGAGAAATGCTCACCTGTCCGTGTGCAAATAATGTGCTTGGAGACAGAAGTATGGCGAAAGGGGACTTTTCTTACAGTCTGGAGAGCAGGTGTCCCTCGGGTGGTACAGTCACACCTGGGCCAGCGATCACAGCCCATTTAGCCAGTCCCTCCTCCGGCTCCTCACTGGCTGAGTACTATGGGCTCACCTGTTTCCTCACGCATCTCCTAGGTCAGTGGTTCTCAACCTTGGCTGCACATCGGAGACCGAGGCTGTGGCTGATGTCCGGGACCCTCTAAGACCGTCATCCGCTGCAGGTGGCTCGCCAGCGTCAGCATTACTGCCACCTCCACCCCGGGCACCCCAGGCCGGGAGGTGGGCCGGCGCCCAGCACATGCGGAGGCCAGACAGGCCCCTCACAGCTGCACGGGCTCCAGGCAGCCTAGCCTAATGGGTTTTTAATTTTTAATTTTGTCTGTTGGCTTGTTTTGTTCATTGCCCATTGGGGCCATTTAAAAAAATTGGGTTGAGGCCTTTTCTAGTTGCCTCCACCTCCCTCTGTCTGGCTGAGGCAGGCGCTGGGGGGTTTCCACCCTGATGCTGGCCCACTGCACCGTTGCTCTTACATTCTCTTCCCTCCTCCCTACATTCTGTTTGCCCTGGGGAAATTCACCAACCGTCTCCGTCAAAAGCCGGCCCTGCTGGAGAAGGATCACCGAGGCCCGTTTCCTACACAAGGCAAGTTAGCTTCAAGTTCTGCAGCCTCTTTAAGGAGCCGCCTGTCTCTCACAGACACCCTCGGCGGAGACCGAGGCTGTGGCTGATGTCCGGGACCCTCTAAGACCGTCATCCGCTGCAGGTGGCTCGCCAGCGTCAGCATTACTGCCACCTCCACCCCGGGCACCCCAGGCCGGGAGGTGGGCCGGCGCCCAGCACATGCGGAGGCCAGACAGGCCCCTCACAGCTGCACGGGCTCCAGGCAGCCTAGCCTAATGGGTTTTTAATTTTTAATTTTGTCTGTTGGCTTGTTTTGTTCATTAGATTCCACATGAGTGGGGCTGGGTGGTGCTTGTCTTTCTCTGGCTGCTTATTGCACCTGGTGTGATGCTCTCCAGGTCCATCCATGCTGTTGTAGTGGGACTTATTTCAAACAGGGATGTGTTGCTCTCATTTGCTTTTGCAATTACTTCAGTCTTAGGGACAATTTGGCTGTTTTTCCTTGAAAGCGGATGTTCTGAAACATAAATTTGAGCATCTACAACAAGCAACACACCACTCCTCAAAAAATTAAAAATGGACCTGCCTTATGACCCAGCCATTCCGCTTCTGGGAATATACCGAAAGAAACCCGAAACACTCATTTGAAAGAATAAATGCACCCCTATGTTCATTACAGCATTATTTACAATAGCCAACCATTCCCATCAAAAGCCAGCCCTGCTGGAGAAGGATCACCGAGGCCCGTTTCCTACACAAGGCAAGTTAGCTTCAAGTTCTGCAGCCTCTTTAAGGAGCCGCCTGTCTCTCACAGACACCCTCGGTGGAGACGGAGGCTGTGGCTGACGTCCGGGACCCTCTGAGACCGTCATCCGCTGCAGGTGGCTCGCCAGCGTCATCATTACTGCCACCTCCACCCTGGGCACCCCAAGCCAGGAGGCGGGCCGGCGCCCAGCACATGCGGAGGCGAGACAGGCCCCTCACAGCTGCACGGGCTCCAGGCGGCCTAGCCTAATGGGTTTTTAATTTTTAATTTTGTCTGTTGGCTTGTTTTGTTCATTAGATTCCACATGAGTGGGGCTGGGTGGTGCTTGTCTTTCTCTGGCTGCTTATTGCACCTGGTGTGATGCTCTCCAGGTCCATCCATGCTGTTGTAGTGGGACTTATTTCAAACAGGGATGTGTTGCTCTCATTTGCTTTTGCAATTACTTCCGTCTTAGGGACAATTCGGCTGTTTTTCCTTGAAAGCGGATGTTCTGAAACATAAATTTGAGCATCTACAGCAAGCAACACATGACCCCTCAAAAAATTAAAAATGGACCTGCCTTATGACCCAGCCATTCCGCTTTTTGGAATATACCAAAAGAAACCCGAAACACTCGTTTGAAGGAATACATGCACCCCTATGTTCATTACAGCATTATTTACAATAGCCGAGATTTGGAAGCAGCCCAAGTGCCCATCAGTAGGAGAGTGGATAACAACGCTGTGGTAAACTTAGACAATGGAATACTACTCGGCTGTAGAAAAGAAGGAAATCTTACCTTTGCAACAGCATGGATAGACCTGGAAAGTGTTACGGTAAGTGAAATGAGCCACGCAAAGACAAGCGCCATATGATTTCACGTATATGTGGAATCTAATGATCAAAATAAACTAACAAAGTGGAGACAGATTTATAGATACAGAAAAGAGGTCGACAGCTGTCAGGGGGAAGGGGAGAGGAAGCTGGGTGGAAAAGGTGAAGGGATTAAGGAAAAAAACCTAACAGACAACAGTATGGGGATACCAGAGGGAAAGGGGGTAGAGGAAGGTAGGAGAGGGGAAAGGGAGAATAATTGGTGATGGAAGGAAACTTGACTTGGGGTGGTGAACACACAGTACAATATACTGATGATGTATATAGAATTGTACCCCTGAAACCTATATAATGTTATTAACCAGTGTTGCCCCAATAAAGTCAATAAAATTAAATTTTAAAAAGAGTTTTACACAGTGCCTGGCACGGAGTAGACATCCCATACACAGCACCTGCATGTGCTATGCTGTCGGCCCCAACATTTTGCATGCAGAGCTGTACGGGAAGGTAGTGTTTTCTGGGTGCAGACACCCTCCAATGAGAGGCCACAAGGTAGGCTCCTAACCCCTGCAACCCGGTTATGTCCCAGTAACCTGCCTCCACCTGCTGACTCCCCAAGTAGAAAGCCATGGACTGAGTCCTCACCCCCATGTCCCGCCCCCTTCCTGGTGATCCTCTTCCCACCACCAGTGGGGGCCTATGTTCACCCACACCATTAGGCAGCTTCCTGTGGGCTGCAGCCTGTGCAGAGTTCTCTGTTACGTGGGTTCCCAACTCCAGAGTCCATGACCCTCCTCTGCCTCTCAAGGACGGTCCTGGAAACTTGGCCGCGAAGATATGGGACCAAGCCACACCCCCGCTTTATTGAAGGCAATTCAGGCCCTGCTATGCTGTAGTGGGCAAGGCACTTTCCCCTGTTAAGCACTAGAGGGAGCTCTGTGCATGTGTATAGGAAGGCTGAGCCCATACATTTGAGTGACTCACCTGAAATCACTCAAGTATTGAGACACAGGCAAAGACATATGCATGCGCATACCTGCATTCAGATGGTACATGGACAAGCACCCACCCATTATCACGTACCTAACACACACTTCCATAGCTTAGATAGATATACATATACCCATCAGCACAAGTGTACACAAACATACTCATGAGCAGTCACATGTCCATAAAAACTCACACAGACACAAGTGAACACATCTACAGACACAAAAGATACATTCAGATACACACATATAGATCCACATGGATCCACTGACAACAGACATAGGGATGGACAAACACCTGGCCAAGACACAGGCAGCAGACAGCCGGCAGATGCCTTCACACCCAGGGCCTCACACTGGGCTGGGATCACATTTACATGTTACAGATGTGGAGCAGAGGCTGAGAGAGTCCCAGTGTTTTACCCACCGTCACACAGTGACAGATGGTAGAGTTAAGAATAGGTTCTAAGTAAGTCCTCCAGCAAGGAGAAGCATTATTTCAAAAAAGAGGTAAGTTGCTCTCCTATTTGTTTTTGCAATTATTTCCATTTTAGGACCAATTCAGCTGTTTTTCCTTGAAAGCCATTGTTCTGAAAGTTCTACCTTTATATACACGGGTCATTGAACCGATAGTATTTCACGAACTGGAAGTAGTTCCTTGCTCATTTTACTCTGACCAGGGATATTGACCTCAGTCCTCAAACCCTTCTGTCATTGCAACAGCCTCACAACATCCAGGATGAGGGAGTGTAGCCATGGGAACACTGTTGCTGTCTTGCTCACGAGTTGGAAAAGCCAGGAAGGAGGAGGAAAATGATCTTCGACTCAGTTCTGCCTTTCAAATCTAACACAAGTACATCTAACTCACATCCAGAATGCCAGCCGCATCATCATTTAGAGAATGTAGATATTAGCCTCCACTATCCAGCTAGAAGGAGGGTGGAATAACTTTTAAATAAGTTGCTCCGTAGCATCTACCATAGCAACTTACTCAAGGTGACACGGCTAGTAACTGGTGGAGCCAGGATTCCAAGCCAGTGTGGACTCTGAGCCCTTTTCTTACTCAGTCATCTTATATGGCCTCAAACACACGATGTTATAAGATGATCAAATGAATGATGAGGGTTTGTTTTTATTGTTTGTTTTTCAACAGGTGGAAATGAGGAATGTCTTAACTGGCTGCTCCAGAAAGCAGAGCCTGAGGCAGGAAGTCCCTGTGCACTATTTATTACTTTATTAGGGAGCAGAAGTGAGGGACAAGAGCAGGGAAGCAGAGAAGGAAGGAGAGCCAGGACAAGGATGTTTCTGAGCCGGCCATTGCTAGATGCATCTCATTGCTGGGTCTGAGGAACAAAATGCATCTTAGGTCGGTAGTTATCTTGTGGAATTGGAAAGGTGGTTCTGGTCCCCCATTTATCAAAGGTTCACCCCCAGGATGTGAATGAACCCCACCACCACTCCCCAGTTGCACGTCTCTAGGGGACTGCAGTGACTGACACGGGTGGTTAGGTTTTATTTTAATGGGCCTTGAATGGTGGCTCATGGATTTTGGGCTTGATTCTGTAAGCACTGCAGAAATACTGGGATTTTAAAAATATATATATATTTGTATTGATTTCAGAAAGGAAGGGGGGGAGAGAGAGAGATGGAAACATCAATGATGACAGAGAATCATTGATCAGCACGCCCCCCACCCCCCATTGGAGATG
Organism: Myotis brandtii; assembly: GCF_000412655.1. NCBI lineage: Eukaryota > Metazoa > Chordata > Mammalia > Chiroptera > Vespertilionidae > Myotis > Myotis brandtii. Next base: position 4,935,644 of record NW_005354829.1, read on the forward strand.
AAGCTCGCAACCAGGGCATGTGCCCTGACCGGGAATTGAACTGTGACCTCCAGTTCAGAAATCAACACAACCACTGAGCTCAACCACTGAGCCATGCCAGTCGGGCAATACAGGGATATTTTGCAAAGGAAAGTGGCATAGTTGAAGGGAGCCTTTCCTAGTTGCATTATTTACTCATAAAATCTTCACCACCTGCTAAAGCAAAATATTTGTGGAGGTTCCCAAGCCACGAGGGACAAATAATAGTAGCCGTACAAATCTATGTCTCATATGCACTGTGTTTTAGTTTCTAAAGTGCTTTCCTATCCATGACTTCTCAGCCTCTCTGCAGAAGAGGCAGCCTCACGCAGGACCCATGGAAGACAGTGAGATTAGAGTGACAGAATCTGAACTTGCCCAATGCATGAGACTGAACTGGGAAGTTTCATTTGAATTGAGATAGCTCTCATTTCTCGAGGTGGGGAGGGATGCCTTATTGCTTCCAGGGGGAAAAAAATAACACAAACAAAAACACTTTGGTCCCCTTCAGGACCTGGGGATTATGTGTTTGGAGGTGCTGCTTTCCCTTCTGCTATGTTATCTGCACAGGTCTCTGGGCTAGGGATCAGCCTGGCATTGCCAAGGCAGATGGCTGAGGCATTTGCTGCCAGCAGCATCCAGTGGCATAGGGCAGACTTTGTTCCTTGCCTGCTGGTCTCTTACCTTCAGTATAGAACATAATCCAGTTAGATAAAACCCAGTCTTTCATTTGTATAGCAGTGTATAATATGAACCATGTGTCCAAACATTTAGATGTGTAATCTCCTCAACTTTCTAGAGCATTCTGATTTCTTATCCTTATATTTCTCTTTGCTTTCAACCAGAGCAAACTGTTTAACCTCTCTTAATGAAAAATAAAACCTGTAAAATTCAACAGTCTTAACAAATATCAGTCTTTACCTTACACTGTTGGGTGATTTAATGAGATAATGTGTAAAAGTGCTTAGCATAATTCCTGGCACAAAGAAGATCTTCAAAAAATATCAGCTACTATTTTCATTATCATCATTGTTGTTGTAGTATCATCATCCATTATGAACCTTCTAGAACTAATCCTAAAGCGTTATGAGATCATGTAAAGTGTTTAGCTCAATATTTAGTACAAAGTGGTTATCTTAATCCACTTCAGCTGCTAAAACAAATTCCATAAACTGTCCAGTTCATAAACAACAAACATTTATTTCTCACAGTTCTGGAAGCTGAAAGTCCAAGATCACATGTAAACTGGTATGCTAATTTATTAACTTCCAACAAGAAATATGTTCCATGAGTGGCTTAACTAAATTGTAGGAATTCTGGTGGGGGCTACAGGTCCTACATCTACTCCCACTAGTCATTGTGGAGGGCGTGTTAACCAAATTAAGCTAATAGCATCTAGTGTAGGCAGAATAACGCCCCCCCCCCCCAGGATGTCCTAATCCCAAGAACCTGAGAATAAATTACATTACATGACAAAATGAAAACTAAGGCAACATCTAAAATTAAGGTTGCTAATTAGCCAACCTAAAAAGTAGAAAGATTACCCTGGATTATCAAGGTAGGCCTAAAGTAAACACAACGTTACAGAACTCAGTTCTCCAAGAAGTAGTAGGCAAGGATCGATCCAGACTAGCAATCAAACTTCTGATATTAAATTAGTATTGAAGTGGGTCTGTTTAATCCACTCCCTCCTCCTCACCTCCCCCCCACCCCCAGCCCCCAGCCATTAAGATCTTGTTGGGAAACGCAGGAACTAGGCTCAGAGCCCCTCCTCAGTGAGAGGAGGGCTGCAGAGGCAGAAGCTTGGTCTCAGAGAAGGATGTCTTTTACCACCCACCTCGCCTTTCTCTGCAGGGAAAATACTTGTCCAGTGGATTTTTTCCCCTTCACTTCATTTCTTGTGAAATCATTTATGCAATCTTGCTGTGTTCAGAATATGTAAAAAATAAGCAAAGAACATCAAAAGACAGTTCACAGAAAGAAAATGCAAATGTCATTTAAACTTATGGGAAAAATGCTTACGATAGCTAGAATTCTAAAATGACTCCAGATTCCTGCCCTTTGGTGTGCACAACCTGAATAAACCCCTCCTGTTGAGTGTGAGTGGGCACTGTGAATTCCATGGCATAGTCACTCCTTAAGTAGGTTGCATTACAAAGCGAAGATAAAGGGGGTAATCACTCCCTTGATGGCATTATGTTATGCATGACTCTATCTTAGCAGACTGCAGTGAGAGATCCTCCTGCCAACTTCAAAGAAGTAAGCTGCCATGTCACGGCCCACCTGACAGGGGCATGGAATGGCAAGGGATTCTACAACCCGAGGGGGGCTCCCAGCTGACAGGCAGCAAGAAAAATGGTGACCTCAGTCCTCCAACTGCAAGGAACCAATTTTGCAACCAAAGCAAACCCTTCCCAGTTGAACTTCCAGATGAAAACATAGCTCAGTAGACACCTCAATTCAGCCTAGTGAGACTCTGAACTTATGACCCATGGAAATGGAGATCATAAATGGTATATGTTGTTAAAATCACTAAATTTGTGGTAATTTGTTATAACAACAATAGGAGTTAATAAAATGTTCATCCTCACACATAGACCTCTTTCATGGCATTACTTATTCACCTGTCATCTTGGTAAAGAGGAAAAAAAATGACAATATGCTATGTGGGCAACAGTATAGAAAACTAATAGTGGCAGTTAAATTAGTATAATTTTTGTAGAGGGTGATTTAAAAATATCTAGCACTATTTAAAAACACACCCCTCTCATCCACCAAGTCTACTTGTGATTTTTAATAGAATATGTTCACAAACATGGGAAAAGGTCAAGATACAAGCTTCTTTACTACAGTGCACCTTGTAACAAGAAAAGATTAGAATCATCCTATGTGTTCATCAATAGGCACCATGTTCGATAATTTCAGGTATATTCATAAAATGAAATATTTTTTAAATTTATTTTTTAGAAAGAAAGGAAGAGAGAAATATCGATGATCAGCTGCCTCCTGCATGCCCCCCCTACTGGGGATCAAGCCTGCATCCCGGGCATGTGCCCTGACTGGAAATTAAACCAGCAACCTCTTGGTGCATGGGACTATGCTCAACCAACTGAGTCACACCTGCCAGTCTATAAAATGGAATAATTTGGAACCATTAAAAAATAATGTTGAGGGCATGTGCTGGGGGGTGGGGGGAGTGGCTGGGGAGAGGCCAATGGGGTAAAAGGAGACATATGTAATACTTTAATCAATAATAATAAAAACAAGAATAATGAGCCTGGCCATGATGGCTCGGTGGTTGGGCATCAATCTATAAACCAGGAGAACCAGGAGGTCAGGGATCAAACCAGGATGGGTTGTTACCCTCAGAACTCCCCCCTTTCACCTCAAATCAAGAGGGATTTGAGCCCTAGCCAAATCTCTCTTGGCTCAGTGGATAGAGTATTGGTCTGTGGACTGAAGGGCCCGGGTTCAATTCCTGTCAAGGACACGTACATTGGTTGCAGGTATGGGAGGCAACCAATTGATGTGTCTCTCTCACATCAATGTTTCTCTCTCTGTGTCTCTCCCCGTCCCTTCCACTCTATCTAAAAATCAATGGAAAAAATATCCTCAGGTGAGGATATTAAAAAAAGGGATTTGAAAGAAGATTGATGTCATTTAGGATACTTTGGTGATTTAATATCTGCCTTGGAAAATATAGAGTAGACATTAATAGAATGATGGAGGAGTGGCTGCATTGGGTGGCATGCCCTACAAGAAGACATTTGGACAAAGAAGATGAAATTATTTACCATAAAGGGATTGGCAAGAGCAAAAAGACATTAATCCAGGTCAAGTGAACTGCTGGTGAGAAATCCCAGGAGATGGGGTTGAGAAGGGCCTGTGAAGATCCCAGGAAAAAGACCATGAGAAAAAGAATCAGCTTTAAACTTGGGCCAAAACCAGGGGAAACTAACATTAGAATCTAGACCTCTCCTCTCTCTGTCTCGCCTGACCACATCCTTTTCCCTCAACAGGAAGAACTTTTTAAATGTAATCAGAATTGAAGTTTTGACTATTCATGCATATGGGCATTTCAATTACTGACCAAAGGACATTTTATAACCTGAGTATGAGCTGAGAAGTTCTGGGGCTTGCCCTAAATTTCATTCAGTGAATAAACTGCTCCCAATGAGTAAATTCCAACTAACAATGGGAAACAAAAATAAATTTGTTCTCTGATTTTACCCCAAGAAGGTTGTAAAAATTACAGAGAAAAGGTAATTTCTAAAGGGGCAAGAGGCAAGTAAAAGGCTATTTCTATATAATAAACCCCAGAATGTCACATTCATAATTCATAAAAATTGCATAATAAACATTAAGAAGTCCCTGAATACTCTGACAAGTGCTAGCAACATAAAGATTTAAAAAAAAAAAATACTGCCCTCTGCCCAGCCAGTGTGGCTCAGTGGTTGAGCATTGACCTATGAACCAGGTCACGGTTCGATTCCTGGTCAGGGCACATGCCCAGGTTGTGGGCTCAATCCCCAGTGGCGGGTGAGTAGGATAGGAGACAGCCGATCAATGATTCTCTCTCATCATTGATGTTTCTCTCTCTCTCCCTCTCCATTCCTCTCTGAAATCAATAAAAATATATGTTAAAAAAATACTGCCCTCAAGAACCTTAAAAGGAGAAAGGGAGATATCTGAATATCATAATTTCTTTCGAGCAGTGGCTTTGAGGCAGTTGGTTTGATCTTGTCATCCCACATGTTTAAAGCTGCTCATCAGTGAACACTGTTCCCCAACCCCCACCCCTGCTTCTCAGGAGGGCAAGTCTGTGTAGTGGTGTGAGGAGATTTGTTTACATTTAACTCTCTCAATGCATGGCCAGAAAACCAAGCCAGGAAAGCATGCCCTTGAGCACCACAATAATTGGTGAGGAGTTTAGCATTTTGCCAAGACCTACAAGAGCAAAACAAGAACGCCAGAGCACAAGACATTACATTTCAAGCCAGTGGGGACTGGCTTGGAAAATATTAAAGAACGCACATTACACATAAAACAAAATCTATGGCCTCAGCAGATCATCAAGCCAACAGCAATGTTTCCTGATCAATTAAAGAGGATGCTTCTGGCTCTTTCTCTTACAATCCCAGGTGCTTTGAGAGCTGCGGGCTTCGCTGCAGATATGGCCAAATCCAAGAACCACACCACACATAACCAGCATCAAGAAACCCCCATCACAAAGATACGAATCTCTTAAGGGGGTAGACCCCAAGTTCCCGAGGGACACGTGCTTTGCCAAGAAGCACAATGGGAAGGGCCCTCGTGAAGCCCAAGGAGGTCAAGACCAAGATCCCAAAGGATGGAAACCGCAAGCTCTGTCGACTTGCCTACTTCGCTCACCCAAGCTTGGAAAACGTGCTTGTGCCCACATCGCCAGGGATCTCAGGGTCTGCCGGCCAAAGTCCAAGGCCAAGGCTCATACCGAGCTCCAGGCTGCATCTGTGACTGTGGCTGCAGCTCAGGCACAGGCTCAGGCTCAGGCTCCCGAAGGTGCTGTGTGCCTATGAAGGCTCCATGTAGAGGTCTCTGTCTGCCAATGTGAGACTCGAAGGACTGGTGTGACTCCTGCGCTGCTGTGTACCTGGAGCTGGTGCCCTCCTGTGCTATTTGTACAAATTAACAGGAGGCAGGATCTGTATTAAAAAAAAAAAAAAGGATGATTCTGGAACAGATTGTTATGCTGATGAAACAGTTTTCTTCTTGAATTTTTTATTTATTGTGACTTTAAAAAAAAAAAACTTTTTTAGCCCTGGCCTGTATGGTTCAATGGACAGAGCATCGGCCCAAATAGTCCCATGTTTGATTCCAGTCAAAGGCATGTACCTCGGTTACAGTCCCGATCCCGGCCTGTTCAGGGCAGGTGCAGGAGGCAACCAATCGATGTGTCTCTCTCACATTGATGTTTCTCTCTCTGTGTCTCTCCCCCTCCTTTCCACTGTCTCTAAACATTGATGGAAAAATATCTTCCAGTGAGGATGAACAAAACAACATTTTTTAAATTGAAATATAATTGACATTTAAAAACTATTTTAATGCTATTTTAGTTGTTTCCCCCTAACCCTCTATTTTCTAAATTTTTATTCTTGTCAGATAAAAATTTACTGGGGACTCTTCTTCTTAGAAATACAAGGTCAATACTGGTTAAGAAATGGTAGCTTCTTGTATACTCACAACCACAATTTTTTAAAATTTTATTGACAATTATATTTTCACGCTCTTAATAAAGAGCCCAGAAAAAAAATTCCTATAGCCAGAACTACCTCAATAATTTAAGACAGAATTTTGAGCGTTCAAATTTATTGTTTTCTTCCTTTTTAAAAATACAAATCATCAGAAACTACTTCATCCTATAATGATTCTTGTTTGCATTTGAGTCAAATACTGTGAATCAAGTGATACCTCTAAGTACTTGCAATAACCAGAATTCTTCCTAATTGAGGAGACTCTATTTTCTGACACTGACCAATAACATGTCCAAACATAGGCCAAGATAAGTCCTATTGTTACTGAATTAAATATCCAGAAAGTGTACTGTGCCATCAAGAATCCTCTAACTTCTTTGGCTCTAGGGCTTTAAGATTGATTCAACTCTTTTTTTGTGTGTAAAAATAAAAAATCCTGAAATAATGAAATGTCAGTACTCAAGCCATAAAAAGCCAGAGACTGCTCAGTGAAGCTTACTTTATGCTTCACATAAATGATATAAAAGGTTACATTATTTGCTCTCAACACATTTATTGATGGTCTGCTATAAGCAAAGAACTGTATGTGACAGGTACTGTGGAGAATGAAATGATGAAGAGGACACAGACCCAGTTGTTATGATTCAGTGAGGGAGAGGGATGTACACAAATAATTAGAATAAGCAGCACCCAGAATTTGCATTGCAGTGGAAGAGCGATGGCATCGGAAATTGGAGTGGCCCCAGCTATAGCAATAACAGTGAACATAATTCAGATATTCTCTGTAACATAGTCCCCTAACATGTAAGATGCAGTGTTGTATGGGCTGGTCCAGTGGTCTCTAAATATTTTGGGTTGCATACATCCATTGATAAAATTTGTTATATCACACCTCCAATATCTACACTAATAAAAGAGAAACATGGTAATTGGCGTACGACCGCTACCCTTCCCATTGGCTAATCAGCATATCCTTATGCAAATTAACTGTCAGCCAAGATGGCGGCCAGCAGCCAGGCAGCTGGAAGCGAGCATGAGGCTTCCTTGCT
>NW_005354829.1:4945194-4995339 GCF_000412655.1 Myotis brandtii
GGCCCCCACCCATGCACCAGGCCTCTATCCTATATAATAAAAGGGTAATATGCAAACTGACCCTAACAGCAGAATGACTGGGAATGACTGGTCACTATGACACACACTGACCACCAGGGGGCAGACGCTCAATGCAGGAGCTGCCCCCTGGTGATCAGTGCGCTCCCACAGGGGGAGCTCTGCTCAGCCACAAGCCAGGCTGATGGCTGCCAGCACAGCGGTGGTGGTGGGAGCCTCTCCTGCCTCCTCAGCAGCACTAAGGATGTCCGACTGCGGCTTAGGCCTGCTCCCTGCTGGCAAGTGGACATCCCCCGAGGGCTCCTGGCTGCCAGAGGGATGTCTGACTGCCAGCTTAGGCCCAATCCCCCGGGGAGCGGGCCTAAGCCAGCAGGTGGTCATCCCCCAAGGGGTCCCAGACTGCGAGAGGGCACAGGCTGGGCTGAGGGACCCCCCTGAGTGCACAAATTTTTTTGCACCGGGCCTCTAGTTTATTTATAATGATATGCATGTGGCTTATTGCATATACTATAGTACAATAATTAGCTTGAGAGGCTTTTAAAAAATACCAAGTCCAGGATCCCCACCAAACCAGTTATATAAAGCTCTCTGGGAGAGAGGTATACTCATGGATATATATTTTTTAAAATTCTCACCTGAGGATATTTTTCCATTGACATTTAGAGAGAGTGGAAGAAAGAGGAATAGACAGAGAGAAATATCACTGTGAGAGAAACACATCTATTGGTTAACCTCCTGCACAAGCCCTGACCAAGGCCTGGACTGGGGAGGAGCCTGAAACTGAGGTACATGCCCTTGACTAGAATTGAACCCTGAACCCTTCAGTCTGCAGGCCAATGCTCTATCCACTGAGCAAAACTGGCTAGGACCTCATGAATATTTTTTAAAGTCCCCAATGCTAGAAGACAACACAGATGAACAAGAAATAAAATTAGTATATACTTTCAAATTTGTCATAAGTGCTATGAAGAAATTTGATAGAATTACAGAAAATAGAGTGGAAATACTTATTTAGGTAAAATGGAGGCACTTACTTAGATAACCACAATCAGAGAAGGCTTCTCCAAGAAGGTGACATTTGCTGATGAGGAGCTGAACTGTGTGGGTGGTGGGTGTGAGGGGCAAAGGGGTTGGACAGTAAGAATATGCAAAACAGAGAGAAAAGCAGGAGACCTACATTCATAAAGATAAATGAATGGGAGCAAACATGGCTGAGTCTAGAAAATCAGTAGCATGCGATGAAGCTAGAGAAGTCAACACAGGCTGGTCCTACAGGGCCCTATAATTTGAAGCACAGTTTATTCAAACTATAAAAGAAAGAACCAGTGAGGGTTTCAAACAGGTGAGTCATTTGGTCTGATATTCATTTAAAGAAAATACTCTATATACACTGAGCCTGAATATAAGTATAACTTATACCCCATCAGTTTCACTCCTAGGTATGACTTTTTTCTCTCTCTATTTTGAGGTACCTGCTGAAAGAAGATTAAAAAAAGGAAAAATCACACGGACCAATGAATATTATGGGCCTGTTGACAAGACTATATTATGGAGATGGACTTTTCAAGTTACCTGGGAATCTCCCAACTACTCTTTTAATTAAAAAGAGGCTTCCAAGAATCCATTGTTAGGAAGGGAACAGGTTGGTCACACTGACATAGATATTCCACCATTTCTCCCATTGTGTGTTACATTTGTTCAATGGACAATCTAAATTTATACTTCAGTCTTTATAATCCACGTAAACATTAGACTTTTCCTTAGAAAATGTCCTTTTGTGGGCTTGCAAATTAAGATTCTTGAGAGCTTGCTTGGAGGTTCTAGCAGGGGAGTGCAGCTATTGGTATACCCTTGACCGAAGACTGGTCCTCTCCTCTGGGGGGGAGGTGCAGCTTCGGGAGGGACGCACATGGATCGGTGAGGGAGGAGGGGGACACCTGCCTAGGCAGCCAGATCCTCCGCCCCAACTAACCCTGGTGATCAATGGGGTGACAGATGTGGCAGCCAGATCACCTGCACATCTGCAAATTAGGATTCTTTCTTTTTTTTTTTAAACAATGAACAATTTTTATTTTTACTTCTTTTTTGTTAATCCTCACCCAAGGGTATTTTTCCACTGATTTTAGAGAAAGTGGAAGGGATGGGGAGAGACAGAGAGAGAGAAAAACATTGGGATAAGCTTGCAACTGAGGTATGTGCCCTTGACTGGAATTGAGCCCGGATCCCTTCAGTCCTCAGGCCAACGCTCTCTACACTGAACCAAACCGGCGAGGGTACCAATTAGGATTCTTTATTCACAAGGTAGGGAGGGGTAAACTCTGGATTGTGGTGAGGCTATCTTGGTGAACCTATGCTTTCCTCAAATCTAGACATCATTCATTGCAAGAGTGATACCCTCGCTTTAATAATAGGGTGGAGTAGGGGCTGGGAGGATAAGCAGGGGAGAGAAAAAACACCACTACCACACTGAATGGACCTAGCAGTTGTAAGCCATGCCTCGACATCTGCACTATGGAATTATTTTTTAAAAAGGCCATCTTAGAGTCAGGACCACAAATTCCTTTCAAACTTCTTCCTGTTTCTTTGTCTGATGACCTCCCATTGTTTCGGCTTCCCTTTCACCTGGTGCTGCACACTGATCTCTCCCAGGGTCTCTTCATCTTTTTAAAAGATTAAATGAGACGACTTACCTGAGCAGTGACCTTTTCCACTAGCAATGTTTACGCTGATGCGCACTCCTTTGGAGTGCCCACAGCTGCAGCTGAATGCTGCTGCGGGCATCTACCCCACCCAGAGCTATTCAGGGGCACCACACACAGCCCCGCAGAGGAAGTGCCATGTGGGTCATCTGTAGTTGGAGGGGAGCAGCATTAATACAAAGACTCGCTAACAAAACCTTACTGTGGCTCTGGCCTCCTGGGAAGCAGGCAAGCAGGCAGACTAACCCAGGTGGAGTCACAAGAAAATGGAACAGCTATTTTTAGCACAAGTGCCTGGCATTTAAAGGAACTGCCAACAAAGCTTTAAGGGAAAAAAAAAGAAAGAAATAAAAGGACCGTGGCTACATTGTGAGCCATGTTAGACAGGTATGCAGTGAGAAAATAACCACTTCCCACATAGAGCACACATACTTAGGAGAGTCAGCTAACTGTTGCCCTATTAAATCAGTGCTTTTTCACCACTGCGTTGAGATCATAATCCAATTGTTTAGTGATTAGCCAGGACTGCAACTGAGAAAATGCTCAGTTTTCATTGGAGGAGTGGACAGAAAGGCTAGCAAAAGAGACTGCTATGTAGTTTTGTCACAAAGGCAAAATATCACAAAAGGAGGAGTGAAAAGTTTCAGATAGTCAAGAGCAGCGGTTCTCAACCTGTGGGTCGCGACCGCTTTGGGGGTCGAACGACCCTTTCACAGAGGTTGCCTAAGACCACCAGAAAACACATATATAATTACATATTGTTTTTGTGATTAATCGCTATGCTTTAATTATGTTCAATTTGTAACAATGAAAATACATCTGCATATCAGATATTTACATTACAATTCATAACAGTAGCAAAATTACAGTTATGAAGTAGCAACGAAAATAATTTTATGGTTGGGGGTCACCACAGCATGAGGAACTATATTAAAGGGTCGTGGCATTAGGAAGGTTGAGAACCACTGGTCAAGAGGATCGAGAACTATAAAGTAGCACCAAATATAAGTGCTGAGGTATTGAACTTGGAAATTAAGAGATTATTGCTCACAGTAGGAGGCTGGGACTAAGTAAAGAATGCCAAGGAAAAGTCACTATGAGAGTCCTGGACAAGGGACATTAGAGAAAAAGAATCTAACATTCTGTCTAAAGCCACATGCTATGCTAATCCTTTAGTATAAAGTTAAACTCTGCCATGGTTCCCATATCTCCTTCAGCAAAATGCTAATAAACTCAAGTTCCTTGTATGAGTGGCATATGACAGTCTAGGGTGGAAAGAAATCTTTTTCTCTGTACCTTTTAATTCTTCAGGTTGGGGCCCTATAAATTAGACTGATCAAGGACAGATTAACGAGAGAGAAACAATACACATGAGTGGATAGAATTTGGGCTTACATAGCATCTTAACAAAAGGAAAATACCTTATTAGGGAAGTGACAAGACAAAGGAAAATGACTTTGAGATTCTTGGGTGACAAATTATGGAAACGTAGGTTTATGAGGGAAACTAATGGAAGACAAGGCTAGTTTTAGACAAGTTTGCTATATAGATTCCTCTGATGCCCATCTCTGGGCTGATAAGGGTCTAGAATCATCTCCAGTGATTAATTAACTTCTGTGCTTCCTGGTAGTGGTAGTGGAGGCGGGTGAAGGGGTGGCAACTTTACAAATTTATTTCCTGCTTTTAGGCAAACTGGGGAAAGACAGAGAGCTTTTCTTATATCTGCTTCTCTATTGCCTTCAATTCAAAAGAGTCCTTATGTCAAAATGGCATGTTCTGGGTTGGCATATTCTGCTCCCCTGCAGGGGGAATAAAATAAAGAGGCTGTTTTTGTTGGAGTGAGAGCTAAGCTGCTCTAACAAAGAATCCAATAATGCATTGGCTTAAAGCGAACTAAGTTCCTTTATTTTCTCATGTAATGGCCCCAATGTGAGCAGTCCGGTTTGGGGAGAATCCTTTAGCGACTTGGTTTTTTCAATCCTGTGGCTCTCTCATTCCTTAGGCCACTGTCATCATCTGCATAGTCAAAGCTGAACCAACCTTCAGCTAGATGCCAGCAAATGGCAAAGAGAAACAGAGCATAGAGGAGGTTTTGGCCAAAACCGCTCACACTCCTTTGGTCATTGTTAACTGCAAGGAAGGCTGGGAAATGTGATCGAACAGGCCAGCCGTGAGTCCTATCACACCTGTCGTTAGCCTAAAAATAAAAAGTCAAGGTGAGAGGATACAAGTGTTTATTTGAAATAAAAATAAAAATAAAAATAAAGAATTGCAATGCAAGGGCATAGATTCAGACAGAAACCCAAATTATGTCCTGATTATGAAGTGATAGCAAGGGGTTTTCATGAGAAAAGGTTGGGAAATGATTCCATGAATAGAAGAAAGGAATTACTATCAGTGCTAGGTTACTCTTTAGCAATATACATGGCTGGTGACTGATTCTAAGTAATTTCCAAAATCATCAGTATTGTGGTCAGGATGTCAGCTTCCCTGTTAGCTTTACAAATAATTGTTTGTAAGACAATGTTGGTTTGGCCCAATCCAAAGGTTATTTGGCCCAGATCAAACATCTCAAAATTTCAAGGAATTAGACATGCAAGGCAGTTCCTCTGGGATGGCTGCTCTGGCTCTACTTGAAAATGGCTCCTCTTATGTTAACTTTTCACACTACGGAGAAATGGACCATAGATATTGGCCGACAGATGGTAGTCTCTGCCAGAGCCCACCTCTATGTGCCTCTTCATTCTGAGAAGTAGAACACAGCCTTTTCTCAAAGAAGAAACACAAAGTCCCATCCAGTTACTGAATCCAGTTCAAAGTCATTTTCAACTTAGGAACTATAGGTCATGTTTCTAAGGGACCTTTGTAGTGCAGGTACCCATAAACCAAAAGATTTTTTCTTTCAGCAGGGAGTGGGAAGGGGGAGGAATAAACATATTCTTTTATTCTTTTTTAAATTAAATTCTTTATTGTTGAAAGTATTACGTATGTCTCCTTTTTCCCCTATTGACCTCTCCCCGCCTGTTCCTGCCCCCCAAAAGATTTTTTCAATATGACTAATCTTTCTGACCTACCACTCCTACATCCAATATGAAATGATAAGCAGACACAAGATAACCATGGAAAAATTCCCACTTAGGAAAAGAAAGAATAGGAAGCACATAGAAGTCACTAGTGCACAGAAATGATCAAATCTTGTTGGGCAGAATATCATAAAACTTTACCATAGCAATGAAATAAGTTATCTAGTTCGCCCAATTTGCTCTCTGGAAATAACTCCAAAGTTCTCTACGGACCCAACTTTGCATTACAGGAGGCTCTTTCTCGTCTATTACCATAAGTGTTAAATCTGAAGTAGGTGTTAGAAAGTATACCCTACTTAGGAACTGGTTTGGGGTTGAACAATAAGAAGATTTTACAAGCTAGGCATGTCATTTCTTTGGCACGACAATTCCCTCAAAATCTTAGTAGGCTTCTGGTGTATTTTTAATAGTGTGTTCCATGTGCCTGTATCCACAGCCAACATTCTTCTCCAGCCATATTTCTTTAACCTGCTTTATTTCTTAACCCCTGAGCTCAACCCTAGACTCTTTTCTTCATTTTAATGAAGGTGACCTTGAGGCCACATGAAATAATAGGTTTGAGTAGGAAAGCCACACCCTAATCTAGCCTTTGCCACAGACTTGCCTACCTTTGTTTTACAGAAAAATAATAGGTTTCAAGAAAAACTTTAAGGAGTTCAAAATAAGTTGGCCTTTCTAACTTTAAAATGCTCCAAATATATGGACTCTTTCTATTCTTTTACATCTGTGATTACAAATTAGTTCATTCTTGCCTGAACTCGTTATTGAATTTCTTGCTAAAAGTTTCCAAAAGACCCTAAAACATGAATAGAAGAAAGGAATTCCTAGGTTACTCTAAAACATACTCATATTTTGTTATTTCCAACCACTTCTCTTAAAGTAGATAATGCATCTTCCAGGTAGAAGTTTTAGCAATATTGGGCAAAGATGTAAACAAAAATTACATCTCCAGCCTGCACTATTTGATGTTTCACTGTCTCACTGTTGTCAAACAATGTATAATTAATTGACATGAAGGCGAAGTTGCCTTAAGAGAGACCCAACAATATGGTGAGCTGAAGAATAATAAACATTATTTTCCTGCCAGGTAATAGTACCAGTTAAGCAGGGTACTCGCCTCTAGATGGCTACCCAATTTCCTTTAATCTTATTGTTCCTAGGGCTTTGTTGTCACCTGTTTGATCAAAGTTGAGTGGTGGCCATAACCTGGTTCCATAATCTGGAGGAAAAGGGAAATAACAAGCCCAATATCCTACGACCTATACCAGCAAGGGTCAAACAGAACTTCCACTCATATTTCATCAACAAAACCTTAGTCATATGACAAGAGTTTTCTGTTATATGTGGAAAGAGCAAGAGGTACTGAACAAATGAAAAATTCTCATTACTTCACATTGCTTTTCACTAAGTTGCAGACCAAATCTCTTCTCCTCCTAAGATGAGGCTTGTCCAAACTGATTCCTGCAGCTGGCCACTCAGAGAGGGAGTTGGCTTTCTGCAAAGCTCCGTGGATCCAGCGATGGCCCTGTGATGAAGGCAATCAATTTTCACCAATGACACATTTGGACCCCAGCCTCTCAACCATGCCAGCACAGAGCAGGTGTTTCTCCAACCATAAAAGCCAATATGGCAAATTCTGCTGCTCTCTGGTCACATTATACAGTTGTAATTACAAGTCTTGAACACAAGGCTCTTGGCCATACCAGAGGAAAGGCTAGTGCCTCCCCAGTCATAAAGACTGAGTGCTCAGGATAGGGCTGGCCCTAAGATTCTGGCTCATTAGATTGCTATTGTATGAGTGCCCTGGTCACAACAGGGGAGGGGCTGGTGCTTCCCTAATCATGCAGCTTAATAAGCTTGAGTCCAACCGATGAGGCTCCACTCCCATCCTGTCTTGCTAGATCTTCTTGCATTGCCCTAGATTACAATGAGCAATGATGGACATTGCACGGCTCCTGCCTCCTTGATTCTTACCCAATGCATACTGTTCCCCCAGCTGACGTGGGTATGCTTCTTGGCTATGTGTCCCCTGTCAAGCTCACATGTGAGTTTCGTCTGTAGAAGAAGGCTCAAGATCTTTTTATTCAAGTACTGCAGGAAAAGGTAATTCACAGAAGCTTGGAGGACTAGAGACATACACAGGCTGATATTTGTTATTCCAAATATCAAGCACAACTAGATGGTTTTTTCCAAAAGCCTAGTGATGAAGAAATTAAACCTTTCATAATAATAAGACACTGCACGCAGTAAAGCTGCAATTGCAGTGACACATCATTACACTTAGCTATTTACCAAAAACAACAACAACCTGTCATCTCTTTCAAATAGCCATTACTAATAACTCTCCCAAATAGACTTCTTGAAATCTGTTAACTTAGATATGTAAGTTCACTTTCCCCTGGAATGCTAAGTTTCACAAGGCTTCCCTTCTACCCAGGCCTGAAGAGGCCCCTTCACCCTATTGGTGACAAGACAATTCTCAGAGTGGGTCTCAGCTTGTACCTGTATCCAAAGGAAAGCCCGTCATTTTGATGTGGGAAGAAACTGGGATGTGATGTTCTCCCAGCTACTGACTAGGAAGCAACCCTTTCTTTCCTCCCTGCAGTGCAATTCTTGGTAAAGGACAAAGTCTTATTTTAAATTCTGAATTCATTTTCTTAATTTCTGCCAAGCCAGTGATTACTAATTATGTCTCTTTGCAAAGCTTTCTGGCCAATACAGACATAAGACTCCCATAATCCCCTTAGGATTGAATTCTGTGAGCCACCTGAGCTACTTATTCCAGACCATCTGCACAAATTCAGTTCTGGAAACTGAGTAAATGAAAGAAGACTAATGTTTGCTTAGAAGATGGGATATGAATATGGACTTGGCACAGCAATTACAAACGTTTGTTGTAGAGAATGAATGAGAGAAATCACATTAGAAATCTAGAGAATCAGCATGAAAGTAGGAGAAATGAAAGAGAAGGGGCAGATATAGTCATGTTTTGCTTGTCTATTGACTTGTACCCCATGTCATTTTTAAAAAGATTTTGAACCACAAGTGCATTTCCTGCAAAGAAATTAAGCATTATAAGCTTTGGTTTAACTATGAATAATTAATAAAGTATATTCATAGCTATATATAACAATGGTTCACTAAAATTATGCTTTTTTAAAAAAATCATCAATAACTATAGGCTTCTACCCCATTAGAAATCCCAGGAAATTAGTGAATTGGTTAACAGTTGCTTACAAATTAACACTTTATATCTAAGTCCCAATAGTCACCTAAATGTTATTAAGATTTAAAAATATAACTAATAGGCAGCCCATCATTATGATGTGTAAATTTGTATTATTTTTGAAAGACTAATAATAGTAAAGAAGCAAGAATATCACCTTTGATATACTTGATTTAAATAAATATTTTGTAAGCTTTATGAAAGCAGGAAACTTGTCTGCTCCCCTCCCCACCCCGCCCCCCAAGTCTAGTGCCCGGGCACAAGGTAGACACTCAGTGAGTATTTGTGGATTTAATGAATAAATAACACCTTAAAATATCAGCCCTTGTCTATGCAGAGCTTTTGCCATCAATTCAATCTCAGCCCAGATCTTCCTGATCAAGACCAAGTTCTTTCCTTTGTGGTTTAGAAATGCATCGTGTCTGTGCGCACAGTACTTGGTTTTCATCTGTCACGATCACAGGGACCAGATGCCTACCTCCTCTATAGCTCTTGCATCCCAAAGACAGCATGACAGAATATGAAACTGGCAGCACTTGATATGAGGTCTTCAGAGTTCTGCAGTGAAGGCCTTCCATTCATTCTCCGTTTTTTTGGAGCATGTGCACTCTATATATAAGATAAACATTTATATAATCCAAGGACTTCTGAGAGAGAGAAAATTCTCCAAATTTCCCAGTGGTGTTTAAAGATATCCCCAAAGGGCTATCATGGCTAATACACAGCTAAGCACCCATTTCTCTACCCTAGGACACGCCTGCCCATCAAGAAAAGAAGCTTCAGCTCCTGCCTGATTGAAGACGAGAAGACAGAGGTAGGTTGTATTTCCCCACCTGACAAACAGTATGCACATGCTCAGGGGCAAAAGGAAGTGAGTGAAATGAAGCCAGCGGTATTCAGTTCATGCACGCCCTCCACCGCAGCTCATTCAGTAGCAGGTATCTCATCCGTGAACACAGAAACAGTTTTGGGAGAGGCAGTTCAAACCTGATTTATTACTGGTGGGTTCAGAATCCCTACCTTCTTGCAAAGGATTGCATCCTATTTAGGTCAATGTCAAGACTGGAGACAGAATGTGATTTCCGTATGTTACCATGTCTGTCTACAAAGTGCACTGACTTGGTCTTTATTTGGTGGGCACCCCCAGACAGGCCCTGTGTGGCCGCTCAGTGTTGTTGTGTGGAGGCTGTGAAGAGCCTTCTGGTTTTTAGATAGTATGTGTGTCTGTGTCCTGTGGGGTTCCACCTTCAGCTCCTTGGGCTTTTTTCCAGTGATGCTGGAAATTGCTGTGACTTGCAGGTAAAATTGAAAAGCCAATTTTACATCTGCTCAGAGTGAGTCACGATAACTTAGTGTTTTGGGGTCCCAGCTACTTTGAACCGAATACAAACTTGAGGTTCTTCTGGAGAGTAACTGTGTGTGTGTTTAAGGAAGTTCAGGGGACGTGATTTACATTTGTCAAAATAACCAGAATAAATTTTTAACAAATGGTGGCTTATGCTCTCTGTCAGAGTGATGGAATGCAACAAGCTTACAAAACAAAAGCAAATCAAAGGAAAGAGCTGTAAAATAAACAATGAAGGGTGGAGGAAATGCAGGCTGGATCATGAGACCTTTGTTAATAGTAAAAGCAAACTGAAAACAATGATATAGTCCATTTCTTTAGCCCCTCCCTGTAGTGAAATTGAAATTCCAGCACACACACATTAAGAGCTGTTCATTTCGGTCAAATTAAGTTTTTGTTCTTTTTTCTATTTTGTTTTTCAGTTATTGTCTCCATTTAATTATCCATGGGTTTAAGATGGATGGATGGATGGACAGACAGAAAGGGACAGACAGTTTTAATGCTTTTTAAAATCAGTGAAAATTGAGTAAAATGCAAATAGGTATATGTATATGTGTGTCTATACAAATATATACATATATATGTACATACACATGTATATACATAATCCCTGTTCTGTGTTTGTTACTTAGATAATTTACAGGTCTTCTGCAAAATCAGTATTTCCCCTCACCTGAAGTTTAGCTCTGGATCATTTAAAATGGTACTGTAGCCCGAGCCAGTTTTGCTCAGTGACTAGAGCATAGGTCCACGGACTGAAGGGTCATGGGTTTGATTCTGGTCAAGGGCACATACCTCAGTTTCAGACTCGATCCCTGGCCCCGTGTCAGGGCACATTCGGGAAACAACCAATCAATGTGTCTCTTACATAGATGTTTCTCTCTCTCTGTCTCTTCCTCTCCCTCCCACTGTCTCTTAAAAAAAATACCAATGGGAAAAATATCCTCCAGTGAAGATTAACAACAACAACAACAAATTTTAAATGGCACTGTAGAACTGAACAGCAGTGAAAATAGACAAAGAATAAAGGCCTTCAATACAATAGCCCAATGTCTAGCCTTGGTGAATACAGCCTGAAATCAGCACAGCCTTCACCTGCAGGTCCTTCACCTACAGGGCAATAAAATAAATATGACTTTATTCATTCATCATTAAAATAGATATATTAAGCTCCTTCTTTATCCCAGACACATATTAGTAACAGCAAACATTTCCCCACTGCTTTAAACTTTCTCAAACAATTTTCCCTACAGGTGATGCTAGGCGATTATCCTAACATCCTTGTGAAGTCGATACTAGGTATATGTATATGTGTGTCTATACAAATATATACATATATATGTACATACACACATATATATATATACATAATCTCTGTTCTGTGTTTGTTACTTAGATAATTTACAGGTCTTCTGCAAAATCAGTATTTCCCCTCACCTGAAGTTTAGCTCTGGATCATTTAAAATGGTACTGTAGCCCGAGCCAGTTTTGCTCAGTGACTAGAGCATAGGTCCACGGACTGAAGGGTCATGGGTTTGATTCTGGTCAAGGGCACATACCTCGGTTTCAGACTCGATCCCTGGCCCCGTGTCAGGGCACATTCGGGAAACAACCAATCAATGTGTCTCTTACATAGATGTTTCTCTCTCTCTGTCTCTTCCTCTCCCTCCCACTGTCTCTTAAAAAAAACCAATGGGAAAAATATCCTCGAGTGAAGATTAACAACAACAACAACAAATTTTAAATGGCACTGTAGAACTGAACAGCAGTGAAAATAGACAAAGAATAAAGGCCTTCCATACAATAGCCCAATGTCTAGCCTTGGTTAATACACCCTGAAATCAGCACAGCCTTCACCTACAGGTCCTTCACCTACCGGGGAATAAAATAAATATGACTTTATTCATTCATCATTAAAATAGATATATTAAGCTCCTTCTTTATCCCAGACACATATTAGTAACAGCAAACATTTCCCCACTGCTTTAAACTTTCTCAAACAATTTTCCCTACAGGTGATGCTAGGCGATTATCCTAACATCCTTGTGAAGTCGATACTATTGTTTGTTCTTATTCCATTTTTAGAGATAAGAAAATGAATCTGAGAGATGATTAGTAACTGGCCAAGGTCATGTGGCATTTAAGCAGCAGATCCAAGACTCAGGTCCATGGTCACAATTGGCAGAGCCCGTGACTTTCCATAACACAACATGGTGGCCAATGATCCAAAGTAAAAATAAGTAAGTTGTTATGAGGAAAACTCTGGAAAATCTTCCTTGAGCACAATTACATTGTAGGGATGGTAACAGCTCAGAGTTAGAGCCAGAAGGCGAAGGAAATGTTCACAGATGAGATGAAGATCGGAAAGTTACTAGTGACAGGTTCTGAGTTCCAGAGGGTTGTGGAATGGCTGGAGGGTCAGCAGGGGAGGGGAGCATGAGTCACATGAGAGAATGTCTGGAACTTTACGGGACTAAGAGTCAGACTATAAAGGATGACCTTGAAGATGTGGACTGCTGGGGGGACAGGCAAGCAGGGACAGAAATCTCCCTGCCGTTTCTGTCCCTGTGGAATCCTGTGGGGATGAGGCTAATCAGTTCTCCTGATAGCCTCCTTAGGGGATGGTCTCCTAAGAAATCTATAGTGAAGACAAAGGGACGGGGAAGGGAAGGAACCGTGGTGGGTTATGGGAGCTCTTGGATCATTGTGGTGTTCCCTTAAGTCCTGCTGGGGCTGGGGTCAGGCTGTGGGGTCAGAGACCCTCCACATTCCTGCCCTGGCCTGTTGCCCACTCTAAAGAGTGAAAACAGAGGCAACATGGCAGTGTCAGGGGACTGGGCAGGATTTGTTCCTTTGAACAAAGCAGTATTTTACCTGAGAAAAGTAGCGGGAGCTCTTGGATCATTGTGGTGTTCCCTTAAGTCCTGCTGGGGCTGGGGTCAGGCTGTGGGGTCAGAGACCCTCCACATTCCTGCCCTGGCCTGTTGCCCACTCTAAAGAGTGAAAACAGAGGCAACATGGCAGTGTCAGGGGACTGGGCAGGATTTGTTCCTTTGAACAAAGCAGTATTTTACCTGAGAAAAGTAGCACAGAATAGCAAAATTGATGCCCCTTAACTAAAAGATGTTTCTATCTCTCTCCCTTCCTTTCTGAAATCAATAAAAATACATTAAAAACAATAAAAATAAAGGATACTGACAATAAGAATTTTTAAAGACAACAATATCAACAGAGCAGACAAAAGAAGGAGTGGGGAGAAGGCAAGACAAGGAAGAGGGTAGGATGGGAAGAGGAAGGGTAGAGGGAATCAGAGGGATGGGTGAGGGACAGGAAGGTTCCGATGCTCCTTGTCCCCCTTGTGTTTACAGACTCTAAAACTACCTGTGCTCTGTGGACTGGGGGCCCCTGTCCCGCAACCCCTTTCACAGTGACTGTCAGACCCTGAGAGCTGAATGCTCCCCAAGTGCTCTGCCGCCCCCAGCAAGGTGCCCTGCTCTGTGCACGCCTATCTGACCAAGTGACCTTTCCTCAGGCTGACACGCCAGGCCGTTGGTATCCCAGTTGGGTCTCCCTAGCTTGCCCCACAGAATCATGTGTATAAATGCCTTGTTTCCTGTGTATAAATGCCTTATTTGAGAAAATAAGTCCCCACGTGGCAGCACTTTTCCCATTCACGTTCTTTCAAAGAACTGGGCTGCTCCCAGCCTCCAGCTAGCACTTGGCTAAGTGCTAAGCTAGCTTGTCATCTAAGGGATGACTTGGCTGCCACGCAAAATCACATCCAGGGTCCTAACACCTCGGTGACACCTCCAAAGGCTTCATTTTACTCCAAGCTATTTCACAGAAGTTTACAAGTGTAGAGGATCCAGATTCTCAAAGGCAAGGTGAAACCAGTGTCCAGCTCCAGTTCTTTTCCTTTTTAAAAAAATACATTTTTATTGATTTCAGAGAGGAAGGAAGAGGCAAACATCAATGATGAGACATCAATGATGAGAGAGAATCATTGATCAGCTGACTTCTGCACACCCTACACTGGGGATCGAGCCCACAACCCGGGCATGTGCCCTGACTGGGAAGCTAACCGTGACCTCCTGGTTCACAGGTCGACGCTCAACCAGTGAGCCACTCGGGCTGGGCAGCTCCAGCTCTGAAGGGTGTGAGGCCAAGAGGGTGAGCAGTCAGATAGCCACACTCATAGGAACCTCCTCCAGGGCACACATCCCTTGGGCATGTCCCCATGCTGTGCAAAAGGCATTCACTCCTTAGGGGAAATCACCCTGTGATTAAAAAAAAAATCTGCCTCATCCAATCTCCTCTTCGTGTGAAACACTGCCTCAATCTTATCTTTTCTAAAGCCTGTGAGAGGGTTTCACTAGTTAGTCTAAGCTCAGAATAGCATTTGACATAGTCCAGAGGGAAACAACCGACACTTGCCAAATTAATTCAAGTTGGTTTGACTCCAGACAGAACCACACCCCCCCCAGGAAGTCAAACTACCCGCCTCAGGCAGAAAGGGACCAGAGTCTCCTGAGAGTTAGCCTCAGGGACATGTCCCATCTCCAGCATCTTCCCCCTCAGCGTCTACCCCCACCCCCAGCACACACTCCCCCACACCTGTGCTGGCAGGACAGACTCCAAGTCCAGCGAGTGGGCTGCTCAAGCAGGGGCTGAGTCACCGTGGCCTGCCTCCACCTTTCGTTCAAGGAAGCTCATGCCCAGAGAAGGGAAAATGTCTCAGCAAGCAGACTGCCTTTTGCTTGGAGGCATCATTATCTGTGTTTGAGTGGCGCCTTTTATTCCTCTCCCATTTTTTTTCCTTGTGGCTCCAGAGCTACATGGCCTGAGTGAAATCCTGGTTCCCCGCCCACTGGCTGGGTGCATTTAGATACCCCATGCCTCCAATTTTCCATCTGTGAAATGGAAAAAACAATAGCATGGGGTTGCTGTGGGGGTTAAAATGTGTAAAGCATGACTGTCTCTGCTTCAGAGTAAGCACCCAGGAAATATTAGCTATTTCTATGGAGAAATCTTTATTATTTGCTGTTTTTTGAGGGTCTACAAATAGCTTCAGGCTACTCCTGGTTTATTCCTTGCAGCTGCTAGCTTTTTATCTCAGTTCATCTTTCAGTACAAGGTGGTCTTCCCTGAACCCCTCATTCCTAGATCTACCATCATTGCCAAACCTTGAGGAACCCAAGTCAGAAAGCAAAAAAGTCTTCCAGTGACACCAGAAAGTTAAACACCTAAAACCATTATTCTCCTCCAATATATTTAATCCATGAATAAACTTGGTTCACTTGGACTTCCCACCTCCGGGCAAGTATCTGCTGCTTCTGGTAGTTCATAGCTTGTGAGGTTAAGAAAAGAATCTTTCTTTCTTTTTTAAAAAAAATATATCTTTATTGATTTCAGAGAGGAAAGGAGAGGGAGAGAGAGATAGAAACATCAACGATGAGGAAGAATCATTGATCGGCTCCCTCCTGCACACCCCACACTGGGGATCGAGCCTGCAACCTGAGCATGTGCCCTGACCAGGAATCGAACCATGACCCCCTGGTTCATAGGTTGATGCTCAACCACTGAGCCACACTGGCCAGAAAAGGAAAGAATCTTGTCTCTAAATTTGATCAAGAGTTATTGTGCTGAGGCTAACTCTAGGTATCCGTTCAGCTGGTCCTTGTCTCTCCAGAAGAGCTTAAAGCATAGTAGCCTGCACAAAGGTAGCCGACAGGCCTACATTCTCATGGTGAGCCCGTCTGGGTCTCCAGCTGTGTATTCAGGATCTGTTTCTTTAAACAAAATGGCACTTAACCAACACAGGATGCGGTATCTAAGTTAAAGTTGAGGTGAACATATATTTTGTCCTCTTTGTGGAATGGTTTCAGGTGAACTCACCAACTACACAAACGTGCAAGAGACACATGGCCTGCCTTGGTGGGAGCACAGGCTGGAGGCGCTCAGCAGTCTCGACTCCTTTCCCTCCCTCTCAGAGCTGATCTCAAAGCAGCGAATAGGCAACGCTAGCTCCTTGCAGAGGCCACTTGGTACATCTTTCATTGTCCTTAGGTCTGTTTTCCCCAGAGTCAAGTCCAAGAACATTTCAAAAAGTCAAAGTAAATAAACAAAAGAAATCATTCTCCATGGCTCACCAGTTGACTTTCCCAGCTATAAAAAGATATTTCAACTGACAGGAAATAGTACCCGCCAGACACACTGTCTCCCGAGGGAAAGTTTAACTTCTTGTCTCCCCACGTTTCAAGTTGGCCAGAGCTTCACCCCAGCTTCCTTCGAAGGCCTCTCACACGCTCTCTTGGGTAATTCGGTGTTGGAGTCCTGAGCACCGTGATATAATCTGACCCTGATGATCCTTCTAAGAAATCCAATTTACTGGGAAATCCCCATCTTTATCCCTAATTAAAAACATTTTTTTTAAAATTAGCTCAGAGAATGAGGTCCAGGTATATTGGGAGATCTTTTTCTCTCTTACAGCTGCCAGTAGTTTGAGGCAAAATATTTTTCAATATGTGGTGGTCCATTTCAAAAAAATCCGTTTACCATGTCATGTATATTAGTTCCCTAATGCTGTTATAACCAATTACGACAACACAAATTTATTCTATTGATACCATTGCAATAACCTGGTCACTATTTAACGGGAAAGGAGGAAAGGCAAGAGTAGATAACATAGGCAGGCCGTTTACACAGCTCTGTCAAAAAGCTGCATTTAACACTCTCCAAGTCTGTTCCCCACTGATTGATGGGGAGAGGGGCTGACTGGACAAAGGCAGTTCAGACACATGCCGGGTAAGGTCTGAGTGACATAGGAAGTTGCCTACCTGTCTGCCAGTTACACCTGGAAACAAATTAGTGGTCAGGATGGGCGTGGCCACTGTAAGCACCCAAAACCTGAATATTTAAACTTCTGAACAAAGGAGCCTCTCCACTCTCCTCTCTCTCCTCTCTCTCACTGGGGTGCAAGGTTCCTATGTCTCCTGTTATGGGGGGATGTGCTCCCCTGTACCCATGCAGCTCTTGGTCACGTGGGACTCCCCACAATGGACTAATGGACTAAACCCAAGCGCTGAGCTACACCGGCTGCAACACGGAGCGGAAGCTCTGCACACTGGCCTTGCTTTTTCTCCACTGGAACTCGAGCTGCCCCTCTTTCGGGACTGGCTCAAGGCGGGTGGAACTTTGGAGCCTCCCAAAATGTAAACTCCACACAAATAAAGCCTTTTTCCACACCTCATTCTCCTGAGTGGGCTTCTAAAATTCCTATTTCAGCGGTACCCCAGGAACTTCCCTCCTACGAGCGACAGAAGTTTGATTCCCCAGTCACACTGTTACAGGCCTGGAGGTCAGAAGTGTAAAGCCCACCTTACACGGACAGGCTGGCTCCTTCGGGGGGCCCAGGGGAAAGTGTGCTCCTTGCCTCTTCCTGCTCCTCGGGGTTGCCCTGGCATTCCTTGGTGCATAGCCATCACTCCACACTCTGCTTCTGTCCTCACATCATCTTTCTCCTCCTTTGACTTTCTAGTATCCCTCTTATGAGGACCCGTGTGATTACATTTGAGCTCATCCAGATAATCTGGTATAATCTCCCCCTCTCAGGCAGTTAATGTAATCCCTCTGTGAAGTCCCTTTTGTTATATAGAGTAACATTCACAGGTTCTGGGGGTTAGGGAGTAGATGTCTTTGGGAGGCTATCATTCAACCTGATACATATGACTTTTATTCATTTTTTTAAAAATATGTTATTTATTTTTTAGAGAGAGAGGAAGGGAGAGAGAGATAGAAACACCAATGTTGAGAGAGAATCATTGATTGGCTGCCTCCTGCACGCTCCCCACTGGGGATCAAGCCTGCATGTGCCCTGACCGGGAATCGAACTGGTGACCTTTTGGTTCATGGGTCGACTCTCAACCACTGAGCCATACCGGCCAGGCTGACTTTTATTCATTTTGAACAATGTGAACCAACCTGCACTACTTTAAAAAAAAAAAAACTGTCTTGTTTTATACATCATAATATGATTCAATTGCATTTTCTCTGTCTGGCAAACTACACTAATTTAATAGCCTAATTTGAAATTCTGTCCTTTACTCTGATTTTTCCAGCTACTGTCCTCTAGGATCACAAGACCTTCTAACAACATGTCATTCCTTGTCATGGCCAATAGTCCCAACTCACAGAAAACTAATTGTGTTCATCAGAACTCTTTCCGTTGCCAGTGTAACTCAGCTTAAACTGGCTTAAATAAAAATAAAAATAATAGTAATGTGTTGGCTCATGTAACTGACAAGGAGGTATGAATGGGCTCAGGCACAGTGGGGCGAGCACTCAATTGCATCTTCAGGCATTTCGTACTTGCTTCATCTCTTTGATTTGCTTTCTTCTGGGTTGGCTTTTTCTCAGGCAAAAACTAATGCTTCTAAGTATTTGCAAAAACCAAAAGTACCCAGCTTCCAATCCATCATGCTGGCAACCCTCGCCGAAGAAGACACTGCTTCTTTCCCGAAAGTTCCAGTGAAAGTCCCAGACAGGATTCTCCTTGACCCGAGCGAGGACATGAGTACATCCCGGCCCAGTCCCTGTCACTAATGGGATCTGGTGCTCTGATTGGCTAGGCCTGAGTCAGATGCTCTCCTTGAAGCCTAGGGCGAGCCTATGATCCAGGCCACAGAACAGAGAAGGAGGGACTCCTTCATGCAAATAAAGATGCATGATAAATTAATAGAAGATGAATAATGAATTAATAGAAGATGGAGAAATGGATAAGGCCAAACAAAATGAACATGTTCACTACACCTGTGTCGAACCCAAGTAGTGATTTTTACCTGGAGCTTCTAATGGTATATCCAGACAAAGTCTCTAAAGACAAAATTACCATTGCTTTTTTAAAAAAATATGTTTTTATTAATTTTAAAAAGAGAGGGAGAGAGAGAGTTTGAGAGGCTGCCTCCTGCACACTGGGATGATGCTCAACCAACTGAGCCACACTGGCCAGGGCAAAATTACCATTGCTTTTTAAAAGCTCTGTCCTTGAGCTACAATGTGAATGGGTTGTTTGTGGAGTCTCAGGTAACACTGGATTCAGGGGAGAAATGGTCTTTTCTCATGCTCATGGTTGAATCATGAAAGGATTATTTTCTTATAAAAACAACCAAATACTCTAGGATTACAAAAAAATAAAAACAAAAAACAAACCACACCACAAAAATGTGAACCCACAGTCAGTTACCCCTGTGGAAACTTAACAGAAACAAGTAATTCAATTGTCCAAAAGGTTAAATTGTGACAATAAAAACATGATGTTTAGAGCACTATATTCTCATTTCCAGTAAAACACAGAATGATAAGAGTAACTGAACTAAAGTTTTTTGATTTTCAAAACTAAAAAGAGACCAATAAAGCTTTCAATTTCATGACTTTTAAAGGCTTTTAAAGTTCATTTTTACAGCCGAAACCGGTTTGGCTCAGTGGATAGAGCGTCGGCCTGCGGACTGAAAGGTCCCGGGTTCGATTCTGGTCAAGGGCATGTACCTTGGTTGCGGGCACATCCTCGGTGGAGGGCGTGCAGGAGGCAGCTGATCGATGTTTCTCTCTCATCGATGTTTCTAACTCTCTATCCCTCTCCCTTCCTCTCTGTAGAAGATCAATAAAATATATTTAAAAAAAAAAAAGTTCATATGATGAGAGAGAATCTTGGATGCTTGAAGTAAAAAACTTATTTTTTAGAAAAGTTATTCTTTCTTTATCCAAGAGTAGACATATATTCTTAGTCTGATTTTAATTTTTCTTATTTGGATAAGATGACCTAGAGAAATAGAGAAAAAATGATTTCATGGATAAAGGAATCTGAAAGATCACAATGTACACACATTTCATATTGCTATTTTTAATTTATATTTTAAAATTACCGTATAATCTCTCTTTGTAACAGGTGGTATAATCAGCTGAGTATATGCTGAATAAGGAACCAGCCTGCAGGGGGTGCTGCTTACCTGATTTTCCTATTTAGTGCTGAAATTTCATTGCAACTTTTATTTTTTATTTATTATTATTATTTATATATTTTCTTATATAAAGGAGAGGAAGGGAGAGGAAGAGAGAGCTAGAAACATCAATGATGAGAGAGAATCATTGATTGCCTCCTGCAAGCCCCACACGGAATCCAGCCTGAAACCTGGCAAGTACCCTGACATTGATTTCCTGGTTCATAGGTTGACGCTCAACCACTGAGCCATGCCAGCCTGGCTCATTGCGACTTTTAGTGGGATCCAATTTTCCCAGTGGGAATAATTGTGAGAATAACAAAATCGGTTATTTAAATCAGGACATTGTTAAACAACTGAAAAGTAAACAAAATCTCCAGACCTGCATCATGAAATGCAATTAGCTCAACCACATGGGATGAACAATAAATAATAAACTGAGATTTTGATATTACAATTTCTCTGAAGAGCAGGTCAACCCATAACACAATTAAAAGTATTTTACTCTTTTCTGATTAAAAATATTTTCTTTCTTGTTTTGGGTGTTCTGGTTCTTTCTAATTTTAGGAGCCTCTACTTTTTACCTTACACTTGCATCAAGTTGAAATTTTAAATGCAAGGTATTTACTCTTTTTATCATCTAAATTTTTTAAATTTTTTTCCTTGAAAACATTCTATAAAATGTCTGCAACAACTGGTCTGCCTTTGGGGTAGGTTCTTCTCCATCAAAGTGTGTGAAACCATGAACAAACAAGGGGCCTATGTAGTTCAGAGTTGCATTCATAGGCAACCCATCTAGGAAGCAAAATAATTTTTAAAAGGGATTCAAATTTTTCTGAAGTATATTGAGTAATATTGAAAGACATCCCATTTCCAACTTCTTAGAGGCACAAGTGGCGTTCAGCCACCCGAGATTGAGCAATAACAGGTCTGTGATGCCCTTAGATGTCCGGGGCTGCACGCGCGCTACACTGACTGGCTCAGCGTGTGCCTACCCTACGCCGGCAGGCGCGGGTAACCC
Source organism: Myotis brandtii (assembly GCF_000412655.1). NCBI lineage: Eukaryota > Metazoa > Chordata > Mammalia > Chiroptera > Vespertilionidae > Myotis > Myotis brandtii. The sequence goes on from NW_005354829.1 coordinate 4,966,582, forward strand.
ATTGAACCCCATTCGTGATGGGGATCGGGGATTGCAATTATTCCCCATGAACGAGGAATTCCCAGTAAGTGCGGGTCATAAGCTTGCGTTGATTAAGTCCCTGCCCTTTGTACACACCGCCAGTCGCTACTACCGATTGGATGGTTTAGTGAGGCCCTCGGATCGGCCCCGCCGGGGTCGGCCCACGGCCCCGGCGGAGCGCTGAGAAGACGGTCGAACTTGACTATCTAGAGGAAGTAAAAGTCGTAACAAGGTTTCCGTAGGTGATCCTGCAGAAGGAAAGAGAAAATTTCAAAAAAATAAAAATAAAAAAAAAGACATCCCATTTTATATTCATAGCCAGAGGGAAGGGGTTGGGGGGCAGAACAGGGTCCTAATTTATGGTGATAAGAGAAGATTTAACTTGGGATGGTGAGCACACAGTGCAATATACAGATCTTATAACATACAAGGCCACACCTGAAACCTATATGTTCATGTTGACCAATGTCACCCCAATAAATTTCTCACTAAATAAAAAAAATTGAATTTATAGAAACAGCCTGGTCTGTGTAGCTCACTGGTTGAGCTTCGACCCAGGAACCAAGAGGTTGCTGGTTTGATTCCTGGTCAGGGCACATGCCCAGGGTTGCAGGCTCGATCCCCAGTGGGGGCATGCAGAAAACAGCTGATCGATGATGTTTCTCTCATCATTGATGTTTCTATCTCTCTATTCTTTTCCTTTCCTCTCTCTCTAAAAAATTCAATAAAAACTTATTAAAAATATTTTGAAAAAGAAATCTCTCTCTCTCTCTCTCTCTCTCTCTCCCCCTAAATTTCTCCCTCTGTAAACTGCTCAGATCCCCTCCTTCTCCCCAGCCTCTGTTTATATGAAGAGGTTTAGCTTCTCTGAATCAGTTGTTACCGTTTCTCCTACTGCCCATCAGTCCAGTTCCACTGACCACAACACTCAAGATGGGGAAACCCAGCCAGCCAAGTTAAAACAATCCCAAAAGGGTAAGGAATGGCAGAGAAAAACAAAATATTCAGAAGCCCGAGAGAGGTAAATGAGGAAGGGAACAAGGAATATTCCACAGCACAGACGCCCATCCCGTGCTCTACAACTCCCAGCCCTTGTGGTCCAGCCCTCTCTGCCGCTCCCTCTGGGCAAAACCCGTGGGCTCACGGTAGAGGGGGGTTTATAGTCATCTGCTTCTTATAAGGAAAAACAACTTCCAAACTGAGTCTCCACTTTAAATCTTCACTGTTGCCCAGAAATCATGGATGCCAAGGCAATTTCAAGGAAAACCATTCATGCAACCTTCCTGCACACCACACTTCAAGCGCTCACTGTCTAACCATGCACAGAGCAGTGATTCAGAGCACAGCCTCTGGAGCTGGCTTGGCTGCGTCCACCGTCCTGCTCTGCAGCTTTCTAACTGCAATGGCAGCAAGTGGCTTCCCTCCCTGTGCCTCAGCGTACTTATCTGGAGAATGGTGAGAATCATATTTTCTACCGTATAGGGTTGGCACAAAACCTATCACTAAATAAGGCATGCTTAGGCCAGTGCCTAGCGCACAGAAAAGGCTCAATATACAACCACTCTCATGTAGGCTGCGTAGACACATTGATTCGGGATTTAAGATGCTGTCTTAAATTCATGGTGTCGAAAGATCTCTATGGGCTGCAATACACACAGTGCTGTACAGTTCTGGTTGACAAAAGGTGTTATTTAGTTAGACTAGAAAATCAAAGTAACTCTCAGAGTCTACAGCAAGCAAAAGACTGCCTCTGCTGAGAGAAAAACTCGTGTACAATAGATGTTGTGTCCCTAAATCTCCAGGGTGAACTTTGTGTTGTTGTTAATCCTCACCAGAGGATATTTTTGACACTGATTTTTCTAGAGAGAGTGGAAGTGAGGGGGAGAGACAGAGAGAGAGAAACATCAATGTGAGACACATCGATTGGTTGCTGCCTGCATGAGCCCCAACCGGGGGCCAGGGATTGAGCCTGCAACCCAGCTATGTACCCTTGACCAGAATTGAACCCACGACCCTTCAGTATGCAGGTCAACACTCTAACCACCGAGCAAAAACGGCCAGGGCCAGGGTGAACTTTTTGACTGAATTTACCATTTGACGGATGGTCCGCTATTTCTAATCAGAAGCTGTGACAGTCTGGGCTCTGGGCAAATGGGATTTGGTGCATACATTCTAGTCTGGCCTGGATCATTCCAGAGCTGTGTTGGGTCAAGAATCAAAGGATCTGCCCAGCCGAGTGGCTCAGTGGTTGAGCATCAACCCATGCACCAGGAGGTCGCTGGTTCCATTCCTGGTCAGGCACGTGCCTGGGTTTCGGGGTTGTCCCCAGTAGGGGGTGGGCAGGAGGCAGCAAATCAATGCTTCTCTTTCATCAATGTTTCGATCTCTCTCCCATTACCTTCCTCTCTGTAAAGTCAATAAAAACATGTTAAAAATAAAAAAAAGAATCAAAGGCTCCATAATCATGAGGTCCCGGAGTGCCTCCTCAAACTGCTCCATGTCACCAGGTTTAGGGCCTCATTCAACTCTTGCCACAGCTTTAGATGCATTTTTGTGAACTCAAGTTTACTGGTTCTGAAGCTGGCTGTATTTTTGGACTTTAATGCTCTTATTGCTCTTGGAAGCCTCTTTAGTCACTCCCCTTGTTTTCTGCTCCTAATTTGAACTTAGCCTTGTCCCTCTGTTCTAAGCCTTTCATCCCAGGTTACAGCCTCATGTTTATCTCTTATCTCCAATAGAAAGTAACAGATATGATGAATTAGTGTTCTTAATTTCTATGAGAAATGATTATTGAAGGAGTCTTGCAGAGGTCCCAGATCTATTACAAATTATGGGCAGGTCAGGCCACATTTTGAAATATAGTTTTTTAACTGGATGGGGTAGAATTTGAGGTTCCCACTTGATCTTCATTGACATTGGAAGGCAGGGACTACTCATCACTGTTAGATAGAATGGGAGTTCCTGCTCGATGGTCAGCCACCACTGCTACCTCCTGGGCTGGGAGGGGCCTTGTTACAACTTCCCTCATGGCCTCCACTGACATCATGGGGAAGGATTGGTGTCCTCACTGCTGAGCAGGTGTGGAAAGCTACATGGTCTCCAATGATACTGCTTGGGAGGGATGAAGTTCCAGCTCCCTCCTTGGCTTTCTCTAGCCCAGTGGAGGTTGTTAACATAAAAAACATTCAAATCTGTAAAGAATTTTTGTGAGTTTATTTGAGCCAAATTGTCGACAATTGCTGGGAAGCAGAACCTCAATGGATTGAGATAATGCTCCGGAGAATGGTGGGCTTCCCTCTATTTTTATACATTGCAATCAAAGGAAGGGACGTAAGTGGGTTACATGAAGTCCATTGGTGATAGATTAGAGAGGCAGGAGAAGAAAGCAAAGGGAAACCCCTGGGATTGGATAAAAAGTAAAATGATACACGTGTACTTAGGTGGGTGCAGGAACAATTAACATGATAATAATGAAGGAATTTGTGGTCTCTGTCCAGACACTTAGACACATTAGGTTGTGCCCCAAGGGGTCCTGAAAAGGGGAAGTTACAAGTTACCCAGACATTTCAAGGGTATGTTATCATAGATGCAAAAAGACAGGTAGGCTCAGTTCAGGTAAAGGTTGACCTTGTCAGTGAAGATACCAGACTAGGATGTAACTATGCACCATAACTGCTTTTAGTTAAAGTTTAATTTCAGACCATCCTTTGTGGTTACTTTAGGTCTTTGAGTTTGCAAGACCGTCATGCAGGCCTTCCCTGAGCTTGTCAGGTCAGCATGTGGCCCCTTTCGTCCACAGGTTTTTGAGGGGAAGTTGGTGTCACCACCGTTACAGCCTGGGAATCTAGGCTTCCCAATTCAGCTTTTGCTGGCATGGGTAGGCGGGGCTACACCGTTTTCTGGGGTGTTTCACTAGAGCAGAGCAGTTATTGTCTAACAATTTTCTGTGTTGCTAGCTGCCCATTTCTTGGTTCTTGGCTAGAGAGCAGGTTTGTTTTGCTTGGTCTACATTCACTGGCATTTCGGGGTTGTCAGCTTTTTTAGCTCCAAGTCTGGGATTTGTGAGGCAAAAACAAAACAAACAAAAACCTCAGAGAATATATCACCTGTAGTCCTGAGGTTCCTAACCAGCCTGCCTTCTCTCTACCTTTTAAAATCGTCTTATATTTGTTTTTCATATACTGTCAGGGGTTATAGTTGTACTTAGTAGAAGGAAGACATACATTTTTTAGATGAAGCTGCAGTAAGCTACTGTAAACACTAGAGGTCTCCTCTAATATATATTTTTTTACTTTTCTTTTTAACTGAAGAAAGTCTAATTTTCAGCATTCTCAAACATAATTCTGAAGGATTAAATTGCCTTATTAATTTATTTTCAATTCCTAAATACCCAAGTTTTCTTAAATTGTATCTTTTTAAAAAGCATCTTTACCTAATTATTTTCTCAAGATTATGCTATTCAATGTAGGCCTGACTACACTGTGGTATTGTTATTATCATCCTCATGGATCAGTTTATTTTTGACATGTTATATTCATTAAGCTGCATAGGAAACACATCACTGCCTTCAGAAACATTACGATGTGAAACATTAGGAAGTAAAACAAAATAAGGTTTCAGAACTTTGAAATTAGTTTTATCCGTGTAGCTTCCATCAGAAAGCTTTCATTAACTATTTTAATTGTTTCCGCAACCTGAAGAAAAGCAGTTTACAATAGAAATCTTTCCCATTTTAACCAATCTTGGTAGCTGGAGTAGGACAGTAGACACTTGAACGTTTGAATTTTTGTTAACCAAATGTCAACAAAAATTAGTTAAATAGTGCATCTGGAAAAATAAAGAGAATTCTTAGGGGCTATTCTAGTTGATTGCCAGCTCCCACTGGCAGTGCTGCCTGCTCATAACCTCTCACCCACATTCTTTCATCTTCTTCCAGAATAGAGTGATCAATCTTCCCAAATGTCACCACAGAAATTCAAATTGGAACCCTTGGTGCCTTTGGAAATGTAGATCACCTTTTCAGCTCAAGTTTAGGTAAAGGTCATAAACTGCTTCTCTAACTCTGATCTCTGGAAACCTTTGGCCATCTCATAACTTAAAACCAGGTTTTTTTTTTTGTTTCATTTTGTTGTTTTTTTTACATTGAGATAGAGGCATTCCCATGACCTCTAATTGGACCAACAGGATTTTACTATTAAATCACTTCTGTATTTAGAAATCAAAAATTACCATAACAAAACAGGGATGCTATTTTATACCAAGTTTCCCTAAACTTTTGACCTGGGTGCATTTGTGAGTGAAGACGGTGAGAAAAAAAAATACAACTACCTTTCTTCCAGCAGAAAACTTTTTAGTTGTCTATTATTCAGAATTAGTGGTCCTGACAGCTTAAAAAAAAAAAGGTCAAAAATCTGCATAATGAAAGACATCCCCTGCTGTGAATGCTGAAAGTGATGTATATGAAATAAAGGCAAATGTACTTGGTGCAGGAGCCCAGGCATCCTTTCTATAGAATACAACCTGAATGGCGCCTGTGGAGTTTTCCAGTGCCTTCTCCTGCTTCTACCAACACTGGCTGCTGCCTCTACTCAGTATACTCATCCATAGAAACCAACACCCGCCGTATATACTTCATAAAGATTCTTGAGGAACAAGTGATAAGATATATGGGCAGAATATTGAAAGTCCAAACTTGTATTTGTTATCTTTGTGAACAAAATTCAGTCATTTTCTTCTATAAGCTTTTTTCTTTTCCCAAGAGTGAAGAGACATTACTGAAGCTTCACAGTAGGTTAGAGTTTGTTGGCAGCCATGGGGGAAGGGTTTTGGAAAAAATAGAACAACGTATAAAAAAAAAACCAACCAGAGTAGTCTAAAATAATTCAGAGCATTGAGAAAAACAGACAAATAGCCTGACCAGTGTGCTCAATGGTTGAGCATAGACCCATGAACCAAAAGGTCACTGTTTTGATTCCCAGACAGGGCACATGTCTGGGTTGTGGGCTTGATCCCCACTAGGGGGCATGCAGGAAGCAGCCGATTGATGTTTCTCATCAATGTTTCCATCTCTCTATCCCTCTTTCTTCCTCTCTCTCTAAAATCAATGAAAACATATGTTTAAAAAAGAAAAAAAGACAAATAGTGTTTGTGTAGAGAGAGTAAGAGGAGGGCTTGAAGAAATAGACAAGATTCAGATCTTGAGCATGGTACCAGACCAAAGAGGTCCGTTTGCCTGCATGCATGAAAACCCAATCAAATGCGAACAGGAGTTTGTAGCCAAGAAAGTAGAGGTTTATTAATTGAGAAAATGGTGCCCAGCCTGAAGTCATTAGGTGAGCTAATGCTCAAAGACCTGGCTTCCCAATGGCGTCCAAGTGATGGGTTGGTTATGTGGGGGAAATATTATTCCCGATGGCTAAAGGAGTTGGGATACAGGCTCACTGATTGTTTGGGGCCAGGGGACGGAGTAGTTGACCATTGTATCAGGTTCTGATGTCAGCCAGGGATTGTTCTGTCTGGTTTCATGAGGGTGTGGCCTGTAGGGTTCTTCAGCTTTATTGGGCTTGAGACTGAAGTCAAGATGTTACCTTTAGCTTGACTGAAACTCTGTTTCTGTGGTCAACAGATATGAGGCTTTCCTTTTATTTTATTTATTTATTAAATATGTTTTCATTGAATTTTTTAGACAGACAGGAAGGGAGAGGGATAGATAGAAACATCAATGAGAGAACATTGATCGGCTGCCCTCCTGCATGCCCCCTCCTGGGGATGGAGCCCACAATCTGGGCATGTGCCCTGACTAGGAATTCATCTGGTGACTTCCTGGTTCATGTGTCAATACTCAACCACTGAGCCACATTGGAGAGGCCAGCTCCATTTCTTTAACATGACCCTTTCTCCTTTCAGTCTTCTTGACTCATACTGGCCTTGTCCAGTCTACTGGCACCATGACTCACTTGCCTCCTTTCTTTCCTTCACCTTTGAAGGCCCTAGGACAAGCATGTCAAACTCAAAGGCTAACACAGGCTAAATAAATGAGGCATGCGGCCTGTGGGCCACAAGTTTGACATGCTTGCCTACGACATCCGATTCTAGTCAGCATCAAACTTTCTTTAAAAAAAAAGCCTTAGATCTGTTGATCAAGGGAACAGAATTTTGGTCAAATTAATGATAACATCTTGACTTCAGTTGTGTTTCAGCCCCAGGCCCATGAAACAGAAGGACCCTACAGACCACACCCTCATGAAACTAGATAGAATGATGCCATGGCTGACATCAGTGTCATAGCATAGGAAATCCATGAACAAGTGGAGTAGAGAAGGCGATGGTGAGAAGAAGGAACTATTTTATGGTAGAAATAAATTAATAAAATATTCAAAGGAGAGGAAAAAAACTCCACAATTGTTAATAGATATTATTGATTTCTATCCTAATTTGTCCCCCAAACACATTTAAAATGTGCCGGTTTGAAAATCACTTAAAGCTCATGGAAGCTTGGAAGCTTCAAGTTTTACACGCACCAAATGCCTCCGTGTGGCTGTCACCATGGGTGGAGTCTTCCTGTCTGGGTGGACCAAGCTTGATTTACAGACACAGCCAAGCCTTCCCAGCATTTAGAGGCTGGAGGGCAGTGGCATTCCACAGTCATGAGAGAATTAGTTCCTCAAAGAATCAGCTGCTCTAACGTGACCTCCGACTGGGAGTCCTTGATCAATGTAAAGAGGGAAAAGGTCCAGCTTCCGGTAGAGCCGCAAGGAAGGAAGGGGAGTCTCACTTAGAGTTACTGATCAGATTAAATCAAAAGTTCAAGGCGGATACTGTGTAAGGCTGATAAATTCTGGGTCCCTTTCTGGGTCTAGAGAAGAAGAAAAAAAATTTAAGCATTTATTAATATTTGTCTCTTAATAGAGATATTTATGTAAATCCATGGATAATTTGCTTCCTCCTGAACAAAGGAAATTTCAAGTGAAGTGAGCTTGTTGAACTTATGCCACTATTCCAATAAAGACCCTCTCATTTGGGTGGCACTCTGAGGATCTCATACTCTATGGGAGTAAAAGAAAACATTTCAATTTCTTAGGTACAATCATACTTGACTGACGTTAAAAGACACTTGAAATCAAAGAGGTAAACCACTCTGAGCACAAACCAGATAAACTCTGGATTCAGCTATCATGCACAAAATTATTTACTTCAATCTTCAAAAATTATGACTTATTGTTAAATAAGCTTATCTGGTAACTACCAAAATCAGAGAAAAGAGACAATCTTTTGCTGTTATCATAAGTATTCAATACATGGGACACATTAACTATTATTAATGGGAAAAATCTCAATGCCATTCCTATAATTCCAAAGGAGTGGGGTTTTTCTGTTTCCCAAGGGCTCTGCTCTAATCATATGTCAGCATTTTAATTTTGGAAAAAAAAAATGTTTGCCATATACTCAAACCCGAATAACCAGTTATTCTTTTAGCAAAAAAAAAAGTGAATATAATAGAGTTCTTTTTATTTTTTTCTATTAGATGCCAGGAAATATAACAAAAAGTCATTTCTTTTATTGGTTTTTCTCTGATTATAGTGATAATTATATTGTCAATAAAGATAATGAAGACTCACCAGTACTGGGCACAGTTATAGATATCCCTCAACAAATGCATGTTGGCTGATTTTGACTGTCCAATTTATCTGTTTAATTTGGGCCCTCTAGGATACTTGATAAGCTACTTATTTATTTAAACCTTTATAATATTCCAGGCACTGTTCCAGGTGCTGAGAACAGAGTGGTTATCAAGAGAGAATATACAAAGAACAGAAATGGCTCTCCATCCTGGTTTCAAGAATAAGAAGAGTTCACAGCGAGTTGTTCTGAAACTGGGAATTCATTCAGGTACAATAACGACATCTCATTTGGTTGCTCCCTAAGAAATAGGTGTCTGTTCCACTCAGATTTGAACACTACTCCTACTTTTGATCAATCATTTTCTTGACTTCACAGACCTCCTCTTGTTCATAACTTCTGCATACTCATGACTTCTACATACTGACTTCGCTGAGTACAGCTTCTGCTCTTCTTTGCATTTGCACAGAAAATCCCCAGAGGATGTGATGAGCTCAATCAAGTTGATTGAACTTCTCCTACTAGTTACAGTGCTCATTCTAGGACCCTCTTATAGATTGCTGGCAAGCTCACATTGGCTACTCTTGGGCCAGGCATCTCCTTTGATCCAGCTGTAACCACGGCTGCTGGGTAAGATATTATCATCTTAGAATCACTCAGTTAAGTTTTCCCTCCAGCCTGAGAAATGAGAGACACTCTGCCAAACGAATACTGTAATTTGAAGTTACCTCAGTTCACTTGAGGGTAATCTGTAAATATCCAGCATCTAGAAAAGTGCTTATTCATAGTAAGTGCACAATATGAACAAAATTAGTTCATTAAACTACATCTGGAAGTATTAGACATATTTTCATCATAATGCTACACTTGACACTGTCTTGAGCCTAAATCAACTTCGTAGTTTCATTTGAAATGTTCCAACCTACATAAATTTAAACTCAAATATTCTGATATACTATTACTTCTCTGCTGTTGAATACCCTGGACAAAATCTCTTTCATTATTATCTCTCTTCTATAAAATTGGTGGTTTGATTCTAAATTTACTTCTGATATTATCTTCCATGCCTAGGTGATTTTCTCCATAATGAAAATTGTTATGACCTTACTGGTTGCCCATGAAATAAAGCCTTTTAAGATTCTTTAACCTTGCATGCAATGTTTTGATCACCTCTATAAATTTTCCTGTTATGCAGCCATGGCATTGTAAAAACTGGGTGATAAGTATAATTTCAAACATAGGCAGACATTTTACTGTGCTTGCCTTGTATGTGGCTAAAATGTGAATGTTGAAAGAAGTGCACCGACATATTATTTTTCAGTTCCACTGACTGTTTGCTCTCACTCTAAACTGGGTAAATTCTCATTCACTTTACGGTCCTTCTTAAAAGTGTCATGTCGCCTCTGTTGCACTCTGCCTTACTCATTTCCATTAAATTATTGCCCTTTTCCAACCTCTGCTTGTTGACATTCTTAGTGAATGTTCACAAAATCATTTGCTTCTCTAATCCACAACTTGACCCTTCAGCAGCTTTACTTCCTTTATTCTTTGAATAAACTTTTTTAAAAGTATATTTTTATTGATTTCAGAGAGGGAGGGAGAAGGAAAGAGATAGAAACATCGATGATGAGAATCATTGATTGGCTGCCTCCTGTATACCCGACACTGGGGATCGAGCCCACAACCTGGGTATGTGGCCCGCCCAACTGGGAATCTAACTGTGACCTCCTGGTTCATAGATTGATACTCAACCACTGAGCCACACCAGCCGGGCTTGAATAAGAACAGTATCATGGACTCAAAGAGCTGCCTATTTTTCTTTGGCACATATGAAAGTGTAATAATGCACTGAGAAATACACTAGCACACAGACTTACCATGTGTTAATATACACATTCTCAGCAGCTTGCATCATCCAAGAACATTCTGAAAGTTATCAGTGAACTGGAGACGAACTATATTAAAGCTTAGATGAACATAAACTCTATACATCTTTATAGAGAGAAAAGGATCACAGTTGAGGAAGTATTTGAAGGCCTTTAAACTGTATATATGAAAACAGACATGGTTTGGTTGGCCTTCTTGCTTAGGGAGGAAGCATCAGATGTTTGCCAACACTTTCTACAACATTCCAAAAAAACTTGGCAAAGTTCTGCTATTAACATGACATAGATTAAACTCTGTCACTGCTATTGATTACATCTGATGAGCACATATTTCTTGAAACCCTGAAACAAGACAAGTCCTTTGCTACTTAAAGGTAATCTAAAACCTCAAAGGGGAATAGTAGTAAACATGCCAATTTGTCATTTTCCTGTTTTCTGCACAGAATACAAAAAGTGATGGCAAAGAGGTTATTGTTCAAAACATCAGATTCTTAATATTTTTCCAAACAGACTTGAGAAAATTAAATGTTTTGAACAGCAGAAACTTAAAATAGGGCATTGCATTAAAAAGAGCATAGGTTCTTGTTTTGTTAGGCGTGTTCCTGGGTAATGGCTTTTAAATGGAAATGATGATAGAGAGCACATAGCACACATATACACACAGTACCTTCTTTTATAAAAAGGTATGGTTGACGCTACTGGTTTTAATCCTCTCATTGTCTTGATGGCCAGATTTTCAAAATTTACTCACCAAGTCAGCTAGCACAAATGCCTCAGAAAGATTTTTAAGTTTGGCCAGTGGCCACATTAGTATCAGGAGTCAACTCCTGACTCCTTTTTAGACTTCCACCCATTTTCTCCTGTTTGGTGCCTGTGCTCCTATATGTTTCACTCCGACCTTCCCAGTGAATGTTGGATAGTTCTTTCATTTAGGTCTGCTTGAGGCTAAAAAATGGGTCCTTGATTTCAAAGTGTTATTCCAATAGGTTGCTGCTTAACGGACTTTTACTTTTTTAAATATAGGTGCTCCTCTGACAGACTGAAATAGTATTCATACTTACCACCCCTGAAAACTCATACAAGGACAATATTTTATGTACCCATTAGAAGTCCCAAATCATTAGCTAAATTGTAGTATCGGTGGTCATGATCTTGAACTCCTGTTTAAGTTCTCTGAGGTCCTCTTTCTCTGAATGTATACTGGGGGTCAAAATATTAGGTCCCACAGCTATTTTTATTGGAAAAGGTTGAGAAGAGACAAATGCTCTGATGATATAAAGTGATGATACCATCTGCATTTTTCACGAAATCTCAAGAAAAACTGTCAATCCTAAACATGGCTTGGTCTGTGTTAACATTGATGATATTAATTTCTTTTCTAAGAGAATAGGCTATTGGACAGTTTGGGGCTACACAGGTCAGGTCTTCTCAGCTTCCCAAGGATTCGCCCCTACTGTGAGACCCAAGGGCTTTCTTGTACTTTGACAATAAAAAGCATGCACGATTCATTAAGAATATAGACAAGGCTTTATGTTATATTTATTTATTTTCCAGCTTATACAAACTGGATGTAGAAGCATAAACATAGTACATTTCTACCATCTTCAACAAAAATATAACCAATATGTACAATTATTGTATTAAAAATACAAAAGGGATACAGACTCCACCAATGTCTTTCTAAAAGACATACAGGTACAAGTAGTATCAAAAGTATGAGGAAATCACCAGTTAATTGTACATTCTGCACGTGACATCACAGAGCGAACTGAGATTAGCAGTCCTATGTTCTACGCTTACTTAATGCTTAGGTAACATTTGTGCAACTTGTGGTAGAGTTAGATTTCTGTCTTTCTATATGCACATGAGGTCCATAGCCTATATAATAAAACTGGCAAAGAATGCATATTACATGTAAAATTACAAATGCTTAATTGACAATGTAATATATAAGCAAGTAGACAAATGCCATGAGACAAGAGAATTATTAAATAAAGCACTGACATTGTTTGATACAGTGAAAAAACACTGCATTTTGACTCTTTTTAAAATTTGAAGCTATTTACGTTTCTCTACTGATCAATATGATCAGCTGAATTTAATGGAAAAAAAATCCAAGACCAGCAGTTCCTCACATTTGAGTACTACTCGGATTGGCAGCCTTCACTTTTCCGGAGTCTGTGCAAAAACAACACAAAAATAGAGTGGAGGGGTCATTTCAGTCATTATAGGGTTAATAGCAGCTGTGAGCAGGTGGTTGCTACACTTAGGCCTTCTCTATCCATCGTGCGTCCATTAAGCCACTTCCAGGTTAGTCTTCGGTGACTAACGCCCCTGGCGAAGGCTGGCATATCCCACCAGGTTTGGGATCTTTTGATCTTTGATCACGGTCAAGGCTTGTTTATTCCCTAATGCCAATTCAGTAAAGGGAGGCTGTCTTGAAAGAGCAGTACGAACAGCTGGCATTAGCTCCAACATCCCAAGCTGCTTTCACTGCAATGCTATCCAGTTATAAACGTTTCTCTTGAAAAACAAACAAACAAAAAATCCCTAAAACTAAATAAACAAAAATCAAAGAAACATAACTTAAAAAAAAAAAAGGGGGGGGGGGTTTGCCATCCATGTCAATGGAGCAGGACACACCCTCAAACGACACTGCCCTGCACTCCATAAGGCTCAGACACAGGACGCGAGAGTCCTATTTCCCTCCCCTGGCCATGTGCAAACAGTATGACAGGAGACCCCCATCCACTGGGGAAGGAGTGGAGGGGTGTCTTGGTATCTGAGTGATTGGCTAATAGTTTATACGTCTCCAGGATAGGGCACTTCACGGGGGAGGCCTGAAGGACACGGGAAGACAGGGTCCCATGCCAGGTCTTCCCTTCTTCTTGCTGTGGCCACACCCTGTCTGGCATATTTGGTTTTTTTTCTTTCTTTTTTTTAGAAACCCAGGCTGGCAACCCTACTTAAAGGTTCAAAATAATACTGTAATTATTAAGTGGATATAACATTGACTCTCTGAACACAATCTTTAAACTCATTAAAAAAAAAAAAAGGAGGACATTGTAAACAAGTGGACAAGCACTGTCCTCAAAGGATTTCATTGTTTTTCTTTGTCTTCCTTGGTGGGTTAAAGGCCCCGAGAAGTTCGATGGCTAGCTTTTCTCATTATCCCAACGAGACCAAGTGCTAGGACTGGATTGAAATCTAAAAGGAAGATTTAAAAACAATCCTTCCAGGCATTGAGAAGTGCAGCCAGGGTGCCTCATCTTGTGGTGATGATCTTGGAATGTGGAATGATACTGTGTGACGTGGCAGGCAGCAACAGTGGGGACTTGAAGATTGCTGCGCTGTGCATTTCAAGCAACAAAGTCTGAAAAGTGCCAGGGCAATTTCTTCACAGTATTTCACATGCAAAGGGGAAAGGAAGAAGGGGAGAAGAAGCCCCATGCTGCTTTTAAGGCAGGGAAGGAGGCAAACTGGTCCACCATCCTCAGAATGTGAGTTCCCGGGCCCCGATGCTGGGGGCGTCTTCTTGTGCTCTCCTTGCAGTGGCTCACTCTGGATCCAGAAAAGCCTGTGCCTCAAACAGCAGATACTTGTTCATCTTCTGCAAACACAACCAGGAAAGAAAGAGAAAGTGATGAGCAAGTAAGTCCTTCTGGTGCTGAGAGGGTATGTTTGCTGATGTGCTAAATAAAAATACCTTAGCGCTTCTTTTTAGTATACCTCACTTAAAATCCTTGCCTTTTCCTCTAGGTGATGATTATGAATAATAAACACTTTAAAATAAAGTATATATGATGCCTATTTAAATATATATACACAGTATAGACAACGAGTCTACTTAATAATGAGTTCATTGACACAAGTTTTAAAACAGCATGTGGCTTTTTAGATAATACACACCTACATAAAAAAAAGTCTAGAAGGATATATAACAAAATGTTAACAGTGGTTATCTGCAAGTGACAGGATTCTAAATAATTTTCATTGATCCTGTTTTGCTTTTTTCTGTGATTATTTGTATACCAAAACCTGTTAGGATCAAAACTTAAAAAAAGAAATGAGATCGGGTGTATGATCTCCCTCCTCCTTCTCAATATAGCTTGAGGTAGGATTGTAGAAGGAAGGCAAGAGAGTCATAGAGAATTATATATCTCAGACTGTCATTTGGAACTCATTAAAAGTCCAATTATAATCTTTCCACAGAACACTGAGAATTAGGAGAAAAACCCAGCCACGTACACACTTTATTCAATTGACCACTTCTGCAGTCTTTGGTATTTCTTGAGCCCTTTAGAAAACACACACACACACACACACACACACACACACACACGCACGCACATGCACACGCACACACAGGAGTCAAAAGCTGAACCTTAAGTTTGGAACTCTTCACTATAAAATGCGCAGGATATGGCTGAAGACACAAGTGATCACAGTGTTAAGAAAACACAAACGCCTTGGCAAGCTTACAGGCAACATAAGCGAACACGTCTAACGTTACGGTTTTAAGAATGAGTATGTACCGTCCTCCTCGGCAGAAAACCCTTGAGACTGATAGGGGGCGAGGCGCGGGTCGCACTCATTGGGTTTATGCCACTGGGGCTTGTTCACCGGCCTGCCAGCCCCGGGATGCGCGTGTGGCTGCTGGGCGGGCGAGGGCCCTGCTGCCTCCGAGGGGCGGGCGATCATCCGAGATCTCTGAAGCGCCACGTTGTAGTCTGGAGGTTTCCTGGTTGGATGGGAATGCCCATCTGGGAAGTCAGTGATGGGGATCCCGATGTAGCCTGGAGGAGTGGGCGGGGGCTCTCGATACCGGCCCTCCTTGCGCGCTGCAGTGAAGACAAGGCACCAGCCATTAAAACGTGCTGTGGAAGAATATTTCATGCACCAATGCCCATAAAAACCGATAAAATAATTATTAGGAGCACGCACAGTATAATGACAAATGTGATTTTGTGTGATGTGAGATAGATATAGAGGTGGGGGACATGGTAGGCAGGGGAATGGATGTTGACAAAACCAAATATTCACAATGGTTATCTCCGTGTGGCCAAATAATGGGTGAGAGAAGCTACTAGGCAGGTTCAGTACCTTTAACTTTAAATGAACTACTTCAACACTTGTCTAAACTATAAAATTACCCTAATAAGATTACCACCTAATATTTGGGTTTACTGTAGAGATGAAGCAAAGAGAGAACATAAAAGGTACCCAGTACTATGCCTGCAACATGCTGCTGTACCGTGCCTGGTCAAGTTCCTTCCTCTCTCCCTGCCCCAGGGACAAGGCAGGCAAACCGTCCCTGCTGGGCATTTTCCTCATCAGGCAGAGGACCAATGCCAGTAATAAGATTACCACCTAATATTTGGGTTTCCTGTAGAGATGAAGCAAAGAGAGAACATAAAAGGTACCCAGTACTATGCCTGCAACATGCTGCTGTACCGTGCCTGGTCAAGTTCCTTCCTCTCTCCCTGCCCCAGGGACAAGGCAGGCAAACCGTCCCTGCTGGGCATTTTCCTCATCAGGCAGAGGACCAATGCCACATTACTTCAGGTCCTGGGCCCACTGTGAACCACAGTGAATTAAAATACTTTTCTAACTAGAGTCCCATCATGCTTACTGTACACTCATCCAGTTGGTCAGTAGTGGCAGCCAGGAGCTATGGGCACTTAGAAGCATCTCTCAAAGCAAAACCCAGGGGTGCCTGGCAGCTACGCCTTCTACCTGTTGAACCAGGGCCACTGCTCTCGACAGCTGTCAGATCAGCTTCTTCGACTTAGAAAAGCTAATGATCAATTAAAAAAAAAAGTTCTTTGCTTAAAAAAAAAATTGGAAAAGTGGTACCAAAAATGACGAAAATTTAAAAACTCTAAAACTATGTGTAAGGTATGTATTTCTCTTAAAACCCTGTTATTAATGTTCATAACCTAAAACAAGAAATCTGTAAAGGCCTAACTGGTTTGGCTCAGTGGATAGAGCGTCAGCCTGCAGACTGAAAGGTCCCAGGTTCGATTCTGGTCAAGGGTATGTACGTTGTGGGCTCATCCCCAGTAGGGGGTGGTTTGCAGGCAGCTGATCGATGTTTCTCTCTCATCGATGTTTCTAACTCTCTATCCCTCTCCCTTCCTCTCTGTAAAAAAATCAATAAAATATATTAAAAAAAAGAAATCTGTAAAGGCAAGTAAAAATCAAAGTTTTATTTTCCATTTAAAAATTTTATTTTTATTTTTATTGACTTCAAAGAGGACAGAAAAGGGAAAGAGAGAGAGATGGATGCATCACTGATGAGAGAGAATCATTGATCGGCTGCCTCTTGCATGCCCCTCACTGGGGATCCAGCCAGCACCCTGGCCATGTGCCCTAACTGGGAATCCAACTGTGGCCCCCTAGTTCATAGGTCAATGCTCAACCACTGAGCAACACCAGCCAGGCAAAGTTTTATTTTCTTGAACTTTCTAGACTCAACTGTTAGGAACTAAAACATCATTTTTCTTTCCTTTGCATCAATAAGTCTGAGTATTAGCTTATTAAAAGAAAGTGCTTTAAAATCTGCAACCTAAGAATAGGTATTAATAGTTATCTCCTTATTCATCTGGAAAGCATATTAAGTTTGACATCTACCCATGACTATTTACATGATAAATAATTACAATTTCCCAACTAATAAAAATGTCTGTAATGATTACACTCCAGAATTTCTCACTCTATATTCTTTTTTAAAAAAATATATATTTTTATTGATTTCAGAGAGAGAGAAGGAGAGGGAGATAGAAACATCGATGACAGAGAAACATCAATCAACTGCCTCCTGCACACCCCCGCTTCCCCAGGTGATGGAACTCGCAACCCAGTCATGTGCCCTGACCAGGAATCGAACTGGCAACCTACTGGTGCATGGGTCAATGCACAACCACTAAGCAACAATGGCCGGGCTCTCATTCTATATTCTATGATGTGTTTTTACCCTTCAATTCTATAGACATTAAATATGCCACAGAAAATTCACCCAGATACAACATCACAATAGAAATAGCAATAGCAAAACAGCAGCATCTTCCATGCACTTATCAATTACTATCTGGGAGCTGTTCTAAGTGCTTCTCAGAGAATTCCTTTAACCCTCACACCAACTGTATTAGCAGAAATCACTAAACTCATTTTACAGATGAGGAAACAGACATAGTCCAGTGCGTTGTCCAATGCCACAAAGCTAGAAAAGGAGCACAACTGATTCCAACCCCAATCCGCCTGACTCCTAAGCTCTTCCTCATTACATTATCTCTTAGCACCCTCTCCTTGATTCGATAATGCACAGAGAGAATTTGCTGAGCACAGAAACAATTTGTCTGCATAATAAAATCAATAGAAGATTTTTAAATATGCAAAGTTTAAAGTTCTAATTACAATTCAAGGGAACGAAATAGAATAATAAAATATTCAAAAGCTTCAATTAAATAAAAATTCTTCCTCTACAGAGAATGGCCACCCTTCCTGATAATTTTCAGATAAAAAGATCAATATGAGACCAGAATATAACCATATGACAACCTACAGATTTTGATGGCCAAGAAGGACTGAATGTACACTGTGCTAGAAAATATAGATATGTACCCGACTGGAGGATCTACGCTCTTAACCACTATTCATTTCAAGCCCTATTCAGCAATGAGGAAAAGAACCACAAACACGATTTTACTTTTGAAATAAGTTAGATTAAAGCCACGATCCAGACAGGACGAGCTCCCCAGTAAGCTTACCAATAA
This sequence comes from Myotis brandtii, assembly GCF_000412655.1. Lineage (NCBI taxonomy): Eukaryota > Metazoa > Chordata > Mammalia > Chiroptera > Vespertilionidae > Myotis > Myotis brandtii. The sequence continues at coordinate 4,984,883 of NW_005354829.1, forward strand.
GTCCCTTTGCAGTAGTTGGTGTCACAGCTATGTGGGCAGGCATGGGGACGGGCTTGGTCTCCTCTGTGGTCACAGGTGGCATGCTGCTGCTCTCAGCTTCAATGGAGACATCTTTGCCACCCCTCCGCTTTATTGTGCCTGTGTCCCCTTCTGAGTCTTCTCCCCAGTAGCCCGTGGAAGAGGCCCAGCTTGCCCGGGATTGGGCTTGTTCAAGGCTCTCTCTGCTTTGATTTTGCCTGTTATACTTTGTGCTATGATCAGAAAACATCATTTGGTCCATATGGCTGCTTGAGGCCCAGACACTTGCAGGATCCCCTGAATAATCGAAGTGAGTGTGCCCGAATGGAAGTGTTTCCCAGCTTCGCTGGTGCTGGATGGTCTGGATATTATCATGGGAACCACTTGAGCACGAGGTCCAGCTCCCACGGCCACTGTCGGCAGCATCCAGCGAAGCGCGATCCCCCTGGTCTTGGGAAAGCTCCTCTGTGCTTGGAGAAGAAATTACTGTTGCTGTAGCATATAAGCCCCGACTCTCAGACATGGGTGCGTAGGACCTAAGTGGTCAAAAGACACGAAAAAGCAAAAGCAAGACTGTTAACTGATAATCTATGATAAGACCAAAATACCTTTTCCTAGAAAGGGGCTTTCTTCCATCCCAGGGAAAAGATGATGAAAGCACCACTCAATTGCTATGCACTCTAATGGGGCCATTTCTGCCACGCCCAGTTTTCTCACCTTGTCATCACCATAAAATAAATATAGCGGGAAAGAACAAGTACTTGCTTATAATAAAGGACCATATTCCTTAAAAGGCTCAATATAATCTGATTATTTCACGAAGCAAGCTCATACGAAAGAACTGAGATACAGCGGAAAGTCACCCTCTGCCTTCAGCACAGGACCACTATGTTCCAATGAGAATAAAGCTAACTCTGAAAAGCACAACAAAAATAGCAGGGTACTTACTAATCCAGATACTGTGAAAATTAGTAACTGGGATGGGAGAAAAGTTCTTAGGCATTATGCAAAATAAATGGACATACACATCTAGAGAAAGGACTTGTTTTTAAAAGATGAAAGACAGGATGTAAAAGAACACTAAAGAAAAGGCGTCTACCCTAAGCTGTATTGATCGGGCTCGATCATGGTCCTCCTCTCCATCCTGCCCACGCCTAGGTTTGTTTCCACGATGCTGACAGAATGCCTCTGGCGCCTCTCCTCATGCAGCGAGACGGGCACCGAGTCAAAGGAGGAATTGCTGACAATACTGGATCGTGAAGAAATTTCACTGTGACCAGAATCTGAAAAATTATCCACAGTACCACTGGGAGCCAGAGTATAGCCTGCATGGGAAATACAACCACATTAATTAGACGCTGTAGGTTTATAACACAAAACCGAAGTCTTCCAAAAGAGAAGCAAAAACCAAATGCAGGCCAAAGCTATCGCCACTGGAGTGGGGAAAAATGCATTTTACTTGGAGAACAGGTGACTGAGACAAAATTGATACTCAAATGAAGCTTGACTTGCTTACTGAAAGTTTAGAGAGGAAAAAAGAAAATACTGCTATATGAGCCAGGAAATAATGCAGAAATCATGGTGCTGGTCGACTATTCTTAGCTCCCTTAAATACAAATTCAACTATTGTTAGTCTATATAAAAAACCATGAAGAATAACCATGATCAGATTTTAAAGTATATTTTTTGCAATCTGCGAAGTCAGTAATCTTGTTTCCAATTTTTAGAACTTTATGGCATAGAATAATTCAACAGGAAATATTTATAATTTTAAATAAGAAAAAGCAATAAAACCTGAAAAAAAATCTTTGGATTTCTGTCATTTGGCTTTTTAAGATTAACAATATATTGGACAAATCGCATAAAAGCCAGTAGTTTTAGAAGATGTAATGTACAAATCTCCATTTTCTCCCTAGACCATCACTTTAAAATGTCTAAACAGATGTCTGTTTTTTGACCTGAAGAACCCTTAACTTCCCTTTGTTGCTAAAAATAATTTTGAAAGTGACAAAAAACATCTTGATATTTTTAATGAAAAACAAACAAACCCAAATCCTCTTTCTCAGTACTCATTTCTTTTACAACATCACTAAGGATCTCATATTACTTAAAATATTGACTTTACATGATTATATGTATGCAATGCAATTTTTCAATGCCACTTACCTGATAAAAAAGTTAAATCTAGGACACCTCAATGTTGCTCATTTATTCTCTAAATAGTACTTCCCCATCCTTTGAGTAACTTGTTAATTCCTGATTTATTTTTTAAAGGTTGCACAGGTCTTGACAAGATTTAACGTGTTCATCTAGGAAATGTCTTTTTATAAACCACACTAAAGTTCTGACAGACAAGGTTTAAAACCTTCCCTAAACAGTCAGCTAAAAAAAAAAAAAAAAATCTCTAGAAAATAATCACTCAGATGAAGCGCTTGACATTTAGAGGAATGTTCCCATTCTCCTTTACTGAGATGATTCCTCTTTCCCACCCGTCTTTGGTTCTATAAACCCCACCTATCCCATAGGTCCATGGTGCATTGTTATTCTTGTTACTGTTCTCACTTCCAAGAGAAGAGGAGGAACTGGTTAAGTCCAACTGCCCGGAGCCAAAAGATCTCAGCTGATTGCCACTGCCACCTGACAACGGGATGAGAAAAGAATTCAGATAGATCCCTTTAACAAGAACAGTAGAGGCTGGTGCCCACACAAAATGCACAGATGTCTGAAATATCTATCAAGTAAAGCAGAAGAGGTATTTGTCAATTCAGGGAAATCTCACAATTTATTAATCTTTTTGGTCTCCTTCTAGGGAAAACTCTCTTAGCCATTTACTACTAGTTTATACCCATTCAATTAAAGGGTAGACAGTTGCTAAAAATAAAGCCTCTTTTGCAACCCAGAATTCATTGTTCAGTATGAGTTTTGATACATATGAGAAAGAAAGAAAAAAAAAAGGGGCAGAGAAAGTAACCTGGGGGGTTTTGTGGCAGATCTATTACAATTACAGATAGTCCTCGGGTTACGGGTTACGTTGGACTCGACCTACGTTTTGTGGTTAAGTCGCCATCTCCCAGTTACAGTATTTATTAAAAAAAAAGTTCCGTCATTTTGACGTATGTACATATGTGCTTTATGTTTTTTATTATTTATTTACCACAAGTAAAGTTCAGGAATTGTTATCTTTCTTTTAAATGTTGTTTACTGTTTCACTTCATTACTGCTGTGTATGTGCTCCATGTGAGTGACGTAGGTGCTTACGTAGGTGGGTTCCGACTTACGGCGAAATCGAGGTATGTCACGCCGTAGGAACGGATCTCCGACGTAACCCGAGGACCTACTGTATTCTAATATAAGAAAAGCATCAACTTAAGAAGAGATTGACTGCCTAAAAACTAATCTTTTTAAAAATAAAAAGAGGTAGCAACAAAGAAGGTAATCAAGACCCGTGTTAATACAATGAAAAAATAAATCAGGAAGGTATTAGTTTTTCTTATGTTTTTAAAGCTTTCTACACTGTAATTGTTATACAATCATATTTAAGTTAGAACAACTTTTAGCATAAAAAAATTATTTCCACACTTACAATCAATAAAAAACTTAAACTTATTTTTCGAAGGCTTTATGTAGTTATAAGTTTAACGCTACTTACTATAAGATTAAACATACCAAAAATTCTTCCAAATTTGTAAACTGAGAAGAAAAAACCCATTGGTTGTTATATATTAGATCATTTTAGATGACTCATGTAAAAATGATCTAATATATAACTCTGAAATTTATTATAGCTGAAATGTATAGATTGCTATAAAGGGAAATAATAAGTAATTTAATCTACCTTTCCTTGGAGAACTTTGTGGAGAAGTGGGAGGAGAAGAAAGCTGTGAAGATGCATTTGATATCGTATCTTCTGCTTGTTTCTTGTGTCGTTCCAGACTTCCTTCTTCAGACAAAGAAAGGATTTTCTTTAACGCTTGTGGAGAGTTTATGCCTTTAAGGGGAAAAAATAAATGAACAAATATGTATTTTCAAGACTGAAAAGAAATAACATTAATAACTAAAAAACGTTTTTTGTGTTAAGATTTAATATTACATTTAGATTCAAGCTGTTTACAATTTCAGTGGTCTTTGTACTCTTCACAGTATAGACAGTAAGCTTATAGAAGACATAGATATCCCTAGGTTGGTTTCTGATTGACAGCTGCCAGAGTCTAGAGATGGACTGTTTTTGGGTCTAAATCTTAATGTAATCACCATCTTTATTCAACAACATGTTAGACAACAATAAATAAAAAGAATATTTAATACTAAGAAGTCAGGTGTGAGTTGGAAACAGGTATTTTGATGTTATTGGATATGTTAGAGCTCAGGTGAAGTGGAATAATGGGAGAAAAGTCAACAGTCAAGAGCTAAAAGGAAGCAATAAGAAAGCAAATAAAAGAGCTCTAAGGAATTCCATTCAGTTAATATTTGCTCAAATAAATAGATGAAAGAGAATGGAGAAGACGACCCAAGAAAGTAGGTAAAAGACCATGGAGGTTGACAGACAGTCAGAAGGGAATGATCTAGTGCCAAGTGTGAGCAAGTAAAATGAAGGTTGGGGGGAAAAAAGGGTAATATATGCCAATATAAGGTGATTTAAAGAAAGGAAAGAATTTAGAAATAGAGTCACATTAAAATGTTTTACGAAGTAAATATTATGAGGCACTCTCAATTACCTTACTTTGAACAACAAAAAGATATTTGGGAAAGCATTATATACTGAAACTATCTTAGTAAACGGCTAGTTTTAATGTTCTTAACAGAATTCATTAAAAAGGAAGCAATGAAATTTAACAAAGATCTAATCCTTCATTTTAACTCATGTGTTTGATGTTTTAATACAATCTTTTCAAAAATCACTTTGAAAGCGAGATTTAAAAAAATATTGTTGATTTCAGAAAGGAAGGGAGAGGGAGATAGGCATATAAATGATGAAAGAGACTCATTGATCAGCTGCCTCCTGCACGCCCCAAGTGGGTATCAAGCCTGCAACCCGGGCATGTGCCCTGACCAGGAACTGAACCGTGACCTTTTAGTTCCTGGGTCGATACTCAACTGCTGAGCCATACAGGCTGGGTGCTATCCTTTTTTTTTGAAAAAAAAAAAAAAATTCTTTTTTTCTTTTATTAACATTGTTTTCTTTCATTCATATATTTATTCATAAAATAATTTGGCTGTATGGAGATATTTTTGAGCTTGCTGAGTAGACACCATGAGCAAAGCTCACCTCCTGAGTGAAGAGCACAATTAAATGAGATACTCTATAAAATCAGTACCTTCCACTGACACAAATAAAGTTTAACTTACTAAACATCAAGGCTTTATTAAGAGATAATCATCAGGGGGAGACTCAAGAGTAATAGACAAAGTTATCCAAGACAAGCATTTCCCTCTAACCTGAAAAACATGGCAGCGAATAGCACCGAAAGGGGACATGAGTTTATCACCTACCGAAGGGTGGGAGATCCTTGACGGGCACTTTCTTCCGGGAAGGATAAAGGGACACGGCGGGGACCTGCAGTCCTTGGTTGACTTTATGTGGTGGCTGTGGCGGCTGGGGCTGCGGCTGGGGCTGTGCTTTCTGCTGTGACCCTGCCCTCGGAGCCACTGGGGAGGTCTCCGTTTTGACAGGCTTCTTGTCACCAGGATTCTTAGGCACTGATAATTGTTTGGTTTGAAAATAGAACAAGAAATTTAAGAAGTGAACAGCTACATACAAGATAGTTTTAGGACTGCCTGAGCATTTTCTGCAGGTAGAATACTAAAACGTGTCTTTTTTCCCCCCTGTTGCCTACACAAAGGACAGAAAGGGGGTAGGGGGAGAACTCTAGTTATAGAAAGTATTAAAGGCGAGACAGGACAAAGGTATTTACCTTAAGAAACTAGCTATCTCAAAGGTGATTATACTATTAAAGACCACATTAAAAATAAGAATAGAAAAATACGGGTAGCTTAACACATTATGTGTGTGCATATAAAATAACACAAGTATATCATAAAAACTACGACAGGGAAATTGTTAGAAATGATTCTTCTAAAATGGTGTCTGAAAGCCCTTGGCATATATGAGCTTAGTTTTTACTTAATAAATATATCTTTTTACTATCAAATTCTAAGGGGTAGAGTTATGTCAACTAATAGCAGCCAATACTGCTTGAGTGCTATACTAAGCGTATAATTCCATAGCAGATAGAAAGCAAACCAATTCAATAGGGCAATTAAGTGCTGTATGTATCGTATGTTAATATTAAAACCGACTCAATTACATATGCATACTTCCTGCAATTTACACACAAGGGAGCTAAGGACTAGGGAGCTCAGGGAGCTTGCCTAAGGTGACCTTGCTGGGCTGAGGAACAGTCAGGACGAGAACTCAGACCAATCGGACCTCAGAGGACAAGCTCTTCCTTCATCACGACGCACAGAGCTTCTACAATGTTCGGGGTAAATCTAAGGACTTGAGTTTTCTCAATATACACATAACATTTATATTCTACAGAAGGTGTTTTCAAACCTGCCCATACAAGACCCAGCCATGTCCTAAATGGAAAATGCCTCTGTCTTACAGAGTCAGATGCAAATAAAGAGAAAAGTGCCCCCGTTTCTAGCCTGGCCAGGTTTTTAACAGCTGGGACGCCTCACATTAGTCCGAGTCGTGCTTTGCTGTGTAGCAGCATTAGCAGAATTACTGCTTTCCGTGGTAGCTGAACTTAATGCCCGGTTCTGTCTGGGCTGAGGGGATAAAGGGCAGCCAGCAGAGCTAGTTGGGCCCTGCTCGGACTTGGTGGGCCCCTCACCCCTCTCAGGCTGTCCTTCACTTTGGAGGTATCGTGAGAATATAAGGGATGCAAATGGGAGAGACATCACACACGTGGCCCCTGCCTGCATACTGGCTGTGCTGGGATGAAACCAAAACAACAGGCACCCTAAATAAGTCTCCGGTGTCATCCTCCCCACACTAACCCAGTTGGACACGAGGCCTAGCCTAGGGCAGTGCTGCATGGTATTCAAGAGCAGCATTCAAGGTGTCCAGGGTGCTACTTGCCCCAGTGCATTAAGCCCTACTGGACCATTGCACAGGAAACACACCTGCATCCCCCCAGATTCCACAGCCACTTGAAGGAAACACTCACATGTGTTGGTTGCTGGCTCACACTGCAGGGATAGCGTCTGAAGACTCTCCTCATCCATTTCTAGCTCCAAATTGGACAGGTACTGCTTCACTTTTCGAGCCATTTGGGCATCTTCGTAAAGCTTTTTGGCATTGAGAAAGGAACTACGACGTACCCGCTTTTTATGCCCACCTGTCTGAGCAACGTCTAGCACCGTTGCGTTTGCACTACCCTGGCTGAGGGACCTGGAAGATGAAAAGGTAGATATGCAGCTCACTCTAGCATGGGATTACTTTATCTCTTTGAAACGTGCCAAGACTTAAAAAAATACTCTATGTTCAAAAGATCACATGCTTTATTCTGGTAAGTAAGCTGTTACAAAGGAATATAGAATAGTAGGAATTACATTTTTTTAAAGTTAAAAAAGAACTCTGCACACATACATATATATGTTTGGTGCCTGTTCTGTTCCAACTAGGAAATTCTACTTTTCATTCAAGGCAGTCCTTTCATAGAAGCCAGCAAATAATATAATATAATAATTATATAATTATATGTAAAAGCTCATGCAAGAACACAGCTATAATTGGGATTTACATTAATTTATTTCTCCTAAAGAGGATGTTTTACATAGATTTAAAAAAATTAGCTAACTGTTTACAATTATTTTCTTATTCCTTGGGTTAAATATAGTGAGTTTGTAAAGTAATATGGTCAAATTGTTAATAAAATGGTCATGCAAATGTAAACATATGTACAGAAACTAGCACATGAATTGTTAAGAATTATTTTTCAAAAGAGTTGGTTTATAGAATGAAAACAGTAGTTAGTTGAGCTGTAAAAAATTTAGTTTTAACACCTAGGGGCAGCTTTTATATTACATATATTTACTTCTCAAATATCTGTGCAACAGAATTAAAATTGCACAATTTTTCCATCTCACATCCCCCCTCCCCCACACTCCTCCCACTCTAGGCTTTTCCTATTTCAAAACACAGAAATTATATTAATATAAAATCTTTTTGAAAGCTTCCAAGTATGTCTGACCTACAGTGCCCGGAACAATCATCAATCATTTCACAGCTCTCATGGATCATGACCTCAAAAGCAAAAGCCCCAACAGATTAAACTGGAAATCAGTTTGCCAACTGAGATGCTGCGAGAGCAAGAGGGTTAAGAAAAAAATGCAAAGCATAAGGAAATAGAGCAGGTAAGGAAACAATGCAATGAGCAGAATAAGAACTGGGTGTGGGTGTGCAAGTCGCCGCCACTTACCCCAGACTCCTCCATTTCTTCTTCCTGTAGGTGAGAGCCATGGAGGTTGAAGCATGGGTGTAGAAAGAGACAGAAAGATCACAAGCTCAGAAAGAGAGGACTAGACTTCCGAATAAGCAGTATAAGAAGCCCACAAACACGAAACTGCATAATCACCTCACACACACACCTTGACCAGAAATATTTATGTGGCTCAGAAGACACATGTATTTCAATTTTTTTGTTTTAAAAGGAGACTGACTCCTGTTCTCTTCTCCTTCATGGGATTAGTCATTTTTGACTATGCTGACAGCTAAATCCATTGTGTGCATATTGAAACAATGCTGTTGGGTTATTTACATATTTTACTTCATACTACCAATTACAAGTTTTAGCTCTACAAATGACTGTTCCGAAAAATAAGGAACCAATAATTGTGCCTCATGTTAGATGAAAAATGTTCGAAGGACAAACTGTTTATACTGTTGATACAGAATAAGATATTTATTCCACATTAGAGCTCAGTGGAGATTCTTTGCATGACCTAATAGAATTTCTGCCAAGCTACAAATATAAGTAATTCCAATTTCCCTCATTTATTAGCTAAACTCCACCTTCTCTAATCCCGTATGTGCCCCTGAAGTTGACACACTCACCGAGTCCTGAACATGAGAGCAGGGTCCATGTTAACCGAAGCCATTCGGCCAACATGACGAATTTCTTTCGCAATCATCCTTAGTTTCTCAAAATTGACCAGTCCATCGACCTTTGAGTCATTTCCTACAATTGGCAAAGAAGAAAAAGGGAATCATATGGCATTTGTTCTCTTTTTTAAAAAATTATATTTCCTAAATTTTATTTTTGAATTACAGTTGATATGAAACATTATTTTATGTTCATTTCAGGTGTACAGCATAGTGGTTAGACAATTAAAGATTTAGAAAGTGATCCTCCCAAGAACTTTAGTGCCCACTCGGCACCATAGATATTTAGTACAATATTACTGACTACATTCCCTAGGCTGTACTTTACATCCCCTTGACTACTTTGTAGCCACCAGTTTGTACTTCTTAATCCCTGACATTTATTCTATGCTTCCACCAGTGAAGGAAGAAATCCTCTACTTTGCATTTACCTTCATGAAGAAACGTGAGATCCTTCTTGATAACTGGGAATAGAGGGATTATGGGAGGTTGTAGGTTTTGACTATTGAGGACATTGCGATATTTTGCCATGTTTCTGGAAGGATCGAATAGGTCTTGGAGATCCTGAAATAGCTTTTCATATTTATTGGGAAGTTTTTCCCAGGTGGTCCGCAGTCTTGCTACTGGTGCCAGGTTTAGGCCACTAAGAGGGAAAAAGGAAAAGTGGTAGAAAATTAAATGACATCCTTATGAAATGAAGGAAGTGAAACAGTGCATTGTTGATTAGCATATAGCACCTCTGTGTGTATCCTAGTTACACATAACAATTTACAGAAAAATTCATAAGAAACTATTACTAACTCCAGGTGATGAGAAAGGAAGATGGGAGGAGAATCGGCATCAGGGGATTTTGTTTTACTCTTCTTCCCTTTGAACCCTCCTGATCCGTTTACTATGAGCAAAACCACTAAAATGAAACTATAGTGAGGATAGAATTTTGTTTCCTTGTTTACCTCTATACATAGAGCAGTGCTTGGCATATAACAGACTGGCCAAACATCTTAACAGTAATAAAGTAAAACAAAAGCATGAATAGTAATGAGAATATGATCAAACTCTTAGACCAGTGGTTCTCAACCTTCCTAATGCCACGACCCTTTAATACAGTTCCTCATGTTGTGGTGACCCCCAACCATAAAATTATTTTCGTTGCTACTTCATAACTGTAATTTTGCTACTGTTATGAATCGTAATGTAAATATCTGATATGCAGGATGTATTTTCATTGTTACAAATTGAACATAATTAAAGCATAGTGATTAATCACAAAAACAATATGTAATTATATATGTATTTTCCGATGGTCTTAGGCGACCCCTGTGAAAGGGTC
>NW_005354829.1:4996731-5015613 GCF_000412655.1 Myotis brandtii
CCCCCCCTCCCCCGCGAGTGCACAAATTTTTGTGCACCGGGCCTCTAGTATAATTATATATGTGTTTTCTGATGGTCTTAGGTGACCCCTGTGAAAGGGTCGTTTGATCCCCAAAGGGGTGGCGACCCACAGGTTGAGAACCGCTGTTCTAGACAGAGAAAATGACTAATTTAATAATCACCATCAACATCAATATAAACTGTTCCAGCTTATAGTTTCCTCCAGTCTCAATCTAAGCAACCAAAAGGGAAAAATAATGAACATTTCCTGGGCATCTTCATTATGCTGGCTGATGGAACCCCACATACATTACAGTAATCAGCCCCTTAACCACTGTTTTGCTTTCCACAGTTTCAGTTACCTGTGGCTAACTACAGTACAAAAATATTCAATGAAATAATCCCAGAAATAAACAGTAAGTTTTAAGTTGCACACTGTTCTGAGCAGCATAATAAAATCTGATGAGTTCTGGCTTTGTCTCTTTGGAATGTGAATCATCCCTTTGTCCAGCCTGCCATGCTGTATACGCCCCTTGCCCATTAATCACTTAGTAACCCTCTGGGTTATCAGATCAATTGTTGCAGCATCGAAGTGCTTATGTTAGGTAACCCTTACTTCACTTATTAATGTTCTCATAGCTATTCACATAACTTTTATTACGGTATCTATACATATAAAAGCCAAGGGACCGGAACGCCTGAATGACCAGAATGACTGGAACAACCAGTCACTATGACGTGCACTGCAGCTGGCCAACCGATCGGGGGTGAGGCCTGCTGGCCAACCTCCCGCAGTCCCTCCCCTGTGCTGGCCTTGCCCAATTGGCTCCCACTGGGGCACAAATTCTTGCACCAGGCCTCTAGTACTGTTCTATTTGTCCTATTTTATTATTAGTTATTGTTGCTAACCTCTTAGTTTGCTTAATTTATAAATTAAACTTTATCATCGGTATGTATGTACAGGAAAAAAACATATGTAGGGTTTGGGACTAGCTATGGTTTCAGGCACCAACTGGGGGTCTTGGAACGTATTCCCCATGGATAAGGGGGACTACTGTATATCATTTAATCAGCTCCATAACTCTTTAGCAAATTGTTATTTTACAGAGAAATAAACTGATGTTCAGAGAAGTTCAAGTAATTTTCCCAAGGTTACAGAGCTAAAAAAAAAAAAGTGAACATAGATTTTCTGTGCTCCAAATCAGCATATAGGAGATTTTTAAAGATCAGGATCAGGATTCCGAGAAAAAGAATTGTTCAATATAATTCAATTACGACGACTACACTTAGACAAATTATATAGTGTTCCTGGATTGATATATATTTCTAACCTGCAAAGTGAATTGAATCTTAAGACAAATATGCTCTCTTACCTGATGATTGCAAACATTGAGTTAAAATTCTTGCATTCCCTACAGTGGAGTGCTATCTTGATGAAATGCTTAATGATCTTCATCCTCTTCAGCTGGTTTGTCTCTCTCAGAATTTCAGACGCTACCCAAAATGTTTCCTGGTTAATGACTTCTTCAAATTTCTTCAGGTTGGCACAGCTGGTTTTTGATTTCAGTTTAAATAAATCATCTATGTATTCAGTAGGTTCAATGTTGCGGAAGAGTTCAAAATTTCGCATGGAGAGTTGTGTGGCAACTTCCACAGTACTGAGCTGCAGTAGGGAAATCTGACTCTCTCTCAACAACTCCTGAGCATCTTCATCTGAACAAAGGGTTTCTGTTTCCATGTTGTTTTTCAAGTAATATCTATAAAAAAAACAATAATTCAAAGCCTAAGCAACAGTCTCATGATATTCCTTAAAAGAACATTGCTATTTTTTATAGAACGTTTGAAAGAACACTGAATTGAATGATGGAAGAATTATTTGACTATAAGAATGTAGCTGCTGCCCTGGCCAAATGGCTCAGTTGGTTGGAGCATCGTCCCGTACACCAAAAGGTTGTGAGTTCGATTGCTGGTCAGGGTACATACCTAAGTTGTGGTTCCAGCTTAGGCGCATATAGGAGGCATCCAATCGATGTTTCTTTCACATCAATGTTTCTTTCTCTCTCTCTCTCTCTCTTAAAATCAATAAAAACATATACTTGGTGAGGATGAAAAAAAGAATGTAGTTGCTGTCTCAGTCACCAGATCATAGAACCACCTATCCAGAAGTCATTGATGAAAATTAACAAATCACATGGAATTTCATGTGCACCAGTTGTAATTTCTTTTTCTCTTGTCCTTCCTTGATTTCTATTTTATTTTGCCCTCCCCCTTTTTTTTGCTAAAAATGACAAAAAATAGCTAAACTAAAATTTGCAGTTTAAATAAAGAAATAGGCTCTCAGGAGGAAGCAGGAAGATCAGACACAGGTCATGGTTCTACTTTCCCAGAGAGAATCTGTGGCTATTGATAGGTTCATATTGGATCAATCCCAGTTTAGTTATTCAAATACCAAAAAAATCTATAAGCTATTTCCCCCCTATTTGATCCGAGTAGAACAAAACTAAAACAAGATTTTAACTGTTAAATATCGGATTTTCACAAAAACCCCTACCAGTAAATGGGGCAGACATTACTCCTATTTTTCATATGAGAAAACAGAGGCTACCAAAGATCAATGACTAATTAATACCGGTTACAGAGATAGGAACTCAGAGATAGTGCTCCTTTTGCCTTGTAAGCAACTTGTTGAAAATAGAATCCAGATGTTTGCCTTGTGATTTTTTTTTTTAAACAGACACTTTCCCTAAGTCAAATTTCATAAGAAGAAACAGAACGAGTACAGAGGGAGTTCTGCCAAACTGGTCCTTTGCATATTTTGCCAAGGCAAACATGGCAGAGAACACATACCCTGGAACACTGACATGCTGATTTAACACACTCAGTTTTGGCTACTGATGAAGCCCATGACATCTCTCCATCTCTAATTTTCCTGAATAATGAATGTGAATCATGAATCTTCACCTCAATGGGGATTTGTAGAACTCCATCATGGTTACAGATATATCAATGTACATTGAAATAATAATGCGAAAAAACTGACCTCCAAATAAAAGAACACCACCTGCTAGTGGCAGGGTTGGCAATGAAGTAAAAGTGAAGAAGAGTAGAAGGTTATAGGTGTTAGCAAGAAAACAGGTTTTGAATGAATCTTATCAGGGTTTAGATGCATAAAAAATTCAAGTACAGTGAAACACTCCATATGGTGAGTAACATGGAAAAAAATGTGATCTTGGGAACCACGTAATTTTCAGTCAGTGCAGAATCCAGTCATTATATGAGAGTCAAAACTTAACTACTTTTTCAACTTTTACTAATCTATGCTTTGAGAATACAAATTACATATATCTATCAATGGAAATACCATTCAAGAGACTGACAAAATCATGTACAATGTTTTCTTTCAAGTTGCATGTGTTATATAAGCACCTATGCAGCAGGGGACCAAGCCTGCAGCAACTCAAGTTTGGTGCCAGAGTTTAGAAGTGTTTTTCACAGTATAACATATAAATACACAGCATGAGCCAATTACATTGTCATAGATGTCTCCGCCTAAATAAATGAAGCTCCTACAAGAGGTAGATAGGCAGGAGCAAATGACAATAGAAAGTTATGAGAAAGCATTTTTGTGAACGTACATTTCCAAGAATAAGTGAGATCTGTGACTCTACATCAGGCTTTCTTTACCATTCTGCCAGCCCAGGGCTGTAAAGAGCGAGCATGAGAAGTTACTGCTTGCACACCGGTGTGCAATAACAACATGCAGGCCACAGTACCCTTATTGTGAACAAGTCCTTCAGAGATCTTTGTGAAGGTCAAACTTTACTGTGTGCATTTACTTTGATAAAGCAATTCCCAGTGAAGGGGTTTGAAAAACTTCTTAATCTGCAGGGATACTTAGTCTTTTTTTTTTTTAAAGAAAGATTTTTTTGAAAAAAAAAAATGTTTTTATTGATTTCAGAGAGAGGAAGGGAGAGGGGGAGAGGGACAGAAACATCAATGATGAGAGAGATTCATTGATTGGCTGCCTCCTGCATGCCCCCCGACAGGAATTGAACTGTGACCTCCTGGATGGTCAACCACTGAGCTGGCTGGGAGGTACTTGCTCATTTAAAAAACCCTTTGAAAGTGTACATCTCTTAGACTTTGATGTGGGTTTGAAGGGGCAGGTAAGCAAATCCAAAAAGATACATATTGAATACCTTCCACTCAGCTGTATTCTATCAGCAAGTTTGGAAAGCTGATCTGGAAGCCTTCTCTGTTTGATGACTCCCTCAGGGGTGACGGAGACCTCACACAGCGAATACTGATCAGGAGTGGCAGTCACAGCAAACTCCCTGATGGCCTGAATGACCACTTCCTTCGCCGTGGTGTCCTTACTGATCATGATGTATCGGCTTTGCTGATCAGCTTTGAAGACCCTTAACACTTGATCTGGCAAGTCTGGGGGAAAGAAAAGCCGTATGTAAATAGAAAGGATTTTAATATATGGAAATACAATTAAGTGAAGTAATCTGAAAATAAAATAAAAAAAACCCTCCTTATTAAAGAGAATGCTAAAATTTCCCCTCTCGCATATTATAGCTCTTCTTCAAACATGCAACCAGTCCACATGCTGATTATCTGCACGGACTCATTTCCCCCTATAGATAAACGCATCGTCTACAGACAAATGCAAACCCATCAGTTCATAGCAAAAAGTAAAAAAAAAAATTAAATCTAAAGTTCATCTGTATTATATATCAAAAAGCTCATTATTAAGCTGACCTAAAATAGGCCTTTCATTCTATTTACTTCATATGACCTAGTAATGCCTGCATGGTAGGTATCACCTTCATTTTAGGAAAGAGAAAACAAGTTCAAAGAGATGAACTTGCCCATGGCCATATCACAGTAGTCTGAAGAATAAAGAAGAGCTGGTTCCAACTGTTCGAAGGTGCACCCTGACTAAGCATCTGATAAATCCATGGCAAACCAAGAGAGATACGTACAGCGCTCCCACCATTCCATTAGAAGAAAAGAGATGATTGCAATTAAACAAAAGCAGCGTGGGTAGTGCTCACCAGGAGTAGTAGTGAAGTCTAAAATGCGATGGTGTGACTGCAGTAAGTCAGGGTTGCTGGATGACAAGGTGCCACTGACGGGCAATGCGGTTGGGATATGCTTTGTCTGCCTTAATCCCACGATGCTGTCGTCTTGAGACTGACCAATCCCAATATCACTGAACAAACAGGAAAAATAGGAAATAGCAGTCAACCAGGTAGAATATTTAACTCATCAATATATAACAGACACAGACCATAAGTAAATCCCATCTCACAGAACATGCAGTGAATGTAAAAATATTGATGAATTTGGTTGAGAACTGCAAACGTACCTACTGCTTAAGACTGTATCCAACTCAATTTGTTTTGCTGTTTCTTAAGTGTAGAGTGTGTTTCTCTGAAAACTATGTCTTTTAATTAAGACAAATCATAACAAATAGTAGTTTCTCCAAACAGAAATACTTTCAAGAAAAGATATGCTCTGGTTCTGATGGAAACAGACTTTTTATTATTATTATTATTTTAAGTGTTTGTATTAGTTTGGGAGGGAGAGGAAGGGAGAGGATGAGGAGAGAGACAAACATCGATTGGTTGCCTCCCGCATGCACTCCGACCTGGGATCAAACCCACAACCCAGGCATGTGCCTTGACCTGGACCCAACCTGTGGTGACCTTTCGGTGCCAGGGATGATGCTCAACCAACTGAGCCACACGGGGAACCACACAGGTCAGGGCAGAAACAGACTTTTAAAAAAGTACATTAACAAACACACTTAGTTCTCACTCAGCTGACGGCTTCCGCATCAGAATGTAAATTGTTTTATAATCTGATCTTTAAGAACTGAAGAAACTGAGAGAAATGAATAGAGGGGAAAAAATCCAAACTGTCCCAATTTCATTCTTCAGTGTTTCAGAGAAATGAGATCACTACGGAGTCAAATGTAAATGAACCCTGACACAGACATTATTTCTTAATTACACAGAGCATAAGAAAGCAGTGGTGCAGAGTGACATTTCTTGGCATCAAGGAAGAGGCAATGAAATTCCAATGACTCACTTTTAGTTCTCTACTAAAATTTTCTAGTTACACATTTAAGTTCCCAGAGAAATACTGCTTATTATGGGTAGCTACAAATTCATTTCCATTGATAAAAAACCTGTTACTGTGGACAACTCTAGAAACAAAGATTTGAAACATGATTTAATAATAAAGGTTATTTCTAGATTTGAAGAGTCAACTGTTTTTAAAACATCAAAATACAACAATACGCACGCACACACAAAAAACAACTAGATCACAAGCAAATGGTTAGAGCTCTATCTAGTTTCTATAAATACCTTGAAAGAAGAAAAAAGAAAATTATACTAAGGTTGGAATGTCATAAATAAAATTAAGGCATTTAGCATCAGTCAGGTTTTCAGACATTAGAGCTTGACCAACTATTTTTAATGGTTCTGCTAAAAAGATACCCAGTAGCATTCTCTCTCGTTCTCTCTCCTTCTCCCCCCCTCTCTCTCCCTCCCTCCCTCCATCCCTCCCTCCATCCCTCCTCCCTCCTCCCCCTCCCTCTCCCTTGGTAAAATAGCCATTATAAAGGTAAATAAGCAAGGACAAGAGCTTTCTGTTGAAAACAAAAATTAAAGGTAATTTCAGTGTAAGTTCTTTCAAATTTATAGGTAAGTCCATGCCAAAATAAAATTTCTGTTTATTAAGCACATAGAGGCATGCATATAAAGACTAAAAGTGTTAATATTCTGTGAAACATCCAAACTTTTACATTGTTAGTCAAGTTTTAGTATTCAACCATATAAGCCAATTTTTACTGCCAAAAATATTAGATGTAATACATGAGCTGAGATAACTACTATGGGCTTAGGCCAAAGATACAGCTGACTGGGCACAAATGGCTGTAAATATTAGTATACTCCAGGCACCAGGCCAAAGATACAGCTGACTGGGCCGCCCCTGGCACAAATGGCTGTAAATATTAGTATACTCCAGGCACACCCAGAAGAGCTGCCCTCTTAAGAAATGTTTCCTTCAACATTTTAACACCTAATATGATCTAACTCTCTCCTCTTGCCTGTATCTCTATTATCCACAGACGTGCGGATGCTCCAGGATTGAAACTACTTTATATTCGAGACAATTCAGAAATGTCTTTGCACACATCTTCCTACTGTTCAACCACTCCAACTCTCTCATTGTTACTGAAATTGGTTTTTGGCCTTTGTTGATTTTAGACTAGTGACTTACTCCCTGTTTTCTCTGGGTTCATCAGTATCTCTACTTTCCTGACAAACAGTTCTGAATCCTACAATCCTCTTGCCTCACCCCTTTCTTTCCCCTCTATTTACATCACTCTCATGCCTAACCTTGGCAGTCTGCCATTATTCAGCATCTTAGTTTCCATAATATTTATAATGTTCGAGAGAGAGTGAGGAAAAAACAATACAAAATGACATAGCTAGAAGATTTCTCTAATTGACTAGTTTAGTGCCTTTGCAAAAAACAAAAAAATCTTTGCAAACACATGCTGACTTCTAGGAGAGAAAAGTTTAAGTGGTAACCAGTATTAAATCAAGTCTATCAGACCAATAGATAGATCCTACATTTTACTGAGTCTTTTTTTAAAAAATATAATTATTTCTTTCTACTGCATTGCAATATAAATTACAGCAAATCATTTTTATGTAATAAAATACATAAGTGATTCATACTTTTTAAAAAAACTGCAAACCAAGATGTTTCCTTAGTGTTCTAAATTCAATACCTCTACTTATTGTCTTTCTGTCCCCTTCTCTAGCTTTTGAATATCTAAGTTCACAGAGAACAAAATTATACGTAGTGTTTTCATACTGTGTACCTTGTTAACATCCTGTACTGTGAATGGATTGCATCCCAGTTCTTACATGTCACATTTCTATTAATACTTGCCAGAGTCACACTGACTTTTTATTTTTTTTAAGATTCATATTTAACTCATCGTCAAATATTACTCTGAGGTCTTTTATTATTATTGTGCTGCCAATAACTCTACTAACAATGTGAAGGTTTGATTTTTTTTAAGGTTCATATTTAACTCATGGTCAAATATTACTCTGAGGTCTTTTATTATTACTGTGCTGCCAATAACTCTACTAACAATGTGAAGGTTTGAATGTTTCACAGAACATTAATACTTTTAGTCTTTATATGCATTCCTCTCTGTGCTTAATCAAGAAGGGTCACTTTCAAAATCGACTTCTGTTTTCTGTAATGCAAACCTAATCCATGGCCACTTGGAAACTTACTCAATATAAATACACTCTCAAGTCTATATATAAAACCATCTTACTCATGGCTTATCCTTAAGACTCTATTACAGAAGTCTTTCGTAGCTGATGCAAAAACATCAATCATAATTCAATGGGGACAATACAAGTTTGACACTCAACCCATCAAAAGTATATTCTGGACCATATCTCTTTAATCTGTGGGTGAAAATTTTAACTGAAATGGAATTTAAAAATAGAAATGCTTGATATAGTCCTAAATCTCTGTAACTACTGCTCCTTTCATTATAAAGGAAAAAAAGAACATGTTTTTAAGTTATCTCTTATACCATTGTAGTTTGAGGGATCTATATATATAAAAGCCTAAGCGACCAAACAACTGAACGACCAAACGACTGGTCGACCAGTCGCTATGACGCACACTTACCACCAGGGGGAAGATGCTCAATGCAGGAGCTGCCCCCTGGTGGTCAGTGCGCTCCCACAGTGGGAGTACCACTCAGCTGACCGAAGGGCACCAGGCGTCGGGCTCACAGCTGGCAAGTGCTGCTGCAGCAGTGCGAGCCTCTCCTGCCTCCATGGCAGCACTACTGAGCGGCAGCAGGTGCAGTGGGGCCCGGTCCAGGCTCGGGCTCCTTCCCAGCTGCCTGCCACTTCAGGCACTACTACTCTGGGGATGTTGGACTGCCGGTTTTGGCGTGATCCCCACAAGCAAGGGGGTCCCGGATTGCAAGAGGGGGCAGGCCAGGCTGAGGGACCCCACCAGTGCATGAATCCGTGCACTGGGCCTCTAGTATATAATAAATAAATTTGGTGCACCAATGTTATTTAACATTAAAAACTTTTTGACTGATGGTAACAGTTATATAAAACATCCTTAGACTGAGAAGAAGCCAAAATGAAGAAATAACCAAGCAAACAAGCAAAGCTTAAAAAAAAAAAAAAAAGTGAAAGAATAAATAAAAAAAATGAAAAATAAAAAAAAGTGAAACCAACAACTTTGTCTAGTCTGAGCTCCTGGTATGAATAAACAGCCAAAAAGAGATTTGAGAAATTCGAGATACACCTGACATTCTGACTATAGAGAACACTGGGAAGAAGAAAAGGGTTCTGTGTTTGGTTGGTGATATATTGGCAATGGCTAAATAACTGCAAACAGAAAAGAAAGGAAAGAAGAGAATGGCAAGGATGAATAGTAGCAATGGGAAGAAGCAAAGATTTGGTTGGCAAAGAGCAGATGCTGATGGTAGAGAAGACACTCAGAAACAAAGAAATGGTAGCAAAAACCTCCCACTTCCCAATTATAGAGAATATGGGAACAAATACAACATATTTTTAAAGACTAAATGAGAAAAATAAAATAGTTCAAATGAGGAAGTGCTATAGCTCTCTCTAATGAAGATTGGGATGAGCAAGTAAATGGCAAAAACATTAAAACAAACTTGATTGTTCAAGATTTCTTCTAAGATAGCTCAGGCGTAAAAGCTTAAAATCTTTTGTAGACTCCTGCAAATATTAATTACATCATTACCATTGCACATTATTATAACAAAAAATAATGGACACAAAATTTACACAGACACTTACTTATATGGTTTCTGTGGCAAGATACTGATCCGAGTCTTGTCGAGTATCTTCTTTAGCTTGTTCCTTCCTCCAACGGTATTGGCTTTACTTTTTTTATTTACCTTTTCAAGTCCTATCACCTGTTCCACATCTACAGCAAGATCTGGAATGGAGTAGCGACTGGCCTTTTTGATGTCTCCAATTTTAGGAAGATGAGGGGCACCATTTCTTTTCTCTTCTGACAATCTTGTCAGAAGTTCTTTAAATACTAAAATGGAAATAAACACCACAGAACACCCATTATAAGAAATCGGAGCAATTCAAAGGCAACTGTAGCACTTGGAAATAGATGAATAGTATAGACTTCAGCTATCAAAACTGTAATCTTACAGGAAAACTCTACTCCAATGAATGAATGACAACAGGAATCTGCTTTACAATGTTGCTCTATCATTCCCACTCAGGATAAGTTAAAATAAAGTAGCTTTTTAAAAAAAAATTTAAAATTGATTTTTAGAGAGAGAGGAAGGGAGAGGGGAAGAGAGAGAAACATCTATGTATGGAAACAACATTGATCGCTTGCCTCCTGCATGCCCATCAGGGAATCAAGCCTGAAACCCGGCATGTGCCTTGATTGGGAATTGAACCAGCAACCTTTTGGTATGTGGGATGATGCCCACCAATTGAACCACACCATCCAGGGCTAAAGTAGTATATTATTTAAATGTATAGGTATTTAAAACACTTATGAATAAACACATTGATAAAACACAATTTTTATGGTCATCACATCAGTAGATTCTGATTTAGGTCTAATTACAGACTTACATAATTAATTATATATCTATGCATTTTACTATAAATGTTCTTATTCCTATAATGTTTTAAATATAACTTATAAAAATGGCCTTTTTATGATTAAGATTATAAAGACCAAAAGGAGAAAAATGAAAGTATGCAAAAATACTTACCAAATAAATTGGTTTTCACAGTGATAGATAAATGTGTGTTATTTCTAAGAATTTCCATGGCTTTGGACAGCTGAATATTTTCAAAGTTTTGACCATTTACTTCTAGTATCTAAACATAAAATTATAAAACGAATATCAATATCCCAATTGACTGAAGAAAAAAAAAAAGAGAAAGAGTCACCCTTGAAATCGGGATTTAGAAATATCATACCTGATCCCCTCGCTTCAAGCCGGCTTCAGTTGCTTTGCTGCCTGAATCGACACTGTCCACAAAGATCCCAAATCCCTTCTCTGAGCCTCCAAGTAAGATAAAAGGCAAAGGAGCTTCTCGGGATGGTTTTGTTAATGTCATCAATCTCCTTTTTGCTTTAGCTGCACATGCAATATTTAACAGCCTTAGATGTCCACCCATTTTCTGTAAGAGTTCAGAGAGAGTGGTTTCACAGACAGGCTGAATACGATGAACTTAAAGCTGATGGTTTTTAAAATAATCACAACTATTACCTCTCTTTCCAGATTATTTTCAAATTCTTCTAGAAATCGAGTCATCGCAGGATCTCCTTCAAAGTCATTGAAGTGATTATTTACCCACAATAATACTACCCGTGTAACCTGAAAAATTAATTGTTTTCAGTAGGTTTTCTAAAAATTCAGTGCTAAAAGTTTGCAATTAAAGCGATTTCAAATTAGACATCTAAACAACCTAGTAATAGCAAATAAGAAAATAAACTAAGTACAAAAAGCCTCAGCAATGATTTTATTCATAAGGAAATGACCTTCTAAAAATTTATACTCTGAATATTGACTCTAGATTGTTTTGCCAAGAAGGGTCTTGAATCTGTGAAGCTTACTTACTCTCAAAATATATTTGCAACAGATTACCATAAAAACAAAGTTATAGTAAAACCAAAATAAATGAATACTAGATAAAGAAGACAGAACTTTAAAAATAAAATAAAGGTAGAGGGCAGAATAGACACAAGGAATTAACAGTATTAAGCCTAGAAAGATCTATAAGGGAACAAGTTATAAAAGGAAAAAACTAGCTGGGAGTTACAGGGAGTTACAAATTACTTGTTAACATTAAGATTCAGAAACCTCTTAACACCCATAATTCTTCAGGAAAAATGAATAGCCTTTTCTCACCCTACACATGTGTCTTCACACAGCCCAACACTTTCATATAGGCCAATATATACACTCTCAGTTATGGATTTTTTTTTTTGTACCCAGCAAGAACTATGCAACATTCATTAGACTCTAAGTTCCATGAGTACAACAACTTTATGTTATGTTCTAAGGGCATCCTTAATACTTATAACAATGCTTGGCATAAAGTAAATTCTCATTAAAATATTACTAAATGAAGTGAGTATAATTGCAACTTAAATATAAAACTACTTGTTTTCTCTTATATGAGTTTAATTTTCTAAATTTGAATAACAAGATAAAATAAATTTCCTATAGAATTGTTTTCAAACATTAACCTCTTAAAATGAAAAAAATAAAGCACACTATTCTAGCAGTAAAGAAAGAGATGATGGTATAAATTTTTAACCATAGTTTAAAATACTATTTATTGTTAATATACTGTGATAAATTATAGTATAAACCTAATCACTATGGAAACAACATTGATCGCTTGCCTCCTGCATGCCCATCAGGGAATCAAGCCTGAAACCCGGCATGTGCCTTGATTGGGAATTGAACCAGCAACCTTTTGGTATGTGGGATGATGCCCACCAATTGAACCACACCATCCAGGGCTAAAGTAGTATATTATTTAAATGTATAGGTATTTAAAACACTTATGAATAAACACATTGATAAAACATAATTTTTATGGTCATCACATCAGTAGATTCTGATTTAGGTCTAATTACAGACTTACATAATTAATTATATATCTATGCATTTTACTATAAATGTTCTTATTCCTATAATGTTTTAAATATAACTTATAAAAATGGCCTTTTTATGATTAAGATTATAAAGACCAAAAGGAGAAAAATGAAAGTATGCAAAAATACTTACCAAATAAATTGGTTTTCACAGTGATAGATAAATGTGTGTTATTTCTAAGAATTTCCATGGCTTTGGACAGCTGAATATTTTCAAAGTTTTGACCATTTACTTCTAGTATCTAAACATAAAATTATAAAACGAATATCAATATCCCAATTGACTGAAGAAAAAAAAAAAGAGAAAGAGTCACCCTTGAAATCGGGATTTAGAAATATCATACCTGATCCCCTCGCTTCAAGCCGGCTTCAGTTGCTTTGCTGCCTGAATCGACACTGTCCACAAAGATCCCAAATCCCTTCTCTGAGCCTCCAAGTAAGATAAAAGGCAAAGGAGCTTCTCGGGATGGTTTTGTTAATGTCATCAATCTCCTTTTTGCTTTAGCTGCACATGCAATATTTAACAGCCTTAGATGTCCACCCATTTTCTGTAAGAGTTCAGAGAGAGTGGTTTCACAGACAGGCTGAATACGATGAACTTAAGGCTGATGGTTTTTAAAATAATCACAACTATTACCTCTCTTTCCAGATTATTTTCAAATTCTTCTAGAAATCGAGTCATCGCAGGATCTCCTTCAAAGTCATTGAAGTGATTATTTACCCACAATAATACTACCCGTGTAACCTGAAAAATTAATTGTTTTCAGTAGGTTTTCTAAAAATTCAGTGCTAAAAGTTTGCAATTAAAGCGATTTCAAATTAGACATCTAAACAACCTAGTAATAGCAAATAAGAAAATAAACTAAGTACAAAAAGCCTCAGCAATGATTTTATTCATAAGGAAATGACCTTCTAAAAATTTATACTCTGAATATTGACTCTAGATTGTTTTGCCAAGAAGGGTCTTGAATCTGTGAAGCTTACTTACTCTCAAAATATATTTGCAACAGATTACCATAAAAACAAAGTTATAGTAAAACCAAAATAAATGAATACTAGATAAAGAAGACAGAACTTTAAAAATAAAATAAAGGTAGAGGGCAGAATAGACACAAGGAATTAACAGTATTAAGCCTAGAAAGATCTACAAGGGAACAAGTTATAAAAGGAAAAAACTAGCTGGGAGTTACAGGGAGTTACAAATTACTTGTTAACATTAAGATTCAGAAACCTCTTAACACCCATAATTCTTCAGGAAAAATGAATAGCCTTTTCTCACCCTACACATGTGTCTTCACACAGCCCAACACTTTCATATAGGCCAATATATACACTCTCAGTTATGGATTTTTTTTTTTTTTTACCCAGCAAGAACTATGCAACATTCATTAGACTATAAGTTCCATGAGTACAACAACTTTATGTTATGTTCTAAGGGCATTCTTAATACTTATAACAATGCTTGGCATAAAGTAAATTATCATTAAAATATTACTAAATGAAGTGAGTATAACTGCAACTTAAATATAAAACTACTTGTTTTCTCTTATATGAGTTTAATTTTCTAAATTTGAATAACAAGATAAAATAAATTTTCTATAGAATTGTTTTCAAACATTAACCTCTTAAAATGAAAAAAATAAAGCACACTATTCTAGCAGTAAAGAAAGATGATGGTATAAATTTTTAACCATAGTTTAAAATACTATTTATTGTTAATATACTGTGATAAATTATAGTATAAACCTAATCACTCTTGAGTTAAATCTTGATATTTACATTAATTTTATGTCATTCACCATCACTATTGCCCAATTCTTCAAATGTAGGAAACATATAAGATGATTCCCCTTAAAACGATATCTAACTCTTGACTTTTTAATAAAATTAAAATTTTGCAGCTGAGAAGCCAACTTGAAAGTCCACTAGCCATATTACACACTAGAAAAACGAGATTCATAAATCATAAATTGAAAACTACCACCAACAGCAAGCAACCTTTAGGATGTCCTGGCTCTACGCGAGGTACTACATAAAGAACTTTATTTTCTATTATTCATTTTCACAACAGTCCCAAATAGATGTTGATTATTCATTTTACAAGTAAATATATGAGTGTCAGGAGGGTGAGATGGCATATAAAGTAAATGACAGAGGCAATACCACTCAAATCAAGTTTTTACGGCTGAAGAGCCTGGTTGAGATCTAGGCCCGTGACTCTCAGAATATGAACTGAAAAGCAATACTGTCCAAATGATTTCCCAAGGACCACACAGCTAGTTAGTAGCAGGACCAGCACTAGAACTTGGGCTTTTCTCCTGTTCTGGATTTTCCCACCCTGCCCCTCCCAAGTCTGTCTCATGTACATCAGACTGCACACGGAAAGAAGTACAGACTATGATTAACTCTCAAACTTCATAAGAGTATATAGTTTACCATCCAATCTAGCCTTGACACGGCTCTCAAGAGATGCTGAAGAGGGTCTGTTGAGAATTATTTACTGGAACCTACCAGCCAGCAATGGTTGTCATGCAATGCTGCTATGGTGCCAATTTAAAAACTGTAACTTTTCTTTTATCTGGTGTACACTGACCCTCTACCTAGATGATACAGATTCCTATGGAACCCAGACGGTTGGGGGTTGTGCTTCAAACACATTCCCAAAAGAACTAAAATTTAAACATTTGTCAATAATTTACTAACATTTGCATTAAAAAAAGATAATTTTAGGACTGAACCTAGCAACCTATAACAAGAACTAACATTTGTATCACTTTTGCTTAAAAAGTACACTCTCTTATTCCATTAAAATAATCTGAACGTAATTGGCATGACAAATATACTAAAGTATACTTGTTTATATATGAATATTTCATATTTAAAAGTCAAACTAGAATATATTTTCCAACCTTATCCCTGAGGCTCGGGTCATTAAACCACTCCAATAACTTTTTGCCCACTTCCATTGGGCTGGAAAGAAAAGTCCTGTAGGTCAATAGGAAGTCTTCTATGAACGTTGGATCTACCACCGAATGCTCTTCCACCAAATGCATTGTTAACCTTTCTGAGGTGCCCTGTAGCAAACAGAAGGTTTAATCACTATTCTGCAGAAATAGCATCTGAAATGTTCAAATCTTCAATATAAGACAAACTGGGTAGTGAATATATATAATTAATAAAACTGCTGTTCATCTGGAAATATAAAGACTTTTTACAACTGGTAACTTTTAAGAAAAACTATGCCTAAAAACTGGGTGGGGGGATCTACAGTTGTCATACCTGATACTGCCAATCAAATAGAACCATATTTGTCTTACCTTGATGACGATGTGTCCCTTTCTTGTTCCAGTTCGATCAAGCTCTCGGTGTTCTTTCACCATAACAATTTCTCCTTCTTCCTCCACTTTTTGCATGTTCTTCTCTACTTGGTTGAGAATACGGCAATAATCTTGCTGGGCTATGCAGACAAACTAGAATAAAATATAAGTCACATGTTAATGATAAAGTGCTTGCAAGAGACTTAGCAGTACTAATAACTCAGTGTTTTAATTATTTAACTCTGACATTTTTCTATGTCTTTCCCATACTTTCTAATGAGTGCAGTAATGAACCTTAATCAGAATTCTCTACTTTTTAATGCAGTTCTTCCTTGCTCAAGGAAAGTTTCATTTTTTAGAATATTTATGTGCAGTTTATATTAAAAACACTAACAATTTTTAAAAATCAGGTGGTAAAATTAGGAGTTCTTTCTCATGCCTCTTCTTTGACAATTAAAAAAACATTAGTGAAGGGGAGTGGAATCTTATGAGGATAGACATAAAAACAATCACCATTTAGTGGGTTTTAAAAGTTTGAAAAAATTTTAAAAGCAGGATTTTAAAATGAAGATGGTTTTAATAAGAAGACACTGAAATTCCATACATGGATATGTGGAATAGATATTAAAAATTTGCTAATTATATTAATAAATCATTTTTAAAAGTCTATTTTAAAAAAAAGGTCCACAAAACAAGCCATATACTTGTTAAGCTCAAATCATTATTCCTTATAACAGGTGTTAAGGGTAATCCTTGCTCTTAAAGAAAAAGTTAGCAATACACACCAAGCCATTACTCCTCCATGACCCCTAACACACACACACACACACACACACACACATAAAATGTCAGGGCTTAGGGCAAAGCACTTAATTACATTTCTTTGCAGTTTTAAGAAAAGTTAAGAATGAATTATAGAAATCACTTATTACACAAATTAACCAAGGCCATTGTTGCATCTGAATTTTGAAGGATTTAATCTTAAGAAATCATTTTGGGATAAAAAAGCATGAACATTTCTTTTTCTCTTTTAATGTGAAAAGGTGAAAAAAGGGGGATGGTTAAATTATAGCATACATAAGATAAAATATGAAAGCCATCCAAAATCATATTTTCATAGGACATTTAGAGTTCTGGCTTAATGTTCATGATACTACATTAAATATTTTTAGGGTGGAAAACCAAATATTGTAATATTTATAATGACATCCTCCTTCTCAGTATTTTACAGTAACCTTACAGGACTTTCTCAATTTATCCTCCAAATCATCCCATAAAGAAGGCACTACTATTATCCCTGTTGTACAGATGAGGACACAACTGTAGCATCAGCTGCTAATTTACCCAAAGTCTCATAATTATATGCTTGCCAATTAAAAAAAAATTGTACATGCATATCAAGATCTTAGAAGGAAATATAACAAAATGTTAATTATTTCTAAGCAATCCTATATAATAAAGAGGTAATATGCAAATGGTCGTTATGCCGTGATGTGTAACGACCGATCAGCAGGAGGGCGGGGCAGCGAGCTGCCTGCGCAGAGAGCTATGAGCAACGGTGGGCGGGGCGGCCAGCTGAGGCAAGCCGCAGTGAGCTACTAGTGCAAATTATAACTGACTTTCATTTTTTAATATACTTTTCTATATTCTCCCCCCCCCCTTTTTTTTTAACAGAAGTTGCAGGAGCTTCACACTTGAGAAGTACCGTATTATAAAACTGTTTCTTCCACTGAATTGGATGATATCACTAATTTTTGTATTAAGACTTTAGAATCAAAAGTAAAAATTCAAAACATATAATTACTTTCCTTGTAATTATACATAGTTTAATTCATTTTTAAAAATTTCTTTAAAAAAACCCATTTCCATTACACTAACCCCATATATAGTGCTTAGCCTTTTTGTCTCAAAAATATTTTTATTTTTTAAAACTTTTACAGAGAAGAAAAATTGTTTCCCCTATCTCCAAATAACCTTAGGTGTTATTTCTTATACTTAGTTTTAGAGAACATAATTCTATCATTTTCTCATTCATCTCCTAAAAAAGAAATATATTCCTGAGTTAAAATGACTAAGTAGGCAGAAAAAAAATGTATTTTAAAGAGAACTGTACTAAAATTAATCTTCAAGACTAAGAATTTAAGAAAATTAAAATAAGTTTGATTTAAAATTCTCAATGTTTAGGCAGATAGTTTGGGCTTTTTTAAAAATTTTATTTTGAGATATAAATGACATTCTCCAGTTTATTCTATATGCTTTTATCTGCAACTATCAGAATATGTGATTCAAACTTATGCATAAGGATTCACATCTGCATTAAATCCAAAGCTAAGGGTAGGCTTAGCACTGACTGAGTCAATGAACCAAATATATTATGAAGGACTCAGGCTCTTTTGGTCTCTCGATACAAACATTCACAGTTTGGACTTCAATCTAAAGCAAGTTCCTCATGGCTCTAGGAAGCATGCCAGTGACAACTAAGCTTCAAGCTTCCTCATTCACATGCAGGAGAGTGAGAGAGAACATTGCTTCTAGTTTGGGCATTTCTTCAGCAAACTAAAATGCCATAAAAAAGAAAAATCCCAAACTGAATTTCTAATATGGCCATACAGAGCTGATATCTAAAAAGAAAGTTAAGATGAAAACATTTATCTACATTTTTATTAGCAGATTTATTTTTGCTTTAAGAAGTTTATAGATATAGTGAGAAATTAATAGGTAAAATAGAATTTTAACTGGTAAATTCAATTTGTGAATTGTTTTGGTGAGGTTTATACTTTCAGACAGCTGTTGACACATAAAAAGTATGC
>NW_005354829.1:5015883-5029408 GCF_000412655.1 Myotis brandtii
TATATATATGTCTAATATGCAAAGTGACCCCTCAGGAGTTTGACTGGGAGTTCAATCA
This sequence comes from Myotis brandtii, assembly GCF_000412655.1. Lineage (NCBI taxonomy): Eukaryota > Metazoa > Chordata > Mammalia > Chiroptera > Vespertilionidae > Myotis > Myotis brandtii. Next base: position 5,015,942 of record NW_005354829.1, read on the forward strand.
CTCACTATAACGTGCACTGACCACCAGGGGGCAGTGCGGAACGAAGGAAGGCCCCAATTGGCCTCGATCACCAGCCAGGCCTAGGTACCCTACCCGTGCACAGGGCCTCTAGTATAAAATAAAAACCCAAACAAGATTTTGCTTATAAAAGGCCAATGGCAGTTTATGTCACAGTATTCTTTTCTCTTGGGCACATGACATCACAATTTATATTAATCGAATTAATTTTCACATTCGGTCTCAATATTTTCTCTAGTCTTTAATTAAATGTTTTTAAATAATGAATATTAACATAGTATTAGCACTGACATGTTAGCTACCAAGTATTTTCCTTATGTCAGCAATTATTTTTTTACTAGCAAGTCTTTCTACTGAGTCATACTAAGATTAATTTTCACGACTTCTAAAATTAATTCCTTATCTTGTACATATTAAATAAAAACACTGCATAACTGTACCAGATCATCTTTATTAATCTATTTATACAATTTATTTTTAGAATGGGAGTTTTACTCCCATATATTTTGATGAACAGATTATCAATTATTAATGGAAAATGTTAAGATACCATCTGTATAGAACACTCTTTTTAAGAGAACATATTTCTAGAACACTTAGTTTTTGTGTAGTTCAAATAACTTTAAGGGAGATTTATTTTTAATTTCCTGGGGCAGGATAACACTAAAAGCACTGAAAGTAATAGTTCTACTTTAAAATCTTACTTATAAATCTAAAAGCTGACCTATTTATTTAGGCATAAAAGTCTTACCACAACTACAGATAATATGTTCTTTATTAAGCATAAAATAAACTTTTTAAAAATGCTATTTTATACCTGGCAGTCATCCACCTTTGTTCTCATTACTCCTTTCATGTATTCTTTGTCCATGGTGGGAGAGACACCAAAACTATTTCCCATACATAATATTTCTGCTTTGCCATCTGGGTAAGTCACTTCTACAGAACCATTGAGAATCACTGACCAGGAATCCAGCTAATTAAAAAAACAAAGACAAAACAGAAAATAATATCATGATCAGGCAGTTGTAAAAGACAGAATAGTCTCTACACATGATTTAGCAGACTTTTCATTCTAAAGATGGAACAAATAAGTAAAGTTAACTGTTTACCAAATTCACAGAACAAGGAACAAAGCATAGCCATGTATGTAGTACATATCTTTATGTCTAGCACAGGGTGTATGTCATTCTGATCTCTCAGTATGACTTTGCATATTATTCTCTAAAAAGACATAAGGGGCCCGAGCTGGTTTGGCTTATGGATAGAGTGTAGGTCTGTGGGCTGAAAGGTCCCAGGTTCGATTCTGGTCAAGGGCACATACCCGGGTTGCGGGCTCGATCCCCAGTAGGGGGCGTGCAGGAGGCAGCCGATTAATGATTCTCACTCATCATTGATGTTTCTATCTCTCTCTCTCTCTCCCATCCTCTCTGAAATCAATAAAAATACATTAAAAAAAAAGACATAAAGGGAAAGTTTCTTCTGTTCCCCAAAACACATGTAGTAAGAAAAAGTGATCACCACTGCCTGAATAAGAAAATTAGTTTCTTCTGACAAAAGGCATATTATAAACTTTTAAGTTGTAACATCTGTAAAGTTAACACATAACAATATCTTTATTTATATCATTTGAAATATTGTAAATAACAAAAAACAAAACAATGGATTTGGAATACTTTCACATAATAATGAGCGTATCATAACTCTTGACTTATTCAAACTTGTTTATTGCTTTTTTAAGGGGGAAAAAGTAAGAACTGGCTTTTTGTTCATTTGCTGTATTGACAGAACCTCAAACAGAAACTTTTTAAGTGGAAGAAATATTTACTAACCTCTTCACCATCATTTAACACTATGGTCCCAGCTCTTTCCACCACTGCAAATACCATCACAGCACAGAGTTCTCGTCTCACTGACATTGTCATATTGGCAAACGCAGGCAACTGGTGCATAAATTCCAAGAGTTGTTCTGAAAAGAAAAGATACTCAGTGTAAAAATTACATTGTTTTTTAAAACAAGCAATCAAAAAGAATGCTCTAGGGTTCTTTATTTTTAAATGCCCTAAGATTCGACCCATTGAAAAATGTAATTACTTTAAGTATCTTTAGTACAAGTTGGCTTTCTTGCAGGTCTACAAAGATTTCTGTCGTTCTGGGAATATAGACATTTCCTTGTTGTGTCAGGAGCAATAGTATACACTGTAATTCAAATTCTAATGGGAATGAATAAATTAATAAACTTCAAATGAGAAATTTCTATTGAAAAACGAGCTGTGATTTTATTAAGGAGTATTAAGGGGTGAAATGATGAGCTGAAATGAAATAGAGCTCCGAGAGTTCTCGGAAAGCCATTGAAGTCCATTTCAGTGCCTTTTGGGGAAGTAGATGCCCAAAACAGTGAGCAGAAATAGCTACCTTCAATCTACAGATATTCCAGGATTTAGAAACCAAGGGGTGTTTTCAATGGATCAGACAATCTATGAAAACTGGTCAATTAAAACTTTATATTGTAACATGTAAGTGATAATATATTATTCCTTATCCCACAGATGGACAAAAAAGAAAGACATGTTTGATCACTCAACTGGCGATGCTGTGGAAGAGCACTTCTACTTTGGTGTAAGTCTAGCTGTTGATGAGATGAATGACTTCACAGTCTTTTCTGTGGTTTCGATTTTTAATTTTCTGTATTACTAGGTAGATTTACTAATTACTTACTATATTCTTTCCTTACTCTTCAATATGGCTCTATGAGGTACATGATTGTTGCTGTTTTTGTTTTTTAAAATGTTTTATTGATTTCAGAGAAAGGAAGGAAGAGGGAGAGAGAGAGAGATGGAAACATCAATGATGAGAGAGAATCCTTGATCGGCTGCCTCCTGCATGCCCCACACTGGGGACCGAACCTGGAACCAGGGCACGTGCCCTGACCGGGAATCGAACCATGATCTCCTGGTTCACAGGACCACGCTCAACCACTGAGTCATACCAGCCAGGCTTATGTTTTTTAAAAATCTCACAGGGAGGAAACAGACTCAAAGCCATATACCACGCTCAACCACTGAGCCATACCAGCCAGGCTTGTGTTTTTAAAAAAATCTCACAGGGAGGAAACAGACTCAAAGCCATATAATTAGGTGATAGCAGTAACATGATTCAGGACCATCTGCCTCAAGAGTTCACGCTGGACATCACAGGCAGTGAAGAAGAGCAGAAGGTGTGTGTCGGATATCATTTGAATACTTACTAGTTACATTATTTTGGGAAAATTTATGTAATTCCATTAAGGCATATTTTTCTCATTTGTTAAAAAATAATATACATATCTTTATTGGATACTTGTGAGGATCAAATGCAATAAAGGTTAAGTCCTTAACACAGAGTAAATATTTAATAAATCAAAACTGCTACTAATGTCTTTAATATATTCTTACCTTTCAAATTTTGAGTTAAGTAAAAATTCCACGATATTTTTCTTGTTTCCCACATAATGAAATTCTCCCCTTGAATATTCCTTCTATCTATTAAGATTTATGACAAATTTCATGTTGTTGTATATAGTTTGTTAATTGCAAAAACAATGTAGAATAGAACAATATATTCTATATATGAATGTATATTACACATACACATACATATACATGTATATTGCATTTCTATAAGGTCAGACTGGGTGATTTTCTCTGGTTCTGCTGGGTAATGTCTGCTCTGATTAGACCCTACGTCATCCCTCCTGTGTAAGACTTTTCATTACATAGGGTGGCTTTGGTAATCAGGTGCATACCAATCACAGGTGGTACCCAGGGACTCTGTCCAACAGGACAGTGTTCTTCAACTTGACCCAGACTGATGTGTCAAGAATTTAATTTACTGTTGCAACCGACTTTTTTCTTTTAAATGAAGAAGAAAGAGCATTAAAGCACATCACTTACAGAAACAATGAGTATGTGTGTTTGTGTTATTTATTCCTGGGGACAGGAATAAAGCAATTTTGAAACCACTGCAAGAGATGACCCATATTTATTACATATGGGAGGTAGGAATCATTGTTTTACAAATGCACTGACCTTTTGGTTTAACACATAAAGGCAAATGAACACGTCATGGTCCTCTGACTAACACATTACAGCTCTGCCATTTCAGCCTCTGTTTCTTCAGCTCCCACCCGCAACTCCTCAAAGTAAGGTATGAAAGTATCACCTATAGACCATTCATTTTTTAATATATATTTTTATTGATTTCAGAGAGGATGGGAGAGGGAGAGAGAGACAGAAACATCAATGATGAGAGAGAATCATTGATCGGCTGCCTCCTGCATGCCCCCTTACTGGAATCAAGCCTGCAACCCGGGCACGTGTCCTTGACCAGAATCGAACCCGGGACCCTTCAGTCCTCAGGCTGGCACTCTGTCCACTGAGCCAAACCGGCTAGGGCCCATTTTACTCTTTCCTTTCCCCTAATAAAAGCCAAAGATTCATGGTCTTAAGAAAAATATGAGACCGGAAGTCGCCAGAAATATTTTCAATTTAATATAATGTTTAGACAATAATAAAAGTCAAATTACCAACACAAGTATGATGGAACAATTTGAAGTATATGAATATGAAGTATAAAATATAATCACTAATACTTGCTATAATGATTTAAGTGCCTTGCGTAGACATTTTTCTTGCTTTTAGGCAGATTCCTACTCCATTAGTAGATCATAAAATCAATTTGTGATATATGACTAGTGACTAACATTAAAAAAATACAACATGAAAAAAAAATACAACATGATGGAAAATATGTGTGCTTCACATATACTAAGGATAAATAATAAAGGAGGAAGAAAATATCTGATAATAGAAAATGTCCATAATTCTTCAGGCTCAGTTGAAAAACAATAAATAAATAAATGGTTAACCAGATGGCATCTAAGAGTTTTTAAGACTCTCAAAGGTTCATTAATGGCATCACTGGTTTTGTGGTAACTTCTATCTTACTACTTACTATACTGGAGGTTTACAGCAATTAAAAAAATGAAGAATTTTTATCGTCAATATTAAACAATAGGTATAAAATGAAAGCATTTGGCTATAAGTGCTCAATATAAACTCTGATAATGCTACAGGGATCTTACAGAGTTAAAGGTTTAGAGCAGCCAAGAATTCAGAGCTTGGAATGGGGTAGAGTCAGGCAGGTCCTAGGACATAGGAAGAGAAAAAGCCATGGATGGGAGAAACAGATTTTTTTTCTTCTATATTGATTGGAATAATCTATTACAATAATATGTTTTGTTTGGAAGGGAATATTGCTGTTTATGAAAAATATTAGCCATTTAAAAAAAACTTTTTTTTCCTAGTAAATGTGACACAGTGGAAAACCAAGTAACTTACAAGATCAGAAACTGAAGCAAATTCAGAAAATTGGCTTACCTTATTTGCTTTGGCTTAATTTTATGTAAGAAACAATATTAATATTTTAAAAAAAAATCTATGGAGTTTTTGGTACACGAAGGGGGAAAAGAAATTCTTTGAAATCACTGATGTTTCTATCTCTCTCTCCTCCCTTCCTCTCTCTCTACCTTAATGTGTCAAGGCCTCAAAACAAAAAATTAAATTAACAACCATCCAATCATTGGCTACCTACAAAAATTATGAGTTGGGAGACCAAAAATGAATAAAGTCTCTTCCTTCAAAGTAATGAAACAAAGGTACAACTAAGAATCTAGGGAAACCCAAAGAGAAATTTGTAATTCTTGCAGTTTTAAAAATATGAAAAAATATTAGCTATTTCATTTGATTCAATACCCCCCGGCCCCCAACATACACCATCCCTTCTTTTCTTGTGTGGATAGGAAGAGAGGCATTTAGAGAAAATATCAATTATCCAGATGTTTGTAGTTCATATGAAAGATGTCTGTTTTAACTAAATACTGGAAGATGAGCTAGATTTAACAAACAGTAACAGCAAAAGATAAGGCTAAGAATTCTCATGTGTGGTTTTATTTTGAGGAGATAGATAGAAGATCTAAGATCTCCTGTGGACCAAACAACATTCATTAGGCCTTATCTTTAATGATAATGGTTATTATTTTAAATTAAAGTATATTTGATAAAAGCAAACATCAAAATCATTGCTGCTTGCAAGAGAATTGGTATTCAAGGACATGTTATTCACTATAGATATTATATCAACAAGCACATTTTTAAAAAAGATAGCCTTGCATTATTTTGTAGGAATCAGCATAGTTCTTGCTTTCCAGAAATTAGGAGAAAAACTTCAGATATAAAGTAAAAGCTTTACATTTTTAAGAATGACATGCTACATATATTTTAACACTAGTCATCATTTTCTTCCATAACTATACTAAAATGAACATATTCAAAAGAGAAGATACATTAGCTCACAAAAGGGTAACTTCCATATCAGTCTGTTCAATAAGCAGCGTTCAATCTAATTTAAAACATGCTATGAGCAAGGATTCTGGAAGTCAAGTTGAACACACTTCAGTTTTATTCTCTCTTTAAAACTACAATGAAGAGATTTTTAAAAAGAAGTTGGCAAAGACAAAGAGGAGAGTGAAACATAATTTTGGACACTGGAAATCAGATGCACATGCGGTATCAAAGAAAGCAAAGCCCCATGTTTTCAGGGGGTATAACAGACCCACTCCAATTTATGCTGCAGGACCCTCAAAAGACGTAGAAACTGCCAGCACCTTTGGAACGAGGAGTGGTGAATATAGAGAAGGAAATGGGCTAAAGTGAGAAGGAACTAGAGGTGTGTATTTGAGAAGCAGTCAAATCCCTTACTCCAGCAAAGATATAGGCAATAATTATCCAGAACAGGTTGAGGGCAAAGGCACACCTAGCTCCTTTCTCACTTCCCTCAGTTCTGAGCCCTTTAAGCAGAATTACTGGCTCTACCTTCCTAAAACAGGCTCCTATTCACTATACTCCCCCACCTCCATTACCCCCGAATCCCACTTTATTCTTCAGACTGCAATGGAGCAAGGACCTCATCTGCCTTCCTATCCACTGATGCCAGCACCTAGAATAATGCTCAGTACATACACAGAATGTGCTCAGTCTAATCAAATGGTTATCACCCTATGATATTCATCTATAAGTAGCTACCAATTCCTATAAATGGCTTTATTATATTTTAATATCTAATCCCAGGTTTTGCTTGTTCATCCTTTATTTCCTAGCCTATGCATATAGTTCAAATGATAAAAACTGTTTTCCAGACATAATGTCTGTCTCCCTCAAACACACATGCAACAAGCCACTCATAGTTATGCCTATACTATGCAATCTCAATAGATTCAGTTCCTTGACTTTCTCTTCAAATACATACTGGCGCAAAATGAGTTGGGGGAGTGAAAGAACAGATAATTCGGGCTCAGGTAAGTATGGTTACAGATTCTAGACCTGTGGTGGAGAGAAGACTCTAAGAGAAGTTGCTCTCACTCCCAGTATGCTGAGGAGAAGCCCGAGTGCAGAAGGTGCACTCAACACACTAAACCGTTATCACACAATCCACTGTGGCCTGATGGGAGAGGTGGGGAAAGGGTAGCTCAAGGAAAGGGAGAGTGGATATAAACTACTTAGCTTTTTAACCTTAGGGTGTGTTTAAAAAAAGACAACTCCCACAGCTCCTATGCTGCAACTTGACATTCTGCTGTCTTCTTCCACTCGGTCATATGGAATCAGAGCAGAAGCAAAGTCATCGACAGGACAGTTTCCCCAAGTGCCACTTGACTAATGCTTACCTACAGAAATCATGAGCTTAATAGGAACAGTGCTCACAAGAAAATTAATAGAAGTAATGTTATTTGCAAGACCTTTAAATTTTTTTGCCATAAAGTAAGCTAAGAAAAGGCTTATGCGGAAAGTGTGTTTTATTTGAAAGTTTTATTTGTAGATTCTTAAAGAAATTGGCTGAGCAAAATGGACTACAAAAATATGTTTTCAAGAAATGCGGCTGTTTAATTTTACTTCTCAAGACTTTAAATTGCTCTTAGATTCACTTTCTCCTCCAAACATACCAATGTCATCGTCTGTCCGGTCAATGGGGTCCTTCTCCAGGCAGTCTCGCACGATGTCCCTGCTCATCAGAGGGTCCGAGGCCCGCTCAATGTCTTCTTCATCGTCATCGTCCTCAGAATCCACTGCTGTTTCTGGCAACCCACTCAGGTCCATATCACCAGCCTCACTTTCTGTGGCCTTAACACAGAGCAAAAAAACAACTTTTTAACTGTTTTAAGTACATCTTTTATACCCAAAAGAAACAAGAACAAATCTAGTTTAAAATATTAAAATGTTTATTGTGTCAATTTTTCTGTAATAAAGTTACATGTATCAACATCAATAAGTAGTTATGTACCCAGCACTACATAAAATAATTATTTCAACAAAATGAGTGATTTTATTCCCTATTACATTTTTTGTTGGGATTAATAATTTTATCTCTATATTTTTTATTTCTTATCCAAGCTATCATGACATTTAAAACATAGTAAAATAAAAAAGAAAAAAACAGTTTATGTTTTCACTCCATTTTTAAAAAAGAGAATGACTTAATAAGCTCATGTTCATATTTTCTAAAGTTTAACAAAAATCATTTTAATCACATTTTCACTTTGTTAGGTACCTTTCCTAAACTAAAATACGTATGTACATTATAAGAAAAACCTAGGGTGAAAATAATTGAAGACAGAATACCTAATGAATATAGGATAATTGAAAATGTCTGTAGGACAGCTCTGCAAGCAAGGCCTGAATAAATATCACTTAAAAAACACCATCATGAGCAGAGGTGCGCCAGTTGGGAGAGCAGTAAGGCCTGTGGCGAAGGCAGAGAGAATCAATTGTGGCATGCTCAGAAAACACATCGCCTAATTTAAATTCAGAATCCACAGAATTGTTTCTAAATTCTAGAATGAAAATGAAGTAGAGCTTGTTGTGATATAGTATGCCAAGGCTGTGAGCAGAGAATCTAAGCCAACATTGTTGCTATTGGCACCTTATGTCTGACATCTAGAAATGTGACAATTTGCTAATGCTTGTTCTGACTACATTTTTACCTGTTTCATCTTTACATTGAAGATGATTACTCATTACCTTATACTTTCAAATTTACAATCAGTCCTCTATATACACATTCTTTAATATTAGCTCAGGGTGAGGAAGGGACACTAATGAAGACAGAAATAAAAACAGAAAACTCTTTTAAATGCCATAGTTATATAACAAGGTTTTTCTTTAATTTGTAAACATCTAACATAGGATAAGAGATGAAAAATAAATGAATACAATTTCAGAGAAATCTTATTATTTAAATGAATTCTATTTGTCTTAAATAGAATAAAAAAGTCTTTCACATGTGAATTGGATCAATCCCTCCAAAACTGAACCCTCACCCATTCGTGTTAATGATCATTACTTGTTTTCTGTTATGTGTATTCTATTCTTTAAGAAACTATGCTTAAAATAACATTCACTAAACCTGAAGATGATTTTTATTTTATTTAAATAAATATCTTTTATTTTAAAATACTACAGAATTCCTTTTAATAATATGTTTGAAGTTAAATCAATAACTTTTCAGGAATCTACTAATTTCATAATATCACTTTCTCATGAGCAATGAGATGTTTGGAGACAGAGGGAAGTTAAAGTTTAATGAACACTAACTGGTCTACAGAAGGGTACTTAACTTAAGAGGAATGCCTGGAACCTAGTAGTTACTGAATTTTATTTTTTGCTGAATCAATACACAAACTCAGAGTTTAACAGTTCAATCAATTCTACCATTCACTATGTGACTTTAGCAAAGTCCCTTAGCCTCTATGAAAGCGATTTTATTATCAGCAAACTGGAGTAATATCTTGCCATTCACAGGATTGTTGGATCAAATAGGGAAAAGAAAGCCAATAACAGGCTACATAAAAAGTTCCTTCTTCATGGGGACACATTTTTCTTATCAGTAGTTGCATACTTTTACCTCTCCCCATCCCTACTATGAGCCTCGCACACAATTTATATTAGCAGAATCTGTCAAAAAAAACAAAACAAAAACCAAGAACAACCCCGCCCCCCACAAAACTATGGTAGAACCCCAACCCCTTACATAATGATAAAAACAGTGATTCTATATTGCATGACTACCACGTATCTAGAATATTTGATGTTTATAATACAAAATAATCTTCGTAGCCATTCAGCAAATTATATTGCCCCTATTATTTTTAATCCTCACCTGAAGATACTTCTTTTAAAAATTGATTTTACAGAGAGAGAAAGGCAGAGGGAGGGAGGGGGAGAGAGAGAGAGAGAGAGAGAGAGAGAGAGAGAGAGAGAGAGACTGCCTCAGGGGATCAAAACCACAATCTGGGCATGTGCCCTGACTGGGAATTGACCCTGAGACCCTTCAGCGCATGGGTTGATTCTCCAACCAACTGAGCCACACTGGCTAGGGCAGATTGCTCCTATTTTTTTAGATGAAAAAAACACTAAGGAAAATTAAATATACTGTTCAATATAAATTAAAACAAAATAAAATCCAGCAACTGTGTCAGAACTCAAAATCTGGTCTAACAATACAAACTACTAAATAAATACTTTGCACTATAATACTTTGCCCAGTTTTCTCAAAAGAATGTGTCTTCATAAAGAAAATAAGTTAAAACATAATAAAGCAATAAAACATGTTCTGCTTTGTTATGTCATAAAACATGAAATGTTTAAAAATATATATTTATGAGAGAGACCAAGATGGCGGCATAGGTAAACACCGCAGACTGCTGCCGCAAACAACCACTTCAAAAATACAACTAAAAGACGGAACGGACATCACCCAGAACCGCAGGAAGGCTGGCTGAGGAGAGACTCTTCAACTAGAAGGAAAAATAACAGCACACCGAGGCTCAGAGGAGGCGCAGTGTGGAAAATACTCAGGTGCGGAGGTGCGCGCGCAAAGCGGGCTGGTGGCTGAGAGCGCGGTTGTCGTTTTCGGTCAGGGGGGAGTCTCAGACTCTGAGCTCCAGATACGGGCGAATCGCTGGGGACTCGGACCCACATATAAATATAAAACACTTGCTAATTTCTAGTTTCTCCTAACTATAATATTACTAAGATTAATGCTTGTCGTTAAGGTCTTTTATTCTAAATAATGACATGCACACAGACACCTTATATTTAAAAGGTATCTGATTATATTTATCTCAGGAGAAAGAAGAAAGGCTTATATATTTTAGTTAGGCAAATAACTTCTGTCCTAAATTAATTTATCTTTCAAATATATAACCTACTATAGATTTAAATGCACATTATAGCTATAGTCATAATCTCAAAAAATCTATATTATCAGATCAATACTGAAAGCGCTATGATTTATTTAAATCAAAAGGGACTACATATATTGTTATTAAAAATACAGTTCTTAAAACCAATTTACTTTGCATTTTTTAAAGTTGCTTTAGATATTTTTATTTATTTTTTAAAATATATTTTTATTGATTTCAGAGAGGAAGGGAGAGGGATAGAGAGATAGAAACATGAATGATGAGAATCATTGATTGGCTGCCTCCTACACGCCCCCTACTGGGGATCGAGCCCGCAACCCAGGCATGTGCCCTTGGCCAGAATCGAACCTGTGACCCTTTGGTCCAAAGGCAAACACTCTATCCACTGAGCCAAACTGACTAGGGCTACTTTGCATTTTTAAAGTTTATCAAGAAAAAGAACAAAGTGAGGAAATATTACATGCCATAAAGCTCTAGTGAAGTGTTAATTTACCTAAAATAAAAATAACTAGTGCCTGGCTGGAGTGGTTAAGTTGGTTGAGCATCATCCCATTCACTGAATGGTTGTTGGTTTGATCCCCAGTAGGGGAGCTTCCAGAAAGGCAACTGATTGATGTTTCTCTCTCATAGCAATGTTCTTCTCTCTCCTAGCATGTACTCTGGTGAGAATTAAAAAAAAATAAAAACGACTATACATGTTTTACATTAAGTACTTAAAAATCATTTATGAAAAAACATTTTGCTTACTAAATATCCCACACATGGATACCCATGTTTAAGAGGGTTGCTTAATAGAATTCTTGACTTAAATAAATTTTGTGCAGAATTTCAAACATACATATTTAACTCAAACAGTACCTAAATTTAGGCTAGAACGTTATAGTGAATGCTAGTGCTGATACTAATTTGACTGAGACCAAAGTAAGTAGGAACTGCAGACAAAACCAATACGTACGAAGTATGAAAATACATTTCAAAATAAATGCTTGCATTAAATCTAGTTTGTGTACCATAATTTATACTGTTCCTAATTTTATACTACCAGCATTTTTATTTCAATATAGGGTTTAAAAATATGTGTATACCTAAAAGAAAAGAATAATTCTTTAAAGCTCTTAATGTAAATTGTTAGGTTTCTTTCCAAAAATTAACAATCCTAATAGGTATAAAGAATGTCTATCTGTAAATATTTATTATAAGAAAGTCTGCTAATTTGATAGAAAAAATAGTTTCATATTTAAATCCTCATATACTCAATTACTAATGTTTTAAGGTATAGATACTTGCGTCTTCTCTTCTGCAAATTACCTACTCTTGCCCTCTGAATATTGTTATATTATGAGCTGAGTATTTTTCTTACTAATTTGCATAAGAGAGTTATAGTCTGACTTTACATGTCTCAGTTGATCTTATAATTATTAATTTTTTGACCATTCATTATACCATTAAGAATTTGATAATTCTTGGAATTTAATCTTAATTATGGTAAAAAGTGAGATTATAAAATGATCCCTCCACCCCAAAGACCATTTATTGAAAAATTCATCACTTTCTTCATTAATTTGTGAGGTTTCCTCTATTACAACAATCCCTACACACCAGTTCCGTTTTGCTTGAACTCTCTGTTCTATTGATCTATTTCTGTACAACTATTTCCAGTCCACCTAAGCCATTGCTCTGCTAATCACACCATTTAGCCAGGACCTTATCAAGGCTGGAAACTGTATTGTCTCATATCACCAACTTAGCCATTTCTGCTTTCTATTACCAACAGCCTCCTATTTGTTTTGTTTCCATCCATCTTCCATCTGCTTCCAACTGCTTTCAAGGTAACCCTTTTTTTTAAAAAACTGAAGCATGATCTTCAAGACTCTTACTTTCTATCTCTAGCTCTCACACCTTCAGCTAATATTTCCTAGTTTAATATTTCAATCACATTCATTAAACGCATTTGTACTGCATGGCCATGATTTTCTGGCAGTACACTAGGCTCTAGACCAGGGGTGGGCAAACTTTTTGACTCGAGGGCCGGAACAAAAGCATGGATGGAGTGTTTGTGTGAACTAATATAAATTCAAAGTAAACATCATTACATAAAAGGGTACGGTCTTTTTTTTTTTTAGTTTTATTCATTTCAAACGGGCCGGATCCGGCCC
>NW_005354829.1:5029489-5058393 GCF_000412655.1 Myotis brandtii
CATTTTTATTTCAATATAGGGTTTAAAAATATGTGTATACCTAAAAGAAAAGAATAATTCTTTAAAGCTCTTAATGTAAATTGTTAGGTTTCTTTCCAAAAATTAACAATCCTAATAGGTATAAAGAATGTCTATCTGTAAATATTTATTATAAGAAAGTCTGCTAATTTGATAGAAAAAATAGTTTCATATTTAAATCCTCATATACTCAATTACTAATGTTTTAAGGTATAGATACTGAATCTTCTCTTCTGCAAATTACCTACTCGTGCCCTCTGAATATTGTTATATTATGAGCTGAGTATTTTTCTTACTAATTTGCATAAGAGAGTTATAGTCTGACTTTACATGTCTCAGTTGATCTTATAATTATTAATTTTTTGACCATTCATTATACCATTAAGAATTTGATAATTCTTGGAATTTAATCTTAATTATGGTAAAAAGTGAGATTATAAAATGATCCCTCCACCCCAAAGACCATTTATTGAAAAATTCATCACTTTCTTCATTAATTTGTGAGGTTTCCTCTATTACAACAATCCTACACACCAGTTCCGTTTTGCTTGAACTCTCTGTTCTATTGATCTATTTCTGTACAACTACTTCCAGTCCACCTAAGTCATTGCTCTGCTAATCACACCATTTAGCCAGGACCTTATCAAGGCTGGAAACTGTATTGTCTCATATCACCAACTTAGCCATTTCTGCTTTCTATTTGTTTTGTTTCTATCCATCTTCCATCTGCTTCCACCTGCTTTCAAGGTAACCCTTTTTTAAGAAAACTGAAGCATGATCTTCAAGACTCTTACTTTCTATCTCTAGCTCTCACACCTTCAGCTAATATTTCCTAGTTTAATATTTCAATCACATTCATTAAACGCATTTGTACTGCATGGCCATGATTTTCTGGCAGTACACTAGGCTCTAGACCAGGGGTGGGCAAACTTTTTGACTCGAGGGCCGGAACAAAAGCATGGATGGAGTGTTTGTGTGAACTAATATAAATTCAAAGTAAACATCATTACATAAAAGGGTACGGTCTTTTTTTTTTTAGTTTTATTCATTTCAAACGGGCCGGATCCGGCCCACGGGCCGTAGTTTGCCCACGGCTGGACTACATGCAGCCCAGAGTAAACCAGCTAAGGGTCAGGGGTCAGCTTTGGGAGAGGGTAGGACCTGAGGACAGGTCACTGGCACCTTGTCGGCAGGTGGAGCAGCCCCTGGCCTCGTGGCACCTTCCTCACTGACCGCCACTCCCTTCTCCTGGGATGGCAGGCTCCTCGGGGGCTGGCTAGGCTCTAATAGATGAGGTGGGCAGACCTGGCTTCCTCCGAGAGGTCATGAGGGGTGACCTAGGGCAAGCATGTCACACTCGCGGCCGGCATGTTAATCAATAAAATATATTTTTTTAAAAAACCCAGAGAAAATAGTACTTAAAAAAGAAGACTAAAAAAAAAGATCACGTAAGGAGAAATCATTCCAGGCAGAAGGCAAAAACAAAGCTCTGCAGCTAGAAAGAGCCTGGCATGTTGCTCCATCCGTCTTTATATTACACTCATATAACGAAACTTCAGT
Source organism: Myotis brandtii (assembly GCF_000412655.1). Classification (NCBI taxonomy): domain Eukaryota; kingdom Metazoa; phylum Chordata; class Mammalia; order Chiroptera; family Vespertilionidae; genus Myotis; species Myotis brandtii. Next base: position 5,031,068 of record NW_005354829.1, read on the forward strand.
CACAAGTGAAGCCAAATCTTTGCTTTCTTTGTGTAGAGAAAATTACTTAAAAGGGCAGAGGAAATTCGTTCTGTATTTTAGGGCACCAACTCAATTGAGCTGCACTGCCCTAGTCAATTTGCTTTCCTACTCTCTGAAACTGGCTGTTTCAAAACTTCTCTCTCCTTAAATCTCTCCATCAGCCAAACCTCTCACTCTCAACAAATGAACTCAATTCTTCAAGAGAATAATAGAAGCCATTAGATAGGAACTCTTTCTAAACTTCCCACTCCAAACCCACCATGGTATGTCCCTTTTAAAACAAAAGAGGGTTTCTTTTCTTACAGCTAGTTATCCCACTGTGCTCTTGAATTCCTCTCCTCCCAACCTCTCAGAAAAATTATTCTACACTTCTATCAGTAATATAAAGACCCCACCAAAAGGGTCTTTTTTGGTATATTTTAGTCACTTTTCCTAAATTTGCATTTTCTAACTCAATGAATTATTAGCAATTAAAATTATTTTGCTTTTAAAACATTTTTTTAAATTCCATAGTTCCAGTTTCTTTTCTATTCATCGGTATCATAAAAATTTATTTTGAACATGTGACTACATCTATAGGTAAGAAAAACAATGATCTAATCTTAATAATCTCTTCCTTTTTTGTCATACCCAAGACTTCAATAAGAAAAACTTACCATAAAAGCATAATTATGCAGATATCCCTTACAATTTTAGTTTAAAAAGTCACAAACCCAATACATCTATACTCAAATTAATATTTAAAGTCCAGAGGAACATTTCCATTGTAACAATTCTATTAAAAGTTCTGATAACTGGTGATATTAGAGGCAAATACAATTAGATAGTAGTTCACTTCTTAAAACAAACTACAACATACTATATGTCTGTGTGAAGCATAAACATTAACACTTTATGTCTGTGGATGCACACAATATATACACATATAGTTACTTTAAAGGTTCTATCAATGAATAACCATAAAGCTCCTTGGAATGAAAATGAAGCAAATGACAAGAAAAACACCTTCTTACCTGGTAGATATCAGAAAGACTGCTGCTCCCAGAATCACTAGTGATACTACATCCTGAGTGGCTAGAAGAAACGTGGGTCACCTGTGGGTGGAGGCTATCAGTAAGGTGTAGTTTTGTGAAATCTGCAGGAAGCTATGGAAGGAGCAGAAAAAACCAGAATTACAATTTGAATCAAGAATTCCAAAAAGAGATTTAAAAATGATATTATACTGTACATTATTTAGCCAAATATATTATTAAGAAAGATCCTTCATTTTTTAAAATTCAGAAATTACTGAAGATTGTCCTATTTACCAAAAATCACAAAAGAAAATTTGAAAGTTCATGGGCATTCAATGAACCTCAAATAATGCCAAATTCAACGTGTAAATAGGTGGGTGTGGTGATTAAGATGAAGTCAGGTAAGCATTTAATTCAATGAATTAAAATAAAAATGTCAAATTACACACCAAGAGCAAATCAGTCTGCTACTACTACTTCTACTACTACTACTACTACTACTTGTTAGCCATCACAAATGCAACTTTGTGACAAGAGACAGCTTAAATAAGAAAAAAAGACTGAAGGTTTTTTATATCCCCCAATAATATTTGAAGATTTAAAAAATGAAGCATCTTAGAATTGATGAAGTATATTATTATACAAGTAACTGCTAGTCTCTATGGAGAAGTCAGAAAAGAATGCTCTCAAAGAACTTAGAATTGAAAAAGTTATGGACAACATTTACTTATCTATACAAACACACATAAATATCAACTTTCTACTTGTTCATGTTTAAACCGTAAATAAATGTAACCTCTATTGAACAGATTCACTAAGCATCCCTCAAGTGCTTCCACCACTCTCCCATATAACTGAGAAAATGCATTGAAAACAAAAGCACTCATACATTTGCCTAATGAGCAAGTATTTATGGAGTCCTCTTCCTCTTACTATGTGCTAATCAGTGAATGAGACACTAAGAAAATACTGCCCTTAAGTATCTTGTGCTCTTATAAGTTATTACCAATTATTTTGAATTAACAAAAAAGATGCTATCTATGATACCACACTTATAATACTACTGGCCAAGAATACACATGGCATTTCAAAATATATGCTAACTTTAACATAAGGCAATCCTAATAACATTCTCTTTCCTGCCTGCATATTGGTCCTATTTAGCTGTTGAATAATAATAAATACATAAACTAATTGTCAAAATAAAATAACATTCCCTTCTTTTCCTTTGACTTCATCCCTTCTCCCCCTCAAAAATTAAAATGCCATTCCATAGTTTAGAATTAACCACACAAGGGAGATGATTCAGGTTTACAACAATGACCAGTGGGTTTGACACCTCCAAGTCCCAAACAAAGAGGCAAAATGTATTTACATTCCACAATCATTCAGACACGACCCAATAAGCAGATTAAGATAGTAACATTTAAGATAGTCTATACAGAGTATTTTTGAACTTCATGAGAGACAAGGTATCCAAAGGGAAGATTTAAATATGAATTTATTTGGGGACATATGATGACATGTCAAGTAAATGGATAAAAACATATGTTGGAGAAGCTCAGAGAAGTAAGACGTTTATTGAAATGTGTGAAATCATTACAAACATAATGTGTATCACTAAGAGTGTTTTTTTAAACAAATAATTAAAGGTGTTGTAAAATGTCAGATAAAGTTTAGGAGAATAACAATTTTCCTATAAGAAATAGATAGGCATATACCTCTAAATTAAGAATGTATATGTTTTATTCACAATGTGGGATAGTGAAATATTTGCAGGATTTCTACAGGAATATTCAAAAATAGAAATGTGCAGAGATGCATTAATGATTATGATTTTACATGTAGCTCAGTGATAAATATCAGATATTAAAACAATGTGTTCAAAGCTAGGATAAAAAGCCTACATTGTTCTACCTACATTTGCATTTAATCCAGTCACTCACTGCAGAAGGCAACTGGGGAACATTACTCAACGGCTCAATGATTTTAAAAGGCATCAATCGATACATGCAATTACAGACCACAAAAATGCTTTCTACTGATTATCTTTTATAGACATGAGTCAGGTAGACATGTGTATGTAGTATGATTTTTAAAAATTAACTTAAATATATCAAATGAAGATGTAACTATCTAATGAATTTTCAGTCACTAAATAAGTATTTATTCAAGTCTCATAGGACTCTTCTGTTAAGTATCCATCAGCCAGTCATCTTTCCTAAGAATTCCCTCTGTGAAAGGCAATAGCAGTTACAAGAACTCTAAATCTAACAGAGGGACATGGGTCCAGCCTTTATATAGACCACAATCTACTTCTCTATGCCTATTTCCAACCACAAATACCAGAATTACATAGCTATGTTAAGCTAAGAACCGTAAAGACTGTTAAAAAGAAAAGAAGAAATATTTTCATTGTTAAGATTTCAATTCTAATATTATAAATACTTACTGAGTACCTATGTCAGACACTTCGTTAAGAACAGGGAATATCAAGGTGAATAAGGCATCCCCAATTCCAAATGTGATTTCTACTATCCAAAAAGTCATTGAAATAGGTTTTATGCACAAGAGAATAAAATAAATCCATATTTCAAACATGGATTTTATTTCCCCAACACCTCCTATGTTCTTTGAAATGATGCAACATTAAACTTGAGTAAACAGATGTTATGTTTACAAAAGCTTAAAATATTTCCCATACATTGGGATAACAGTATCACGATTAAATTTTGTTGACAGTACACATCAGCCAAGTTACTGAATGGGGGAAAGTTGGAAGTTGTTTCCATTAGAGAAAAGAGCCTGAAATGCACTGACTTGGCCCAGCCACAACACTAATAGAAAAGAGACAGCGCCCATGCCTAGGAGAAATGGGTCCAAGAGGCAAATGAGCTACATAGGGACTGGGAGTCAGGGGCAAACGCTAGCACAGGCACCCATGTTTAAACCTGAGGGCAACAGGGTAACAGAACCTAGGGAGGCAGTAACTGACGGTCTGAGTAAAATATACCAAAAAGGGGGGGGGGGCACAACATGCCAACGACAATACGACTTACCTATACCCAACTTTTCTAGGCTTGACCCAGTGCCTATTTAAATTACTAGCAGTATGATATCAAATTTCAGATTAAAATGGGGCTCTAGTCTGATAATGAATTATCAGACTCTAGATACCATTTATAAGAATAAATTTGTGAAAATTTTTTTAAAACTGGTACTATATATAGCAATTACCTAAATCATATTAAATAATAATTAAATAATTAAAGGGAAAATTAAAACATTTAAAAAAATATATGTTTTTATTGACTTCAGAGAGGCAGGAAGAGAGAGACAGGAACATCGAAGATGAGAGAGAATCATCTATCAGCTGCTTTCTGCAAGCCCCCTATTTGGGGATCAAGGTTTCCACATGTGCTGACCAGGAATTGAACCGTGACCTCCTGGTTCATAGGTGGATGGTCAACCACTGAGACACACTGGGTGGGCCATTTTATACATTTTTTATCTTAACATCAATATATTTCACAGCCAAGAGATCTTATATTTTTTATTTAAATATTTTCATTCTAAAATTTGATTAAATTTTTCCTGGATAAAGCAACCTAGGTTTGAAAAATACAGTACTTGTGAATCACAACTATAATAAACTACTGTTAGACAAATGACTAAATCATAGTTTAACCATAAACATTACTAACTACATAACAAACAACAGTAATATTTAAATCAGATTCTTAAATGCATAAAGTTATCTAAAACTTAAAATTAATCATAGTTTTGTAAATCTGGGTACTAATTATACAATATCTTGTTTTGCTGTCTTTTGGGGGAGAAACAGGGATGCTACAACAATTAGATTTAAAGAAGTACTACACAAAAAATGTAAGTCTCATATATGAACAGGCATTTGATAATCTTTGATTTATTAATTAATGATTGGCATTTATAAAGTTACTAGCTAATCAATAAACTCTATTTTTGAACAGAAGTACAATGAGTGTGAATGCCTTGATGTTTCTGATACCACTAAGTAAATACTCTGTTGAATTGGTAAAATTCCTCAGGTGGTAATAATGTAGTAAAAATGAGCGAGGCTTCCCTTCTTCCCCCAAAGATTTTATGGTCATGTTTTCAAGCTCAATGAGGAAGAGTCAGTATATTATTGGACATGTAATAGAAATGTAAGTTTCATGTTCTATAGTGCATCATTATCACAATGCTGAAAAATGCAATAGTTAGAAATCAAAACAAAAAAATACTGCCACCATCAGTTGAAATTTACGGTATTTAACTGAAAATTTTCTCAACTAACCTTAGAATCACTTTATTTCAAGAAACAGTTACAACAAAACACACGAGGTTTTGGAATCTATCCAAATCATCCCTGGCAGTTCACACTGATGAACACTACCTAAGGTAAATTAAATACCACACTTAGTGTCTAAAAACTAAGAATTTACCCAAATGAACACTATTTTCCCCATATCATCACTGGAGTTTTGTGAGTGTTCTTTATGCTCATGTTTTCAAGCTCTGCAAGAAATTTCTTATTTTTCTTTGAGGTGTTAGTGAAAATACAGTCTCCTACATTTTCCATTCATTCATCATTTACTGAAAACCTGTGTTGTGAGGATTAAATGAATGACTGAGCCTAAGCACTTGGAGTAGGGCCTGGCACACAGGAATCACCACAAAAGTGTGTTAGCTATAAATTATCATTTGCTAGACTCTGTGTAAGACACTGCTCCTTTCCAGCTCTAGAATTCCTGTAGCTGGAATCTCAGACTAGATGCCAGTGGGTTATTGAGTTACTCCCAGAAAGGAGTTTAGACCAAAGTCACCCAGCCACAGACACTACTCTCTTTCCCATTTCAGAACTCGTTATATTTTAAAAGTAGTTCACATTTTCTTTCTCTCTGAGTGTACACACACACAGACATACACACACACACATACATACACACACATACACACACACACTTTTGCTTTTACTACTGATCTTTGTAGATACTACTAGTTCTGACACTGAGCTGTTCCTACATACAGCTTGAAAAGGCAGGACTATTATTTAGTGGCTCATTTAAAAAACCATTTTATATATAATACTAGAGGCCTGGTGAGCGGGCCTAAGCCGTCAGTCGGATATCCTTAGTGCTGCTGTGGAGGCGGGGGAGGCTCCTGCCAGTGCCTCGAAAGACATACACCTCATTTTGGACATATATGGAGTTATCTTCTGGCCAACTTCCTCCTAAGTCAAGTTAACCTTGAGCAAGTTAATTAACTTTTCTGCACCTTAGTTTCTTCTGTAAAATAAATATAATACAATGACCAAATGATTATTTGCATATTAGCCCTTTATTACATAGGATAGTCAACCTTTATTTCTTTAAATCATATTTCTTTACGAACACCAAAGTAAACATTTGGACTCCTGAATACTATTCATCAGAACTAATGTATGTTTCCCTTATACCTTCTTAAGATATGCTCTAGATCAAATACTCATCCTTGAGGACTGCATTCATCAGTGTTCCATAAAGCAAAGAGAAAGATTTTGCACTACATACAATTTTTTTTTGTGTATAAATATATATATAAAGGCAAGAAACAAAGTTTTGCCAAGTGTCATGAGATAACTTAATAAACTGAGAAATCTAATAATATTTCTCATTAAAATTCATGTAGACATTTAAAAATGTTGATATGACTAAGCTTTACAGAAATGGTTTTACAAAAGTTTGCTTTATATCTACTAAAGAAACCTGCCCAAAATTAACAATTTTTGTAAGAATTTAACACTTTCCCAGCTTCCTGCCAGCCTCGAAAGACATACACCTCATTTTGGACATATATGGAGTTATCTTCTGGCCAACTTCCTCCTAAGTCAAATTAACCTTGAGCAAGTTAATTAACTTTTCTGCACCTTAGTTTCTTCTGTAAAATAAATATAACATAATACAATGACCAAATGATTAATCATTATAACCTATAGAAATGACCTTACAGATGACTCTTCTTTTTCATTCCCTGTCATTTGTCCAGTCATCTTATGTCAAATCTTTTTCAAATTCAATATGGAGAAAAAAAAAACACACACCTAACTTATTTTATTTATTTACTTATTTTTGTTAATCCTCACCCAAAGACAGTTTTTCCATTGATTTTTAGAGAGAGTAGAAGGGAGGAGGAGAGACAGAAAGAAACATCGATGTGGGAGAGACACATTGATTGGTTACCGGAATCGAACCCACAACCCTCAGTCCAAGGGCCGACACTCTAACCACTGAGCCAAATCAACTAGGGCAAAAACTAACTTATTTTTGACACTGTCATACCTAACACTATATTTATATCAGTTTATTTAAATACATCGCTCCCAAAAGTTTATATATATTTAAATGAATCATATATTTATATGGAGGAGCTCATTGCTTAAAAGACTGTACTAAATATCCAAAGTAAACAACCTCATTGTCATGATATGCTCAGAATGCAATTTCTTTGGTAAATTTGAAATTTTCATAGCTAAGAAAACTCTCAAAGTGGTAACACCTTGGGGAGTTTGTGCTTTTGTGTGCTTTTGTGTATCATGTTTTACTGCAAAAGCTTCCAAAATAGTCATGTACTAGGCCCAGGCACATGCTGCCAGCTAGGTGTGGTTTAACCACAGCTGTTTAGTCTAGCCACCCTGGGCACACCTGCTGTTGGAGGACAGTCTGAACAGCAACATCCCTGTGCAGGTGGAAAGTGCAAGTGTGAGCACGCTTCACTTCAAAAATCCTCTGCTACTTTCGTACGTTAAAAATAATGTTTTAGCCCGGCCAGCATGGCTCAGTGGTTGAGCATCGACCTATGAACTGGGAGGTCATGGTTCCATACCCAGTCTGGGCATATGCCCGGGTTGCAGGATCAATCCCCAATGTGGGTGGGGTGTGCAAGAGGCAGCTGATCAATGATTTTTCTCATCGTTGATGTTTCTATCTCTCCCTCTCCCTTCCTCTCTGAAATCAATAAAAATATATGTTTTAAAAAATATCTTAGATGGAGCTGTAACAGAGATGATTTGATACTAAGATATAGCTCATCTACATGAATTTGGCACAGGGCTTTCTGTCCAAACATAGTCCGTTTTATGTGTTAGAAATAGCTACTGCAATGTGGTAGTGACCTCGCCTTCTCCCCAGGGCAAAAAGGTCACCCTCATGGTATTTTTTTAGGGTTAGTAACAAATAAATCAATCAAACTTTATTGGCTACTAGGTGTGGTTTAATGGCTATGGTTAGACAAATTATAATGCATCTAAAATTTAATTCCAACATTTACGAAATGGGGATATTTTGAATAGAACACCCAAATCTCCTGTTGAGAAAAATACACAATCAAAACTAATAAATACATTTACGAAATGGGGATATTTGAATATACATAGAACACCCAAGTCTCCTGTTGAGAAAAATACACAATCAAAACTAATAAATTGATTGAAAGGCTATCAGTTAAAAACTTGATGTTTTCAAGAAAGTAGTGTTAGAAGGCCTTTTCTATTGGATGTTGAAAGAAAGCACTGACTAGAAGGAAACCAACACCAATGTTACTTAAAACAGAAAAGTAGAATCATTTAGTATGATGAGAAAATGTATGATCTGATTTAAGTACCATATATTCCAAAATGTAAGGATATGACCAATTTTTCTCAAAGAGAAGGACATATGATCACCTGTATACGTTACTATGTGCCAGGCCCTGTTCTAAGCACCTGAGGACATATTAGCTCATTTAATTCTTATAACAATCGTATCAAATAAGTACTATTATGACCATTTTGGATAGGAGGGAAGTAAGACACAGAAAAGTTAAGCGATTTGCATGGAGACCGTGCAGCGAAAAGGTGGCAGCGCTAGATTCCAGCCCTGGATGTCTGGCTCCAAAACACACACACTTAAGCATGCAATTGTAACACATTTACTAACCTATTAGTTTACTTGAAGTCTCATGGGTATTGATGAAATGATCAAATGGCTGCTTATATCAATGTATTAATAAAGCTGCTTACACAAATTTCAAATATTAATTTAATAAAACAAATTTATTAAAACTTTATAATCCGAATCACCAACATCAATGAGTTTGACGTCATGAAGCCACTTTTAGGGGCATCCATGAGTGTTCATTCTTTCTCAATTATTAGAGATACATCATTTTTTTGAATTGATATATGATACCATGCAACATCAGTAAAGTCAATTTTGCATCTGTCTTGCAGGGTCTTTACAAAATCACTTACTATTTACTTTATGAACTAATCCTTGAAAAGTTACAGCAATATCCTGTGCTGGCAATGTTGAGGTCACATATCCAGGAAGCATTATTAAATCTGTGGAAACCGTAAAACTTCTTTAACCTCTTTATACCCATTCCATCATGTGACCCTATAAGCATTCCAAGCTAGCACTGCTTGAGGTCATTTCTGCTTTATGTTCCTTATTGTGCAGAGTATTTTTTTTTGTTAAAATAAAAAGATAAATTATGCACACACATATTCGAAGTTAGTTACAATATAAACTAATCCACTAATTTTATCACCCCACAAAAAGACACCTGGCATAGTGAGAGCAGTTTTATAATTAAATATCGGAACCACTGAAAGTTTGTCATCTGAAAAACAGTTGTATTTTTTCAAAATAAAAATGTTTACGTGGAACCTAAAATAAAACAAACTTTATATAATTTTCCACAGAAATACTGAGGTTGTTGATTAATGATCATGTACACATGGCCAAATGAAATGTCCTGTTGCCTGTTAAGAAACACAGTTTTATGATGGTTTTCAAGTGACAGCTACTCCATCTCACCCCAAACACACACAGCACATAATCCCTTTTTCCTTTTCAATTTATTTGCAACCATCAATAACCACTGATCTGAAAAGCACACATTTCTCCAAGGGATTCCAAAAAAATTCTGAATCAGTCAGTCCAAGAAGTTTTCAATAAAATACATGGCAACTGTTGGCACTGAGTCAGGTAATTTAAAAATCATCTTCTGGATAGCATTTCAACCTATTTAAATTCTAAATTCTTTTGTGCATGTTCTCTATATGTTAGTAATAATTACCGCCATTATTTGGGGGACAAGTACCACTAGTATGTAATAAGCAATGTGCTGAATATTTGACATCTGCTTGTTCTACTACTTATAGAGAGCCCAAATGCTGCACCTAACCGCTGAAGAAATGGAAACTCAAACAGCTGGCTCCAAAATCTACCCCCTTTTTACTTTGCACCCTGACTCTAGATATTTATTGCCTGGGGTTATATTCTAACCCAATCTGTGCACATGTCTTCTCCCTTATTTCAACAGTATGTACTTTAAAGAAACATCATACTAATATAGAGTAGCTTCATTTCCAAATGCAAAAATGGACACCATAAATATATTTTTTTTAGCAAAATTTGTGATACTAAAATCTGAGTTGTCAGTCTCTTGCTTTCCATGACCAAGTGGGATTGGTGCTATGATGTAGCTGTCCCTGGGGAGTGAGGGGAGTTACTGGCAATACCAGAAGACAGTTCTATGACTAATTAGACAACAACTTTGATGAGCTCCAAAGGGACTGTGCTCAGGGGAATATGGAGTTAGGGAAATAAGTGGTTAAAGTCAAAGAAAAAAAGATTCCTATGGGATCCATGGAGGATCCGAAGCTGTTTTTTTGTTTTGTTTTGTTTTTAATAAAAAATAAACAGTTGGTTTGGGAAGAAAGCCTCACACGGAATTAAAAACATTAACCAGAAGTACTTTTGAATTCTTTAAAAATTATAAAAGCTACCTTACGCCTGAAGGCAAATATACCTAAGTCTCTATACAATAAAATACCACAAAATGGAGGAGACTGGCTAGCTCTTCACCAATGTCTTCTTCTGCCATGGAACAGGGCTGGACTACATTTCCCAGTCTCCCTTACTGTTACATACTTTCTATATAATAAAAGTCTAATATGCAAATCGACCAAATGGAGGAACGGGCAGAATGACAGGTTGCTATGATGCACACTGACCACCAGGGGCAGACGCTCAACACAGGAGCTTCCCCCAGCCCACAGTCCCCAGGCCAACCAAGGTGGGTGCCAGCGGGTCCTTATCCCCCCCCATCCCAGGTCGCCCCACAGATCGGCTCTGATTGCCCACCAGGCCTAGGGACCCTACCCGTGCATGAATTTCATGCACCAGGCCTCTAGTGCCAATATAATTGAGCTCAAGGCTTTTGGGGTGTGAACACAGAAGTGACATATGCCATTTCCACACCTCATTAATGAAAAGCTTCCAACAAGACCTGCTATGGCCTATCTCCTATTATCGAGACAGTCTCGTTGGAAGACAACAGAGCTTCGCATTGAACGTTAGGGAGCTGAGCCACAAAATGGAGAGGCCCAGATCCCCGAAACACTGTCCACTAAGTGATCGAGTGCTAGTTTTGGATTTTATGCAAAAAAGATATAAACTTCTATTGTGTTTGAAGAATTATGTATTTGTGTGTGTGTTTTTTTTGTTTGATACAACAGCTAGCATTATCTTAACTCATGCAATTACTGTAATAACTTCTGTGATCTATTTGTGAAAAACTTTCCATAGTGAAATTCTAAATTGCTTGGGGAAAGGTAGGTAGGATTCAGATAACATCCCTGACCTCATGGTACTGTGTGCAATTTGGATAATAAGCATTAGAGTCTTTTACTTATTCAAGCAGACAAATATAGCAGTAAGAGAAACTCCCTGCCCTCATGAATCTTATAACTAGTGGTGGAGACAAATAATAAAAGGATAATAAAGAAAACAGTCAAATAGTGATATGTACTTCATTGGACAAGGATTAAAAAAGACCGTTGTGATCTAAGATGTGATATTGAGATGAGAAAATTGTTTTTATATTCTCACTTATTTTCTAAAGGGATAGTTCTAATCATACCATATTTACTGGACACACACACACATCTTATATATATATACACACATACATGCATATAAGTTATATGTATATACACACATACTTTACATATAACATATATGACATTTCATATATTTATAAAGCATATGTTATATTTATCTGTGTAAAATTGAGGTATGTCTAGTATATCACTAAGCCAAAGGAATATAATTACTAAACATCTTATGAACCAAAGAGTAGTATAAAATATATTCAAAGTTGTTCAGTGCCCTGTGAGTTGAAAAGCCCTAATATTCATTCAAATTTCAAGATACAAATATTATATGATGAAAATATAAGGCTTCCAAATAATTTTTGTTCTCAAAAAGTATTGCTTAGTAGGTTAAATATAAAACTAAGTGTAGAAGCCACCTAACTTAGTCAACTGATTTTGAGTACTGAAACATTCATTGAATAGACTGACTGCTTGAGAAAACAAAAAAACAGAAAACTTCTATTGAAATTTATGCTGTTTTCTTTTTAAAAATATGAATTAATGAAACTTAATTTCCCTAGGAGGAAGCTTGAATATACTAAAATCCTTGATTTCATAGACTTTATGTCTTAGCATTTGTGTGTGACAGTACAAAGTTGGGGTGGGGAGGGAGAGAGCATTAAACAGATAATAATATATCACACAGAGATAAGTCATTTGAAAAGTAATAAAGTAGAATATGGGATATAGAGAGTAGACAGTCTCACTGCTAAGCTAACATTTAAATAAAGACTTCAAAGGAGTGAATGGCTGAACTCTGCAGATACATAGTGGGGAAATAGGCATTTCATATGCAAGGACATCAAGAGCAAAAGCCAACGATTAGGGGTGGCCTTGGCATGTTTTGGAAATAGCTAGGAGGTCAGCACAAGCTCTGGGAAGACCAGAAGGAATGAGGACAGAGAGATATTCTACGGTGAAATCATGGAGGAAGGTTGTGGTAATGACTCTGGACTTCATTCTGAATGAGACAGGAAGTCATTTGGATGGGTTTGAGCATTAACAATGCATGTATCATGAATTTAAAACATTTTTTTCTAAAATTTTTAAATATGAATATATATTACTTTTTTGATAAACATTTAGAGTAATTCCACATAACTTAAACAGAAAATGATGTTTATTACATCTTGTATCAAGACACTGTCAACTGGATATCATAGCTTGTCTTGATGGATGTACCATGGGTATGACTCAACTGTGAAGCTGTGTCTATTCTAAGTTATCATTTATGGGTACATTGGCTATATAGCTTTATTTACTGAAAATCTCACACTAATCCTCTTCTATATGACACACACACACACACACACACACACACACACACACACACACGAAACTACCTGAATTCTAAGACATCTCAGATCCCATCTCTAATGGTCCATTTCTAGATTTATTAAAACACTACCACAACATCTACTTTTCTCGTGATGAGTATTACAACTAAGACAATAATCTTCAAATCAAAATATAAATATATGTTATCCCTTTTAAGTTACTAACAAAAATAATAGCTATTAATTTTATGTGTCTAGCATATCATTTTTTCCTTTTACTTCAATGATAAAGATATTCATTTTAACATTTATTTCCAAGGATTTAAAAGATCATTTAATTTAGCGTTTACTTTCAAGGGCTTTCTTTGTCAACCCTGGCACACCAGATAACTTCATCGCTTTAGCTTGTCTGGAGGGTATTTGGGAGAATTGACCAAACATTTGTGGTGCATCACTCACTGCCCAGGGCCAGCAGGAAATATACTGCGTAAATTGCAAGAAGTCTTATACATTTTTCTTTTTCCTTCACCTTTCCTTTTTGTTTGTTTGTTTTGTTTAGACTGGTAAACCTTAGACACTGCATCATCAAATGAAAGCTTGAATTACTAAGACACAATCAAGCACACATTACCTCATAAGAAGACTCCTTCCTAATACCCTTACTTCTGCCAATGCTCCAGCATTTTTCATGACCTTCTCAGTCATCTGCAAAGATTTATTTACATAATCATTGAGCAACTCTCTTAGAAAGCACGTTCTTCCTAAAGTTACACCAATATTTAGTATCCTATCACTCTATTAAGCTTTTACTTTCCTCAAATGCCAACTATTTTTTCTGAACTTTTCTGTTAAGTGCATATGTGTATGCGTATTAATTACATAGGTTAAATCGGGGTAATAGAATAGCATTAATATACACTTAGGGAATGTTATGACTGGTTTAATATAACCTGTGGTGTCATTTAGTGTGTGCCTGTGCAAATGTGTGCACACACACATGCTCTAATAACTTGGAAACGTCTTTTGATATAAACAGTTTAAATGCCATAACCTAGAAGTTACATAGCTTCAACTCACCTTCAGCAAAAGTGAGAACTTATAAAATTAACGAAGCTCACATTACAGGTGAGAACACTGTAATATGGGATTGGCAAAGATTATTCCACTTCACTCTTATGCTACCGGACTACCCTGTCTTGCTCCTGTAAGACTACTATATTTCCAAAATATAAAAATTCCATCTACCTAAAGTCCCATAAAGGTGATTAGTTATCTGTCACTGATTCCTACAATACTTTAGCACGTAATTAGTTTTGGCTCCTATGAGTAATGTGTGTGCCTAACCAAATTCCCAAGGAACAAGGAGTTAGATTATAGAAATACTTAAGTTATTACAGATTGGTAATTTATTAAGTATCTTAACAAAATGAATACTTATTCTGACCAAGTACCTAACCAAAGATAAGCATTAGGAGGTCAGAGTTTATAATATGAAATTATAGTAAGAACACATGGCTAGTTCCAAGCTGTGTGAATCAAGAAAATCATTTTAATTTGTTGCAGCTCAATTTCCTCACCAGTGTAAAATAGTCATAATAAGGTCAGTCCTACTAACCTTATCACAACATAGTTGTATGAATGGAGGACAAGCCCTAGCTGGTTTTGCTCAATGGATAGAGCATCGACCTGCGGGCTGAAGGGTCCCAGGTTCGATTCTGGCCAAGGGCACATGCCTGGGTTGAGAGCTCGATCCCCAGAGGGGGGCGTGCAGGAGGCAGCCAATCAATGATTCTCTCTCATCATTGATGTTTCTCTCTCTCTCTCTCTCTCTCTCTCTCTCTCTCTCTCTCCTCTCCCTCCCTCTCTAAAATCAATAAAATATATTTAAAAAAAGAATGGAGGACAAATGTGAAAGAAATCTAGTAATATAAAGCATTATACAAATGCAAGTTTTTATATAAAAGTACAATGAGAGATTTTTAGAAATTCATTCAGCATAATCTCCTCATTTCACAGTTTTGGGAACTTAAGTGCAGAAAGGTGAACTAGCTATGGCACTGCTAAAACTAGAATCCAGAATCCTTTATGAAATGGAAAAAATTAACTTGAATAGTTTCCAAACTTAAAATGTAAATTATAGCATTAATATTTTAAACAACTATTCTGAAAAAAAAAAAAAAAACAACTTAAAGGGAAACTTGGATTTCAATGTAACTTTAAATTATCACTCAGAATTCTTTAGTAATGGTTTATTATATTGTATAAACCAAAATTAACACAGGATTAATTTTAACCTCAATTTCATGATACATGTACAGTAAGATAATGATTGCTGTTAGAAAAGCGTATCACTCTCAAAATGCTGGACGGTCAAGTTCTCATGGAAGGACACACACAAGTACCTTTACCTAGTTTATGGCATTGAATTACACTGAAGGATATAAAAAAGATAGTTTGCTCTTCAATATAATCCATATTAATATTCTTTCTAAACAGAATGTCTCAATGTCTAAAACTTCGTATCATCCAAAATTCCAAAGCAGCTCACACCAGAAAGTTTGCTGCTTAATAATAGCCATTTCCATATTTTAAATGTTAAAGAATTTCATGACTCATTATAATAAAATTCTGATAGTTAACAATGTTAATCCTAATGTAAATATTCAATGGTTGATGTCCAAGGCTCCTTACTGCCTTCAGTCTTTATAACATATTCAGTGTCATCTAAGTTTACCTAGCCATGGGGGGTAAGGGGGATCGTCCCACGGTGAAACAATTATTTACTAACTCTGACTTAATGACATTTGCCTATATCTGTATTTTTAAACTTTTTATTGACTTAGCTCTCACACATTCATGACTTTAACACATCCTAGATATTCCAGATAGAGTACTGAATCCAACAGATGAGTTCCCTACTGTTATAAGCCTTACAGCTCAACGGGGAGAGACATAATAAATAAGCAGTAAAAACATGAACAACAAGAACAAAAATATAATAATAAATGCTAAGTGGAGAATTTAAATAATATGGTGCAATAGAACTCCCTGAGTGGCTACTTTGGACTAACCAGCCAGGAGACCTTCCTATCCCTGGGATCTGAGAGTCAAGGAGCCAGTCAGATTAAGATCACAGGAGACTGAGTTTGGTCAAAAGAAACAACTACAGGAAAGACTTCAGACCTTGGTCTCTTAAATAAACAAAAGGAAGGCCACGGCAGCTGAAGAAGAACAGATAAAAAGAAAAGTTGTACAAGGTGAGGTAAGAAGAGCAAGTCTGAGCTATTTCACACATAGCTTTGTAGGGAGGGTAGGTTTTACTCCACCTCAATGGAGAATTACTGAAGAGTTTTAAAAGCACAGATATGACATAGTCCAAGTCACATTTTCTAAGATAAGTCAGGCTGCTTTGTGAAGAATGGTGTGAAAGGCAAGTTTAGAAATAAGTGGAATACTGCGAGTCAATTGGGATAGTCCAAGTGAGTACATGATGGTAGCCTGGGCCAGGGTGGTAATAATGGAGATTGAGAGAAGATCATGAACTCATGATAAGGAGGGTAGAACAAATAAGATTTGCTGAAGAATATGGCATTTGGGTCAACCTGAAGAACCAAAGATAACTCATAGGTTTTGGGTTTCAATATCTGAATAGATGGTAATGCCAATTATGATAGACAAGGAAGACTGGAGAACCCTAAGAGTTTGTTGCCTGCTTGGTTGGTTGGGTTTATTTCTTTGGTGATGGCTGGAAGAACACTCAGGAGTTATATTTTGGCCATGTGAAATCTGAAGTGACAATATCCACATCAACATATGTAGTGGGCAGTGAATAAACATACAGTCTTGAATCCTATAAAATAAAAGCCTAATATGCAAATTGTCCCCTCGACCGGGAGTTTGACCAGGGAGCAGGGCTGGCCCGCCAATCGCCTGTGGCCACTTCCCCCGGCTGGCCCCGCCCCAGCTGGCAGCCTAGGAAGGGTGCCCCAGTCAGCAGCTGGCAGCCACTAGGGACCCTACTCGTGCATGAATTTCATGCACTGGGCCTCTCGTTTTATTATAATCAACCAATGAATGTCTGGTTTTGAGGGCAAAGTTTAGTAAACTGTTCACCTGCTCATTAAGTGTTTACATGTTAATATGTACAAAAATAATAATAAATGATGATCAAGATGATTATGATGATGAGGAAGAGGGTATTTCGATCCATACTGTGATGGGGTAGGAACTCTTGAAATAAAAAAACAGATGAGGTAACAAGAGATGAAGGCCTCAAGTTTTATCTCCCTTTTGAGCAAACCCTTTAATATAAGCAAAAAGAAAAAGAAAAGAAAAAGCCCACAGAAATGTAAAACAGAAATGCATTTTACAGTAAAATTTAAAATAAAATTAGCTTAAACATCTAGATTTTGCTTATGGACTCTTTTAAACAACATGAGAAGTTGCTAGTGCCTCCTCCAAATGTATAAACCTAATAAAAGTTCAAGTTAGATATGAACTTGGCTATGTGTTTGTCATTTGATTTAATGGCCTTCATAAATAAAGTCTATTCTTCAATGCTTTCAATTTTATCAACAGAACTAAGAAATCTCCTGAGATAAAAATCTCCTTCTTTTCATATCTTATTTCAAAGAATTCACTTAGATTAAAATCAAGAAAAACTAAAAAGCAACCAAGATACCAGTAACAAAATAGATCAAGCAAATCAAACATAAACTCTGATTTCTTTTATGTATCCTCCAGTGAAAGTCATGGTCTGACACCTGTTATTCTCTGATGTTTATAAACTAGATATCTTTCTATCAAACTAGATATACAGGGGTAGGCAAGGTAGGTTTACAGTTGTATGCGAAACAATTGATTCTTGTATTATTATTTATTAATTACTGAATTATTTTACATATGAACAACTGTAAACCTACTTTTGTCAACCCCTATAGGCATATCTTCAAGGCTGAACAAGGCTTATTCTAATGTATTCTCCCAACTATGGAAAACTGGGGAATGAGAAATGTATTCCAATGGAAAATGGAAAACTGGAGAATAAAAAAATGAAACATAATAGGGATAGGAAATAATCTCTAGTCAATGCAGAGAGAGTAAATTAAGACATCTTTAATTCCAAAGCGAGTAACTGACTTACAAATTGAAAGGAGGGGAAAGGTAGTAAATTAAACAGTTGCCAAGAATTATATATTCAAGTCAATAATGGTTCAAATCTCAGATATTTTGAAATGAACTGAACAACAGCAAAAAGATGCAATGACCTTTAATCAGGAAAAGGGGATAGGGTGTCAATTTTAATAAACTCCTAAGAAGTCAGGCACTACATACATATCCCAAGAGGACACTGCTTCATTTATCTCAATGCAAATGCCTGGCTGGCGCGCACATGCATGAGGTAGGGTGTGTGTGTGTGTGTGTGTGTGTGTGTGTGTGTGTGTGTTGGGGGCAGGGAAGCAAACATTAACAACACCTTAAATATTTCCACTGGGCATTCTCCAGGCTTGTTAGAATCACCTCATATCTCAGGAAAACTTCTTGAAGCATTCAATTTCACAATAATACCTGAAGACTTCCTCAGGTTTAAGTGCGCAAGAAGTTTGTCTGTGTTTCCCTCCAAGTCAGTGGTGAGACAAGAGAACACCTGGCCTACATGAAAGCATGCTTATTGAAATAGCTAGTACATTACCGGGTTAGAAGAAGGTAGGTGCCTTTCTCGATTGATTTGAGGAAAACAATTCTGAAACAACAATGGCTATCTGGCGGAGGTGCTGTGAGAAGTCAGGAGCCAATAAAGCCAGATATTTGGAGCGTTTATGCCACTTTTTGGTCAAGGAACTTTAGCCTAAAGTTGGTCACTTTTCTTAAATTGAAATACAGATGATTTTACTGAGAAACAGCCTAACATAAAATATGTTACACTTAGCATGTAAGAATTTCAGCACTAACACCTCTTTTGGCACAGATTCTCAATTTTTATTGCATGCAAATTTTGCAAGGAGAGAGGATGAACTCATGGCTTAAGAATCTGGCAACTGCTTGAATTTCCCTGTAAAGAAGCATCATTAAGAAGCTAAGAATCTGAGTCACTTAATATTAGGCTTCAGCTAAATTCTTAACTGGTTACATAACACTAATTTTTTAAGAACAAGAAGGTTTTTAAAAAAAAAAACAAACTTAAGATTTCTTTTGTTTTTCATACTACAAAATGTCGTCTCACCCTTCCATACATACATACACATGTATGTGTAAAACATGTTGCTTTTTGCTTAAAGAATGAAAGGTCTGCACATCTTCAGAGAGATGCCCATAATTAACCTGACTCTCCGAGATCATGTCTCTCTTTAGGTTAAGTAACTTACTTAATGGGGGGATAAGGACACATTTGTAACACCTTAATCAATAAAGGAAAAAAAAAAGTAACTTACTTCCCTATGATAATGTTTTATGTTTACAAAGATAAATTAAAATAGGAGGAATTCTACTGCAATAATTAAAATATCACTAAAATTCCAATTGTTTCATGTAATATGAAATAACTGAATTAAAATTTAGAAACCACATGTAACCCCGACAACCAACCAATGATGCATGCGTCATTAACAGCACTTGACAGACCAGAAGAAATGGTTTAGGACATTTGAAGTTACCTGCTTAAAGTCATGGATGCTTCATACAATGCAGATAACACATTTGAATGAAAAACAAAAGTTTTCACTCAAGCTTCGACATTTTGAGATGTAGATATAAATTTTGAATTTTGGAAAATGAATAAAGAGCATGTATTTGAAATTAATTTTAAAAATCTTTTGAACTTCTATATGAATAGTTTCCCAAAATGAGCTTTAGTAAAATCAGAAAAACACATGTATAAGTTCTGTGTTTATTTTTAACCAAAGGCATCCTTTTGTGAGAACAAGTGTCACAAACAACTAACATTAATTTGCTTAAGCTTTAAGGGCTCCCCCTCCCCGCCCCCTGCCAAGATTTTTAAGAAGTGAAAAGAACCAGATAAAAGAAAATATTATCGTAATTTTATATGCAACACTGTGTTTAGAGCAACCAGAAAGCAAATAACCATGTCCCTCTTACATGCTCAGCATTAAATTACCTTTCATAAAGCAAAGGCATTTTTTTGACCGACAAAGCAATATGTACAGTTAAGAGGTATAGAACTCCCACATCCTGGCCTTTAAATTGTTCTACTTAAAAGAAAGCAGCATTTATAAACCACATGACTATTTTAAATCCCCTGAATCACATTGCAATAGAAAAACACTGTGTGGCATAATGTATAATGGCATATTTAAATATGACCCAAAATTCCATGCTTCTATAAATCTATATTAAGTTGTGAGCAAATACAGGCATTTCTACCTTGATCATTTCTCTAAGTAAAGGTTAACTGGAAAGGCCAGCCTTAGGAAGAAACAGAATACATACCATGATATAGTCTCTTTTGTTGGAAAAGGCAAGAACAGATTTATATTAAGACTTGCTGTATAAAAGCCGAAAGCATAGAATTTGTATCCACATAATGAACTGATGTCTCCTCTAAAGACGTCAGATTGCTGTTCAGCTAAACTATCTAAAAATACCTCCTTGCAAACACACACACACACTCACACGCGCGCACGCGAAATGACTACAAAGACAGGTCTTACTAAGCAGCTCTACTTGCACAAAATCACTTAATAAGTGGAGGAAATTTTTAAAGTACTTAGGGAAAATTTAACAGATTTTTTTATAGCAACTATGATCTTTTATGAGCTATTTTGGAAACCAGTACCAATTTGTAAAAAAGTCGCTAATGAAGGACCTTAAAGCAAATCACAATTGACCTACGATGTCCCACAGAGAATCATGTTCTATGAACTTAGAATTTAAAATTAGATAACGAAAAATAAAGCTCTGAATCAGTGTCAACATCCTATTTAAAAACCAAGAAAGGGGAAAAA
Organism: Myotis brandtii; assembly: GCF_000412655.1. Classification (NCBI taxonomy): domain Eukaryota; kingdom Metazoa; phylum Chordata; class Mammalia; order Chiroptera; family Vespertilionidae; genus Myotis; species Myotis brandtii. The sequence goes on from NW_005354829.1 coordinate 5,052,321, forward strand.
AAAATTTTCTAGCTGGAAAAGCTGGAATCGAACTCATGGATGCCACTGTGTGCCAGACCCTGTGCCAGACATGTAACCCCAGGAAGCACACATTGTTAACAGCACTTGCCACACCAGGAAAATGGAACAGGACACTGGAGTAACCCGCTTAATGTCACAGAGATACAAAAGAAGAGCGAGGATTCCAATCCACATGTGAAGATTCTAGAGCAGTGGTCACCAACTGGTGGTCCGTGAGGTCCGAAAGGTTGGCGACCGCTGCTCTAGAGCATATCATTTAACATTGATAACTGACATTCACCAAGGCTTCACAGTTTGCAAAAAGACTCTGAAACGTTAACTCTTTGTATTTCCTTATTTAAACTGCAAGTTTTAAATCTGTAAAACAGAGAATCTCACACTTCGCTCCTTGTATTGTTTTGATGATTAAAGAAAAATAATATACGTAAAGCACTTAGTAAAATTATTGTAACGGAAATCGGTATTGTAGTCACGATCTGGACCTTGAAGTGAGAAACCAGAAACTTTGAGAAGTTACATGATTTGCCTAACAGTTGCACAGCTATTCCAAAGCAAGGCCCTTGTACATACAGTATTGCATTGGGTTACCATGCAAAAAACCTAGTTGGAATAGTTCTTTTCTATTACTATAGGGAAAGGTTCACAGAGGAAATAAAGAGGATTTTGCTTTAAATATCCCTATCAGCATGCTTGAGGATGATATGCAGTGAGCACTGTTAAGAAGCTACATCATTGGTTTGTTCTCAGGTTCAGGGTAACACTTCAAAGCCACTCATTAACTTTAGTACAACCAATTGAAGGCAATATCCTTTTCCATAGCATCTTTGAATAATACTTAAAGGCAGGAACAAAATGGGGGTGGGGGGGTGTAATGTATACTCCCATGGCTAACAAAGGCAGTACTTGATACATAGCCTTGAAAGAGGTTCTCTAATCCTGCCGACTACAATGCCCTGCCCATCATCCTGCCTGAGGAAGCCTAGGGCCATTAGCACCACCAAGAAAAGACTGTTCTTAATGCTCAGAGGGTGATCACTGAATGTCAGGTCTCTCCACGGTGGCCAGGCTAAAGTATATTTTAAAAAGGTACAATTATATTCCACAGTCCCACAAATGTGTTACAGTGCTGAAGGTTAAAGAAATGGTGATAAAGATGGGCCTAGTTATTATTCATTTTTCTGTATTTTAAATGGCTAAGACAATGTTGCTAAGTCTGTCTGGATGACAAAACTTTATGTGGCTATGTGCTAAAATTAGCTCCTTATAAATTACTTATCTAACTGAAAACAAATTAAGAGAGCTATTATATCATCCAAACAATAAGTCAAAAACAGGATTCTTTTCTATATTCATGTCTAGAAACAGAGCAATAAGAAAAGACCTCTGGAGAACCAATAGATGGGAAATATCGGGTAAACATGGTGCCCTTCCCATAAAAGGTTAAATTCACAAGAGAAAACTTTCATGTAAAGTGTTGAAGGGTATTACTCAATACAAAACTATATTTTTGCAATTCTGGCCAAGCTTAAAGGGGGATACAATATATTGCTTTTATTTCCTTTCAAGATCAAGGTAAAATTACCGTCCCTTTTATGGTAGAGATAGCAGCTACTACATCACACAAGTGAAATCCCTTTGAAACTCATACTAAAGAAAATCACCTCTGGATGTAGGGGGCAGAATAACCTGTTCTCAATCTTTTTTTATGAGAATTACTAGGTATACCGGTTAATAATGCGGATTTTTTTCACTAGCTGAAGTTACACATATGTTGATATATATGCAATTTGATATGTATGCTATTTTGTTGTATTGACAACAAGCTTCAAAACTTCATATGTCAAATTTTCTGAAGGTGTTAGCATCATAGATATTTTACACTTAAAAATGTCAAATTTCGTGCCAATAAAAGAGCATTTGCGGGAAGTTTTAATTCATTACTTTCTTTTGAAGAAAAGTGCTGCTGAAAGTTATCGTATACTTTGGAAAGCTTATGGTGAACATGCGCCATTTCAAGATACTTGTGAACGCTGGTTTAAAAGCTTTAAAAGTGATGATTTCAATGTGAAAGACAAAGAACGTCCAGGTCAATTTGAACCATGCTTTGATCGTAAAACGACCAGAATGGGCCAGAAGACATGGCAAAGTAATTTTGCTTCATGATGACGCACCACCACATACTTCAAAACCAATTAAAGACACGTTAAAAGATCTTGCCTGGGAAGTATTAACCCACCCGCCGTATTCACCAGACCTTGCTCCTTCAGATTACCACTTGTTCTGATCGATGGCACACGCACTTTCTGAGCAGCACTCCAAAACGTACGAAGAAGTGGAAAATTGGGTCTCTCAATGGTTTGCCTCAAAACAAGAAAAGTTCTATTGGGACGGTATCCACAAATTACCTAAAGATGGGGGAAATGTGTAGCTAGTGATGGACATTACTTTGAATAAAGCACTTTTGATGTTTCTCTTCAAATTATCGTGTTTTCTTTGATTACAAAATCCGCATTATTAACCCCTACACCTAGTATAATCCATGGGACACATAGAAAACAAGAAATTGGTCCATCAGTGCAAAAATGTACTAGAAGCAGATAAGATACTTCGCACAACTTCCAAAAATAGATCTGCATGTGCACATGTGTGTGTACAAGAAAAGACTGCCAGTAGCTCTAGCATGTGTCAGTTGTGTAACTATGGGAAAGGTGCTTTACCTCTCTCTGTCTTGATTGTTTTTTAATGTATAAAAAGAGCACAGCATACTTATATTGAGAGGATTAAGTATGATAATATCTGAAAGAGTTTAAACATTGCCTAGACTACAGGACTGGGGAATGTCCAGCCCGCAAAATCATTTGGTCTGGCCCTGCCAAGGCATTAGGGGTGAGTTAATTAAATGTGTGACCAAATATAGCAGGCTAATTTTTAAGTTGATAATTTTGTATGGCCCTCCAATGATGTTATAAATAGCCAAATGGCCCTTGGCAGAAAAAAGGTTCCCCACCCCTGGCCTAGAACATAGGAAGCCAGAATATAAATCCAAGTTCCTGCTATGGAGTCTCCTGTGATCGACCACTAGGCTACAGTTCCTACTACTCCCTTCTATTAAGTAACTTTCTTCAAAAAGGTTACAAGTGGTCATACAGTTCCTACTACTCCCTTCTATTAAGTAACTTTCTTCAAAAAGGTTACAAGTAGTCATACAGTTTTCATTATGACATGAACAAACTATTTCCTAAGTTAGGTGATTTTTATAGATAGTTACTAGCAGTAGTTTCACTTTCTAAGAAAGATCCAATCCCCACCCCATACACCACCTCCCACTGAGTTCCTGTGGATACCTTGGTAGTTATTCCAATACTAGAGGCTCGGTGCATGAAATCTGTGCACAGGAGGGGAAGGGGGTGTCCTTCAGCCCAGCCTGCACCCTCTCCAATCTGGGACCCCTCAGGGGATGTCCGACTTCAGGGATCAGGCCTAAACTGGCAGTCGGACATCCCTCTCCCAATCCGGAACCGCTGGCTCCTAACCACTCTCCAGCCTGCCTGCTTGTTTGCCCCTAACCACTCTGCCTGTCAGCTTAGTCACCCCTAACCGCTCTCCCCTGCCAGCCTGGCCACCCCTAACTGCTCTCCCCTGCTGGCCTGGTCACCCCTAACTGCTCGCTCCTGCTGGCCTGGTCCCCGCTAACCGCCTCTGCCTCGGCCCCCACCACTGTGTCTTTGTCCGGAAGGACTTCGGTCCAATTAGCATATTACCCTTTTATTAGTACAGATATTATTTTCAATTCCTTTGCGGGTAGGAAAATAACAGCACATAAGTTACAATAGTACAGCACTGAAACCAATATAGGAGCAGGGCATCTTCAACTCTATTTCACCCTGGGTTACTTTAAACCCTGTATTGTATTCTAGCTTTTCTGGATTACTCTGGCTCTTTGCTTAAAACCTCCAAAGTCCATCTGTCCAAAATGCCCTTGTTCTCTATGTCCACCTATAGCCACCTGGTGGGCCCCAGCTGCCCCTGAACATTCCTCTACTAGACCACATACATAACACTTTGTGTACCTGTCAGCAGGTCTCTCTCCTGCTACTATTCTGTGAGCAACTCTAAGAGAGTGGCAGTCTTATTCACATATAACCAAGATAAAATATAAAACACATTTTCTTTAAATAAGTAATTTTGTGATAAGAAAACTGGCAAAACATAGTATATCTAGTCCCATAACTATTTGCACACCACACTATTATCACTGTCACAGACAAATGTCATTGTATTAAACACACAATTATATTAATGTGGCTAATACCACATTCCATTGTTTCTAAGATCCACGATTTCTCTTTTAACATTTTTGAAATTGGGACCCATCTTGCAATCAATGAAACAAAAATACTGGGTTATTTAAAGTAAGGTGACTCAATCAATCAATGGTCTTAGATTTAGTGAAAAATGGTATTTTCATTAAAATACGTAGTTAAATTTTCAAGAACAATATCCCCAAGAACTCTTGATCCTTCTCACCTGCTCACATAATATAGGTAGAAGTGAGAAACGATTCATTCAGCTATGTCCAGATAAAAAGAGATGCTCTGTCCTGACCAGTTAGCTCAGATGGTTGTGGGTTCCATCCCTGGTCAGGGTGTGTATGGGAGGCAACTATCGATGTTTTCCTCCCACATTGATGCTTCTCTCTTTCTCTCTCTCTCTCTCTCTCACTAAAAATCAAAAAATATATCCTCAGGTGAAGATAAAAAGAGAGAGAGAGGGAGAGAGAGGGGGAGAGAGGGGGGGGATAGAGAGAGAGAGAGAGAGAGAGAGAGAGAGAGAGAGAGAGAGATGGTTTGACTGCTAGCCACCCTAAATGAAGACCTAAACAAATGCTTGTGCTTCAGAAATCTAACTCATGAACATTATAATACCACAATGGCACCCTGGTCACATCACACTTTTATTTCACTTTATTCTACCATTATTAACTGTCGAATTATTACATGAAACCACAGTACTAGGTCAAAACTATTTGACCTAACATTCAAATACAGCCTGACCCCTCTCTCTTCAACCTGTGCTCCTCCAGCTGCCCTCTACCTCAGCCCAGCTGATCTACTCAATGTACATGAACACTTTTAATTCAATGCTTTAGCTCATTCTGTTTGCCTTGCAAAAATTTCTCCCATTTCCTTTTTTCTTCACATCTTGCTGATTTGTGGCACAGCTCAAGACTTACTTCCTTCTTTGTGGACTAATCAAATTACATGTGACATTCCTGCCTGTGCACTCCTATGTATTTTTTGTCCATACTGCTTACCCAGCACGTAAATATATGCTACTCCAACCAGATGCAAAGTTTTCAAACCATATTTTCAAACCTTTTTTATGGAAATCTGAATACAACCCTCAAGAAAACATTCATGATATATGGTTTTGTTAATAATTTTCTCTTCTCAAAAGGCAAATAAGCAGAACACATCATTTCAAAACATAACTTCTCAGATGGAAAAGCACAAAAGTTATGTAAATAACATTGGTGCCTTTTTTGGATCCCAAGGTATGGTTCACTTTTTACAATGGCTTGGAAATGCTTCTGCACTAGTTGATGGTATTCTTACGTAAAAATTTATTTCTTTTAATCCATGTGGTTGGGGTTTTTTTGGTATTTTTATTGATTTCAGAGAGAAGAAGGGAGAGGGAGAGAGAGATAGAAACATCAATGATGAGAGAGAATAATTGATTGGCTGCCTCCTGCACGTCCCCTACTGGGGATCGAGCCTGAAACCTGGGCATGTGACCTTGACCAGAATCAAACCCGGGACCCTTCAGTCCGAACGCTGACGCTCTATCCACTGAGCCAAACCGGCTAGGGCTAATCCATGTTTTTAATATCAATATATATTTGTCTCTTTTCTGACTAGCCACAAATTTAATAACTACTATTTATTTTCACATTTTATTCAGCTAACACTGAACACACTTTTATTAAATAAGAACTACAATCTTTATAGTCTCCTATTCTATTCAAAGATAGAGCTTAAGTATTTTTGCTCTG
>NW_005354829.1:5058962-5060301 GCF_000412655.1 Myotis brandtii
AATTAAAAATAGGGTAATGAAAGGAAAAAAAAAATCTGGGAATATGCACAACTAAAAGGAATACAAAAGATTTCAATTATAAAAGACACAATATACAGTGGAAAGAGAACAGAAATGTCAGAGGTGTTTATATTTTCCTTGTCTAAGCTATTCGGAAGTTCATTTCTTTTTCTTTTGACACTTTAGTGTTCATTTCTTATATCTTAAAACTTTGCATAAACTTCCAGAAAAGTACAATGGTATGGATATAGTAAGCTTTACTAAATCACATTGCAGCCCTAGCTGGTTTGGCTCAGTGGCTAGAGCACAGGTCTGCGGATGGAAGGGTCCTGGGTCCGATTCTGGTAAAGGGCACATGATCAGGTTGTGGGCTCCATCCCTAGTAGGGGGTGTGCAGCAGACAGCTGATCAATGATTCTCTCTCATCATTGAGGTTTCTATCTCTCTCTCCCTCTCCCTTCCTCTCCGAAATCAATAAAAATATATTAAAAAAATAAAATCACATTGCATTCTTACTATCCCACATTTGGGGTGGAATTCTTACACTAGCTGAAGAAGCTCTTATGTATAACTTTTCTCTCGATATTTACAATATTATACCTAATATATATTACTAGAGGCCCGGTGCACAAAAATTTGCATGTTTTTAATATCAATATATATTTGTCTCTTTTCTGACTAGCCACAAATTTAATAACTACTATTTATTTTCACATTTTATTCAGCTAACACTGAACACACTTTTATTAAATAAGAACTACAATCTTTATAGTCTCCTCTTCTATTCAAAGATAGAGCTTAAGTATTTAAAAATGTGCCTCGGGGGGGGGGGGGACCCCACAGATATATTTGCGTCATCCATATCTCTTTTTCTAGAGCAAAATGAGGTTTTCATTAATACCACTACTGTCTATCAACTTTTTTTTGTTGTGGTTAATACGCACCGGAGGGTATTTTTTACCATTGGTTTTTAGAGAGTGGAAGAGGGAAAGGGAAAGGGGGAGGGAGAGGGAGAGGGAGAGGGGGGAAGAAGGAGGGGGAGAGGGAAGAGGAGGAGGAGGAAGAGGAGGGGTGAGGGGGAGGGGGAGGAGAGGGGGAGAGAAACATCGATGTGAGAGACATATCAATTGATTGCATTCTGAACACTCCCCAATGGGGGCCAGGATTGAACCTGAAACCCATGCACATGCCCTTGACTATACCCTTGGAATCGAACTCAAGGCCCAACCTTTCTGTGTGCAGGCTGACGCTTTAACCCCTGAGGCACACCAGCCAGGACTGTCTGTCAACTTTTGGACATTTCTTCTTCAGCAGATATGCTTTAAATCTTACCTATTTT
>NW_005354829.1:5060348-5061116 GCF_000412655.1 Myotis brandtii
TAAAAATAGGGTAATGAAAGGAAAAAAAAAATCTGGGAATATGCACAACTAAAAGGAATACAAAAGATTTCAATTATAAAAGACACAATATACAGTGGAAAGAGAACAGAAATGTCAGAGGTGTTTATATTTTCCTTGTCTAAGCTATTCGGAAGTTCATTTCTTTTTCTTTTGACACTTTAGTGTTCATTTCTTATATCTTAAAACTTTGCATAAACTTCCAGAAAAGTACAATGGTATGGATATAGTAAGCTTTACTAAATCACATTGCAGCCCTAGCTGGTTTGGCTCAGTGGCTAGAGCACAGGTCTGCGGATGGAAGGGTCCTGGGTCCGATTCTGGTAAAGGGCACATGATCAGGTTGTGGGCTCCATCCCTAGTAGGGGGTGTGCAGCAGACAGCTGATCAATGATTCTCTCTCATCATTGAGGTTTCTATCTCTCTCTCCCTCTCCCTTCCTCTCCGAAATCAATAAAAATATATTAAAAAAATAAAATCACATTGCATTCTTACTATCCCACATTTGGGGTGGAATTCTTACACTAGCTGAAGAAGCTCTTATGTATAACTTTTCTCTCGATATTTACAATATTATACCTAATATATATTACTAGAGGCCCGGTGCACAAAAATTTGTGCACTCGGGGGGGAGAGGGGGTCCCTCAGCCCGGCCTGTGCCCTCTCGCAGTCTGGGACCTCTTGGGAGATAACGACCTGCTGGCTTAGGCCTGCTCCCGGGTGGCAGAGGGCAGGCTCAATCCCTAGGTG